>NC_091942.1:31144997-31468309 GCF_041260155.1 Ptychodera flava | reverse complement strand
AAAAATAGAGTTGTCAATTAAAAGAGTGGTCAAAGTGATAGGGTTTTTATGGTAAAGCTGGGCTGTAAGTTTCCTCATGTGCTATTTATAGCAATTATGCAATCTGTGTAAACAGTGCAATGAAAGTGTTATATGATGCTTTTGATGACCTTGAACTTCTTAAGTTTCAAACTTTTGTCTCTTCAGTGTGCTATCTCTGAGTACGTACAGTCTCAACTTATTCAACAGAACTTACTTACAATGTTTATTTGAAAGTTAAATGTGCTTGGTTAATAAGATGAAAATCTGATCAAAAGATAACCAGCTTAAGATTCTTTATAACCTGACAGATATGCTGTTTTTTATGATGAAAATCTTGATTTAAGCAAGTCTTGTTTACTTTAATTAGAATATAATTAACTCTCGTTTATTAGCTACTATAGACTAATATAGTCTATAGAAGCTATTGGGATGGGTATCTGTCCGGCGTGCACTGTCAGTATATATGTATGTATGTATGCATGTATGTATGTATGTATGTATGTCCGTTTGTGAGGCGTCCGTCCACTCAAATATCTAGAGAACTGCAGTACTTACTGATTTGATATTTGTTGTGTAGATAAAATATATGATTTTGAGAAACTCTTTTCATTAATTTTTTGATATTGTTGAAAATATGCAAATTAGCGCCAAAAAAGGCCTTTTTGGTAAAAAATCTTCTTCGTCATAGCCACTGGTCAGACAGCTTTGTTATTTCGTATACAGGTCCCTAGGGATAACCCAACTTAGATTGTTAAAGTTGTGATGAAATATGCAAATCTGTATTTTTACGGAATTTTTTTTTCCATTTTTGGTCAGGCCACCTGAATGAGCTATCAGAGATATCCACCTTCTTCATCAATACATGTTGTCACAAAAGGTTATTCTCTACATAACACAGCAGAGCTCTGTCAACTGTTGAGTCGCTTGTTTTTCAAAACCGCTGATCAGACATCTTTAATATTTGGTTTACAGGTCCCTAGGATGACCTTAGGAGATAATGTCATACAGTCAGGAAATACTTAATTTTTTATCCATGTCTATAGTAGCTTCAGGGACTTTGGCCTATGTTTCTAGTATCCTACACATTCAACAGAGGCTTCAAAATTGTGATCTCTCTTGTCTGTGATGAAAAGGGGTTAACATTTCTCCAAGCGTTTGGGAAAGTGAAGAAACTTGACTGATGCATTTCATATGGTTGGCCATTAATAGGCAACTGAGCCCATAAGAGAAATGATCTCTATGTGTAAAACAAAGTTGACAATTATTTAGCATATACATTGCATTTCTTTATTGTTGCGTAACAAATTCAACCAATTAACATATATTAAAAGAGTGCACTCAAAGTTCACACAAAATAAACTAAAACACTTTGGAGCTTGCATTTCAACATTGAACCCTGCAATGAAATTCTCTTCTGTAATGATTTGTCAATACACCAACTCCTGCATGGTTTTGCAGTGATTTTGTTCATCCATCCACTCATTCATTGTCTGTTCATAACTTCATTGACGAACAAAGCACCTGTCCATGTTAAAAACTTGTCATAAATCAATACGTCGGATGCAAACATCTTTTGTTGCTCTGCTATATGAAAGCTGTAAACATCATCATTCCAAATTTTAAACAAAGAAAGAACTCCCACCAGGAATTTACAAGTTCTAAGATGGCCGACAGCTGTGCATTCTGTAAATGCTATCTAACGTGTCTAAAAGAGGAAAGTACTGTATTTTCCGTGTTGCTAGGATATTGTGTATTTTGTGAAGACATAAATAACCACACTCAAGCAGTTGATGGAGTTGTATGAAAATGCCAGACATCAGCCGTAAACAGTAGTCCTCAAAAAATAAAATCTCAATCTATTGGAATCCAATGGATGACAGTCCTACAGGGAAAAGACAAGGAAAAGAGCGAAAATTGAATGAGGACAGATTTTCACATGATATTTGTAAAATTTGAAGTTTTCATGCCATTTTGTCATTATCTTTTCAAATGTATTTACCATTATTTGATCCAGCAAAATGCAATTGACACTTGAGTGGCGAGTGGACACACATACAACAGAAGACATAGTCAAATCAATAAAAAGAGAAATGTTTTGACCTTTGACAATAAACCCACTTAGTAATTTCACATCTTTTGAAAAGATTGAGCACACCATGCTCAACATAAGCCAGTCACATCTGAATAAAAACGTCTGATTATTTTATTGGTTTGTATAAACTTATTCGAATATGGGGCTCAAACAAATCAATGCAAGTTGAAATTATACATTGCAATGATATACCATCCAATTCCTGAAATAATTTTAAAATAATAAAGAGATATTGTTGAGATACATTATAATATTACAGTAAGAATTGACAAGATACCTAGTTTAGCCTTATCCTTGTATGCCCAGCAAATACAGTAATGATGGAATAACTGTTGGAGAAGTTCAAGTTCATCCAGGAATTCAAGTCTTTCAATCCTGGAAAGACGAAAAAGAAACGGGATATTGCACCAAATCATTCAATGGCACCGAGACACATCTTTCAAAACAGAAACTGCTGAAGTGCTAGTTGATGGAGTTTTCAATGTTTACTCTATTGACTACCAATCTGCATGGCAAGTTTTCATTTGATGAAACAACTCATTGTACTATCATATGAAGTCAGCTGTATTTCCTGACATGTCAATACTTTGATAAACATGGAAATCAACATAACTACCACATTCTAGTGATTTTGTCTTACACAGTGATTTTGTCTTACACAGTGATGCTTCGGCATCAAATGTATTGGGTTCTTCCATTCCAGTGCTGAACAATATCAGTATGAATTTCATTCCATTGTCATATATTATGACAGACGCAGCTAATGCTGCACATTCATAAACATGTGGTTGAGCTTTCTTGTGTGTATTTTCAATCTTTCCTACCTGTATATATCATCTGGTGGTAGTCTCTGATACACAACAGTCATATCTAAAGCATCAGCTCCTTGCCACCCTACAGATGTAAATCTCTCTTTCTGAAATGAAAAGTCAAGTAAACTTTCATCAATATTTATAAGAAAATGAAATCCTGTGATTTTGTAATCCAAATGTTTTCATCTTATAAAGGTAGACTATGAACCTCAAAAGTGAAGAACTTAAAACTTTTGCTCAAACTTTCCTTAATGAAACTTTCAACCACTCTTTTACCAAATCTAGAATAAAAATCAGGGGTCATCACACAAAGTTTTGAACTGGACAAACAAATTACTCAATATTTACCAACACTTGAAATTCAAAATGGACTTCATCCCTGTGTTTACTCTATGCATAAAATTAAACATTTTGATTTTTTTCAAGAATAAAGCCAGTGAAAATTTTATTTACTCCATGAGCTTCACAAAAAGCCCCCACAAGTGGTACAACAAAATGGATTGTAAAAGTTTGAGAGTCCAAATATCTGTCCCCAAGGCACATACTACCTCACATGTGCTACAGTCACAATCTGACTGCAACTCATTTCAATTCTATCTTCTGGTTACACAGTCAATTTTCAACCCTTTCACCACCATGGTCGGACCAAATCCCAATACTTTGAATGATAATAATGAACAGGTTTACAGGGAATTGGGGGAGAATAGGTCAACCCTTTCACCCCATGTCCCTGTGTAGAGGTCCAACATTGCCACAGAAAACAATAGGGTTATTCCAAACTTCAGCGGTTAAAGGTTGACTGTTGCATCCCCAAAACTTTGTGATACCCTCTGTAGCAAAGTTTGATCTGTGCAGAGGATAACTAGACCAAAGTTTACAACTAACAAACATAGGATAACTTATTTACTGCTTGAACTCTATAATTTGCATTAAAATTTGAGAATATGATGGAAAGTTTACTGAAACAGAACGTTTAGTTTCTGTACAGATGGGGTTCACACTATTCTTGCTCTGAGATCGTCTGATTATGGCATGAATGTAAGCACTAGAACACACTGAACCACACCATAGACCTAATCTAAACATACACTTTTGTCAATGTTTTAAATGCCATCAAGTGACAACAGCTCAATTTCTGTGTTTATTTCAGTAATTTTCGAATGTTACGATGCAGCCTTCATCATGGTCATGTCTGACTGGGCAGTGTGAACTAAATTGAATTCAACACAGATGCTGGGATAGAAGCCTATTATTATGTCCCATACTCCAAGGAGTGGTGACTGTCTAAGAAGACTACTTTCTGAAAGTCATTACTGCTTGGAGTGTGAGTACCGCCAAGTAGAGCCTAGGTTAATACCTGAGTATCAAGGGATGTGCAGGCTTCAACTCCATGGAGCTCTGTTTGACGAGTTCTGAGATTTTCCAACATGACTTGTCCAAATCTGTCAGCCATGTTGACCTGTTCATAGTTTATGAACAGTGCAGAAGGAAATGAATCTGCAATCCATTTGAGAAGATCTGATGATTTCTCCGGTGTCATGTAAACAAGAACACATTCTGTGATGAACACGGTCGGCAAACTGGGAAAAAAGAAAAAAAACAAAGTTACAAAGTTGTATCTGCTGAAGAAAAGTAATAAGAAAACAGGACAAAAATGTCTGCCCACTGAAGCTTTAATTTGAATTAGCAACTGAAAATGATGCAGATTTCAACATGTTTAACTTCGATGTTGAATTTCTTGACCTTCACATTGACCATGTGACATCAAATAGCCTCAAATAGCATAGGAAAGTCTCTTTCATCTAACCTCACAACACAACAGATAATTGTACCCAGTAAAACTAGAAACAGGCCATAAAACAGAAATCATAGCGACATTTAAGCTCTGACACGATTGGTCATTGAATCTTGTATTCACATTTTTCACCTCAAGAACCAAACTGATACAAAATTATTGAATGAAAACATCAGATACAGTTCCAGTAGTGTTCACTGTGATCCCTTTAATGTTTCATATCGATGTCCCAGTGCAAGAGGGATATATCTCCTATGTATAACACAGGAGCTATGTCCCTCTTGCATTGGCCCATCGATACAAAGTGTGAAACTGCCTTAACCCTTTCACCCCCAGTTCCCTGTGTACAGGTCCAACTTTACCATAGAAAACAATGGATTTGGGAAAAACCATAGTGGTGAATGGGTTAAACAGGAACTTCCCCTGTAAAAGCCTGATAATCGTAAATCTATGGAAATATAAAAAAGACATGCTACTGATCAGACCTGCCGTGTTTGGTCCCAGAATCCCATAATTTTGCCATGTTTCAGGCGTTCATCGTCATTGAATCTTGCATATGTCTGGGAATATAAAGCAACTAAACCGGAGTCGAAAATAAACTGAAAAAATATTCCATTTTTTGTCAGAGAATGCTTATGTTTCAAAATGTGTTCCCTGTACGACCGTTTGATCCCCCTTTGCATATGTCATGAAAGTTTCAATAATGATTATTCAAACTTCTCATACAGTCAAAGAGATGCTATGAAAATTCAAAAACTCTAGCCCAGTGTATGCAAATGGCTGCATCATCATTAACCTCCCTATTGTGCGCCCACGGTCCTCTAACTTCCCATTTAACAGATAAACCATACAACTTACTCCTTATCAAGTCCAGCCTCTGTTATCTTACTGTTCACTTCCTCCACATTTCTCAGATCCACTGGCATTATGTGATATCTTGGGGAATGTAATGATGCATTTTCTGTCAAAGAAAAAGAAGAAATAATTGTCTTTCTGATTACCTAGGTAACAGTTTCAACACTGTATTCACATGGCTTACACGGGGTCCATAAACTTGACCATCAATGACTGACAATTAATTCCCTTGTCCAATCAAACCATTACACATTGAAGAAAGCATCAGCAACACAGTTTATTAGAGGAAGTTCTTTCACTAGAGATAGCAGAAGTTACTAGAACATGGATATATCCAGAAGTTAGTATATACAGATACTTCCCTACACCAACTTGAGCTGACACCATATTTTTTAATTTAGATAAAGAACTTTCAGTAATTTATGTCTTCTTCCTCTTTCTTTCCTTCATCATGAACACTGACAACAACAAAATAAAGCCAGCAGACAAAGTGGCATATAACAGTCAAACTTATCAGATGCTGGAAGAAAATCAAACTCTATGGCTTTGTTGTAATTATAACACATATGTTGTTCATATGTGATTCAATCAAAGTACATTGGTATTTGCCATTTTTTGAATCCCGAATGATGCTTTAAGTTCACAGAGGTCACAGGCTAATATCACATGGTTGAAACAAAAGAGGAACTAAAACATAGCTTTACATAGACACCTGAAAAGTTTAAAATTCCTCCTTCTGAATGTTGGGGTATACAGATATACCACACGATCATATAGGTACAGTCATAGTTTTGCTTACTGCTGCATCATGATGCATTAAACATATGGCATATATGTAAATTGTTGTGGTACACTGACGTGACTCACCTATGATAAGTTTTGTTTTGTCACCATTGCACGTTTCTAACACTGGCTTTGTCAGTGGTAGCCTGTTCTTCACATAATAACACTTCCTTGCTGTCACTGCTCTGAAATCCATCTCTACATAGGACAACGGCAACAGGCCTTCATCCTGGCAAACACAAACGTGACAGTGTTATAAAGTGTTTTAACCACTGCATGAGGACTGGAAAGATTTATGAATTCTGGTGATTTTGCTGTGAGCAATGATGTTACTGCCATATACCATTGACATTGATGTCAGGTTTCCTCTTTGTAATGCTTAAAGGGATACAGTTGTCGGAACTGCGCTCAAAGATCGTATTGGACCGATACGACCAATGTAAACATCACATCCAAGGTACAATGCTGATTGATGAAAGTTAAAACATGTCTGTCAAAAACTACATTGTATAATTTAAACGTTGCGGGTATGATGATGAGGTGCATCTAGATATCGTGCATGAAACACATTGTAAACAAGAAACTCGCACAGGCGCAGTTCCAACGACAGTTTCCCTTTAAACACAGCTGTACATGTAGAAAGCGGAAATATCATTGTTAGAATAGTTCCAACTCAAATACCGTATGTGGATGTTTCCAAAATCTTGCATAAAAACATGTCATCCACTTTTAAAATGTCATATGTAACTACTGATGATAGATCCAATATATTTTTCTGTATTTATCCAATAAGTACAAAAATATCGGGAATGGAATACAAAGGATGTGTAACTGACCTTGAGTCTCCAGAATAAAGTATCAAAACCAGCACCAAAACTGACAATTTGACATTTCAAATCAGTCTTCCTGAGAATTGTTCCAGTAAATACTTGATGCCATGAGTTCTGGCGTAATAACCTTGGAGAAGAATGAAAGATCATAAATGATTGTTAAAATGGGATGAAATCCCCTCTACACATAGTTCAATAAAAAGCTACTGGGTAGATAAGGTTTAGAAATAGCACTAAGATAGTTCTAGCTACATTGCCACATTAGATAGACTCAAGTTCTTTGAATTTATTCATTTTCCATCCCTCCATCTCACATAAAGCACCTCAGACAAGCATCAAAACCACATATCAAGACAAGCCTACAAAAATTACTGTACTTTCCCACAATTACCTCTTCAGTAGTTTTGCCAACAAAGGTTTTTAGCCATACTTCAATGTTAGTTGAGCAAATTATGATTTAAAGATTAAATCTAACTTCAATTTTGTCAAACATACAATAATGCAAATTGATACTAAATAGCAGCATTATGAAAACCGGTTATAACAAAGAAGAGAGAGAGAGAGTCATTGAGTGGGTATTTCAATGTAGTGAAAAGGAATGAGTCATATTGTAAATATACTTTGCAAATTTCTGTTTGACTTTCACTTTTCACATAATGCGAATGCTCTGAAGCAAACAGCGGGCTTGTTATGACACAGGCCATCTTGGATCATGGTTTCAGGTGACTGAATTTCATTGCTAACTTCGCGATTTTCAAAGCCGGAAACACCTTAGGGTCAGTCTCAATCGTTAAGACTTATTCTCAACAAATTGATTGATTGTCTCCTCTTTACAAATAAAATAGAACTTTAAGTCAAATGAAAACTTTTCATATTCTTCAAATCTACTGAACCTTTAAAATTATATTCCTCTGCACTACAGAGAACATACTACCTACTAGACTTCGAGAAAGACTTAGGTATGGCATTTTACCATGATAGAAAGAATAACTATCTGCTGTTGTATTCTGATCCAGCCATTTAAACCTGTCTTTGGCGGTCACCCTTATAGAGCATTAACCTCTCTAGAGTGGTCACTTTGTGGCAGTCCGGTAACATTTTACAGAACAGCCACCTCTCTGGTCAGTGGCCACACGTAATTGCTCCAAAAACTTGTGTATATAAGTCAGCATACCTGCTATTGAATGACCTCTGTCAAATAGTACTCAGACAGAAGCAAGAAGTGAGCATGTTGATCAATTTATAAAAATGTATCACAATTGTTTCAACATTTACATGCATGTTCTGTATCATTTTTTTATAATTATTACTGCTATCTTGTCATACATTCACCATTCAGCACACTACCTACACTGAAAGTAATGCCACACCCACCCTCTACAGAAAGGCCACCTCCAACGGTATAGTGGTGACCCACAGTCATGGAGGGACATGGGTGACTACTGTACACAGGTTTGACTGTGTATGCAAAAATTATCTGATAATCTGCATATACACTGGTAAACTGGTTTTATAAAAGTTTTCCATGTCTTACCTCTGTTGATCTCTGGAGCTTTTCTTTCTGCTGGCTTTATCATGTACTGTATGTACGGATCTTTCCAGTAACCTTGCTGCACAGCAAACCTGGTGAATTACGAAGCAAAGATTTGGTCAATTCTTGTTGCTAGATGTTTGGTGTCTTTTTGCTTTCTTTAATCAATTTAAATTACGTTAAAGTCATTTTATAAGACGCGTCTTTATAATGAGTTGCAAATTTTTAACTCGAATTATTTCTCCAGAGAAGGGGTGCGACTTATAATATGTACTTTTGTGTTTTTTAAAGAGGTATACTCCTTCATCAACCAGTAGGTTGAGAAACATGTGAAGTACGGTAATACAATCTTATTAAAACACAAGGAACAATAAAGTATCAACTTTTGATGAACATAACCAACCTCAGTGGTGGCCGGTAATGTGACAGATCTGCTGAAAAAGGGGTGCGACTTATAATGCATACATTCTCCATTTTTTGATTTGTTATGGATTTCATCCTACACAAGTCAATCAAAGGAGGGTGCGACTTATAATGCAGATGCGTCCTATAAAATGACTTTAACGGTAGTCTGTTATCCTGCCATTCTGGGATCAACAACATTTTCATCACACTGGTGGATTTGCCTTTTTTCTTTCCCAATGTAGATTGCTTACACGGAAAAGACTTTAAAGCAAGACAGCACCAACTAGCTATAGGATCTAGTACAGGGAACCAGCTACCTAGGATCATAATGATATATCAGACCATTGGATTTACCATTATACTTTTTCCAAGGGCCAATCCTAATCATTAGTAAGATGCGACACTGTATGTCAGATACAGTGAATTTCTTGTACTCTTTGTGTACTGTACATTGAGAGTAAAAATTTAGGTCAGTTAAACAGCACCATACTGGAAGGTTGAAGTTCTAATCTTGTGTCCATGTCTTTGCTGTTTTCTTGCACATTATGTGCTCTGGGTCAATGTGATATGCCATGGCCTTTCTGAATCAAGAAAAATTCAGGTGTTTAACATATTGATGTAGGGCTGAACCAGAAATTTGCAGTCGTTCTTGAACTGGCTTGAAGAGTTCAGAAGTCTTGTATGCAAGATGGTACATTGACCATGAGAGTTTATGAGAACCACACACTATATATAGTACAAAAACCCAAAAAATATTCATTACATAATGTCATATATTCATACTGTTTACTATTGACTGGTGAAATACCTTAGAAAGGAAGATACAGAAGAGAACAGTTTCATACACAACTGACAAAACTTTCAGGTGTTTGAGAGCATTTTGATGGCATGCAATCTTTAATAAACTTCTTATCTAAAAAATTCCAACCCAAAGACTGAAACGTAGAAGATATAATGCCAGCTTATATCATGCAACATGCATGCAAAGATACAAATGATAAGAATAAAGACGTAGAAAAAAAAGGCAAAATTGTTCTGACAAGCCTGGAAATATGGACTATCGCCGTACTGTAAAAAACACACTGTTGGGTTATGAGGATCACTGACAAAAATCTTATCATTTAGCACAGGCATTGAACATGTTGCTACACAAGGCCTGAGTGATGCAATACACTGGACACCTGACATCACACAGGCCTAATGTAGTGGTGTGTTGAGTGCCTGTGTTGTCTAATATTATCAAAAACATTATTAAAGTTTTCAGTGATTTTTAAAATTAGCATTTTTGTAAGTAATGTTTTCTACTAGTGTTGGGCTGTTGAAACAATTGAAGAAAACCTATATATAGGCCTACTTCATGATAAAAAACATCAAATATTTCCTGATAAGAATCAAAATGTATATGATAAGTTTTGAAAATACGATAGAGTACAGATGTATTATCAAGCAACTGTTGCTATAGCAACACAAGTTGTAAAAGGCGTTTTTCTTTGGTATCATTCATATATGACATGCCGATTTGTAATTATCACAACAAATGCGCTTTTCAGATGACGTTAACATTGCGTCACGTTACGATGATTCATTTCGCTGACGTGTATCTTAGAGACAGGTAATCTTACGTAATACACCGGTTTTGTAGTTGCTACTACGTCAGTGTCTCACACGCCGCTGAGTGCTCCACACACGCGCTCCAACTCGACTCTATCGGGGCAGTTGTCTTACAGTATTCTTTCTACTGCTTTCACGGCCTGTCGTGTACTATATCACCTTTTTGCCGTCTGTTTACCTTTTGCATGATGCCGCGTCGTCATTTGTCGCTTGAATGGCCTCGTCACCCATTATTCTAGTCTGTGACAGCTGTACCACTGGGATTCGATACAAGACGATCACCCCATCCTAGTCAGTTGGCCATATTTGTTGATTACCTCATCGCAAAACTCCCTAGCTTCGAGAGGAAACATACCACGTAAATCGCTGTACCACTTGTCCATCGTATATACGAGAGATATTATATCAAATTATCGATATCAATAGTTTTCCATTCACTCCTATTGAGGTAAGTACACTTTAATTCGTTTTGATACAGTTTTTTTCTTCGGTAAATTATGTCACTTATAAGTGTGATGAGTAAAATATCGATAGTCTAGGTGGTATTGGGACACCCCTGCAAATCATTGAACATGGCGGACCTAGACGATATCGACGATACGCAGGACCAGCCTGATGAGAGGTAGGACAAAGGTTGAATTAGATGCCAATCGCTCGAAGAATTTGTGTTTGTTTGATCGTTGTTATCTTAAGTATCGGACTAACAATTGAATTACCAATCCCATTCATGATATCTTTGTGATATAGTCTCCAATAGTCCATGACACTTGTCCACTATGTCCTGTTTCAGCGCGCCCCTGCGAAGTCTCGGAGTCGTCAATATGACAGTAAACGCAATGCAAGACTGGTGGGAGGGTCATTTATATCAAATTACGTTGTGCATCATATTTTCTTTCTTTGTAATGTGGACCCTTGTCAAGCTGTGCAAGCGACAGAGACGCTTCCGTGACCTCCCAGTTCGGGACGTTGCCAAAGGTCACCGTTGGGTCATCACCGACATGTTTCCGAAACCGACGTACTGCAGCGTGTGTGAATCGCACATACTGCACGGAGGGGTGTGCGATTCGTGCCATGTCTGCGCAGACGACATCTGCCTGAGGACTGCCGACAGGCTCTTTGCGTGCAAATCACTGACACTATCAAACACTGCCACATCAATGAAACACCACTGGGTCAGGGGTAACCTACCTTTATGCAGTGTCTGTGATGTCTGCAAAACGGAGTGTGGGGTACTACCCCGCCTGTGTGACCACCGTTGTGTGTGGTGCCAGCGCACAGTACACGACAACTGCTTATATGTAATAAAAAGTGAAGAGTGTGATTTTGGCAAATATTGCAACCGGATTATTCCTCCGTATTGCCTCACTTTAAAATTGGTGGGTTGGAAAGGAAGGAGGCACTGGAGCGTTGCCGGGGTAACTCAGCCTCCGGATGATAGGAACTGGAAACCTCTCCTTGTGTTCTGTAATAGGAAAAGTGGCAATAATGAAGGAGAACAGATTTTAAGTTCCTTTAGAGCCTTGCTGAATCCTGCACAGGTAAGAATGGATTGGATTATTTGGTAAATAAAAGATGTGTGAAATGTGTAACTGTCTGGCAATGACTGGGACCGTGACTTCTTGTCCCCTACCTATTAAACATTTAAAGGCTAAGCTAATATTTATGACAAAGCCCGAGGTTATCTCAAAGTCATAAAAGTAAAAACAGTGAATACATATATAAATAAACAAAATTTCATTTTAAAAAAAGTTGAAAAAAGACAATTGAAAAGATAATCTTTATCGACAAGCATTGAGCAGTATGTTAACTTATTTCTAGGCGGCCATTTCATATTCTTTGAAAATTATGTATCTATTTGGATTTTGTTTGTCAGATCAGTTTTAAAGACAAATATACTTTCTACTTTCAATGAACACACTAAGGTCATAGGTGTGGACGTTATATTTCCATAGAGTGAAATTTGAGTGAAATAGGAAAAATATGGAGACTTTTGGTTATAAACATTATTTCTTTAACATCTGAAGACTTGGTAAGTGCCCAGTTGATTTGTCATAATGTCTATACATTGAGATACAAACATGATTTCTCTTAATGACTGTTGGATTATTCTTTGTTTTGTTTCCATAGGTGGTAGATTTATATGAAGTTCCCCCCGAGAGTGCACTGAATTTATGCAACTACCTTCCACATAGAACCTGTACAATACTTATATGTGGAGGAGATGGAACAATTACATGGGTTTTGAATGCAATAGACAAAATGCAGTTCGAGGTGAGTATGAAGATTAATAAATAACTTGTGTAGATGTAACTCGATACGCATTTATAATCTTATGAAAACTACCAAACACAGTTCAGACAATATTATTTTTGAAGACAAAAGTGTAGTGATTTTTTTGCATTAATTCTGAGCCATTGCTTTTAACACACAAAAATTAAGAATCCATGAGAAATTGTCAAACATTTCGTATCTGCCCAGTTTATTTATTACTTGTTCTAGTCTATAGCAGTAATCAAATCAATAGTACTGGAAATGCAAATAAATGCAAGGTTTATCAAACACATTTAAAATGCATTGTGAGAAACAAGAGTCACCAAACACATAAAATATAAAAAGAAATGTTTTCAGTCAAAATTATTTTTGTAGCAGATTTAGATGTATCTGTAGTTCATTCAGTACAACATTGTCAAAAAGTGGCCACAAACTTTGCATTAGTTTGGTGTAACACAATATATATAGAGGAACTGTTATGAATTCTCCCTACAGATGAGCCAGTGCAGCTATATTCTGAAATACCAGTGATTTATAATTTCATATTGCAGTAGTCTTTTAGCTTTATTTACTTTATGACAACAGCAGTTTACATAATCTATTTTTATGTCAATTGTTACTGTGCAGTGGGTTTTATTTTTACATAGCTGTTCCAAAAATAGTCTACTCTGACGTTTTGACATCTGCCCAGACTTGTTGCAATTAATGCCAGCAACAGTTGGTTACTAACCCAGGCCCCTGACGGGCTCCATCTGGTTTCATTTACAACTGTTGTCTATCACCTGATTATTTTAATCTGGGCATTTGCATTCATTCAATGACATAAAAAACATCCTGCAGGAAGTGCCCATTGCATGTTTTGTTCTCATGTTGCTTAATAACGTAGCACACCGAAAGTTCGAGGTATGGTTTACTGTGTGCCAACACACATATAGAATTGCAAGGGCCCCCCCATCTTACTAAAATTAATGTACCACTATGTTTTGCTTGTTTTGTAATCCTTTTCCCCAAAAAAACTTTGTCGAATTTCTCCAACAAACCAGTATTACCCGTGGCAGGTCGAAATATACATACTTGAAATGGGAAGCTTTTATCTGTTTGTCGATATTTGAGTTACAACAAACAAAGATGTCATTGCAATCTGCGGTAGTATCAGGTTTAAAAATTAACCACAAAAATTTGTTAGTTTCAGTTAACATTTCCAGTAATAGTTTTTCTCTTTCCTATACCCTGTATGTTTATTTCATACATGTAAGTTGATGTGCCGACAAGTTGCCGGGGTAATATTCTCTGAAATGAAAAGCCATCCTGCAATTTTTCCCGAACTTGTTGAATTTAAAGTAGCCTTCTTTGAAAAAACTAAACATCCTAATCCACAAACATTTGTTTCATTCAGATTGAAGTCTATCTTACTTATCTGTGCCTAAAGGAGGATATTCTTGTTGACACTGAATTGACATCAGTCACTTCATCCTCATTTATCTTTCTTTGTTTACCAAAGCTTTGTCCAACTGCTAGTATTCCAGATACATCAAACAGCTATGAGAGGTACCGTCCCCATCATTGGCTGTTACTAAGGGTTTCAATAATATTCAAAAATAACTACCACACCTTACTTGTTGATGCATACTGTCCTGATAACTGACATGTCTGCAAATACTGCATCATACAGTTTACCATACAAATCAACAAAGAAGTGACCTTGACTTATAGACACAATGAAGATTTGTGTATTTTTTGAATTTATACTGTGAATATTACACATTTGTGAAACGCCTCTTTTTGTTAAAGTCAAAAATTATCTCCTTGAATGATACATATTTTGTCATTCTGTTCTGAAATCTGAAAAAAGACACCCTCTATTTTTCTATAAATCCAATCATTTGCATCAGATTTGTTCAGAAGACTGAGGGACACTTCAAAGGCTGTGCGAAATCCCTGACAAAGTACAGTGGCTTTTTGGAAAGGCTCAGTCAATTCATGCATATGTCATATACACAGCTGGTACCAGCATAGCAGTGAAAGATTAACATGTCTCTTTTGTTGCTTTCAGACACCGCCAAATGTTGGTATACTACCCCTGGGTACGGGCAATGACCTGGCCAGGGTGCTTGGGTGGGGTGAGGGGTACGCTGGGGAAGAAGAAATGGAAGAGTGGTTAGATTTTGTTAACAAAGCCAAAGTCAATAGTCTAGATAGGTGAGTGACCCTCGACCCCTATGTCTTCGCCATATGGAATGTGCAATATGGAATGTTCCAACTATCAGAGGTAGATAAGATGTTTACAGCATGTGTAAATATCTGTGGAGGAACTAATGCATGCAGAGGGTACATATTTAACATGTATTGAATATACACCAGCTTTTTCACATCAGGAAAAGATTTTTCTAATATTAGATCACATTTATATGTAAATACAATGATTTCGAAGGTTAAATTTGTGGTTCAATCAAAATGGTAAAGCAAGGGAAATGAAAAAATAATATTTAGTGTACAATTATTTGTCAATTTTTGTGACTGGGTTTTTATTGTTGTTATTTTATTAATTTTTTTCATAGATGGTCAGTCAGTGTCAGTAACCTGCGCAGATTTGGCTTTCGAAAAGCAAATAAGGTGAGAATATTCAGGGGATTTTGTAAAAAATGTAAGCATTACCATCCTTTTGTACAGCATTTTGTACAGGCAACAAATGGACAACACAAGTTCCAAATATTCAAAAAAGGCAATTCACGATGGATATAAAATTTAAACTTGAGTGCACTTTTTTTATCCGTGCAAAAATGTGTTAGTATGGTGCTGTTCATTATCTTCCCTCACCTGTCTCTGTATCATTGCGGTATAAGTGTCATGTGAAGTGCATCAGACACCAGATGATATCTGCTACAGATCAAATAACATGAATTCTGATATTTACACTGTATGGTAAATGTCATGAAAGAAACAAATATGCAAATTGTAAATATACACAAGTATTTTTACTTCTACGGTGTAGATACAGCTGTTCATTTTAACACAGTGTGCACATTACAAAGGTAGCATAAGTCAACTTTGAACACCAAGTATCAGCTATCAAATTGCAGACAGCAGATGCAGCAACTTTAATGAAAATGGAAATTTAGAATGTTTTAATCTTTTGCAGTCATATTCCCCAACTTATGTCTCCCATCCCTTGGTTGAAAAAATGAGTTTTCTAATCACCCATTAAGATTCCAAGCTGAGAATTCAAAGAGACTTTCATGTTTGATTATGGAAAAGTCATACTTTCCATAACACTGCTACTCACATCTTTGATAGAATGTATTATTCACAATAGTGTGGCTCGACTTGTAAACATGGAAATGAGATGAATAGACAAAGTCTGACCATATCAAAATATTTCCAAACTCTGCAGGTGTTCACCATGAATAATTACTTTTCCTTGGGATGCGACGCGTCAATAGCCTTAAAGTTTCACCGTCAGAGAGAAAGTCGTCCGTACTGGTTCAAGAACCGACTGACAAACAAAATTTGGTATTTCTTCTTCGGAGCAAGAGATGCTTTGCTTGATCAAGAATGTAAAAATTTTTACAAGAAGATCAAGGTAGGTTTCAGATTTGTAGGTGTTTCTGTGTTTTGCGTGTTGGTATTTCTCAAAATTGTTTGATGTTGTTTTCTCAATTTTCACATTACTTCATGGACCTTATTCAGGGAACACAGATGAAAAAAGAGAAAACACTTTTTCTTGACTATTTTTGTCATTTTACACCAGAAAGCTGGATTTAATTTGAAATCTGTAGTTTTTGCCAATGTGCTAAAAATAATCTCACCAAATCATCCCTCAATATCAGCATAACTATGTCGATGTGCAACACAGAATACTCCTCTGTTCCTTTTCTCTGCCTTCTTCCATTTATTTTGGTCTTATATTTTCAACAACAGCTTGAATTGGATGGCCGTCCAGTAGAACTTCCGGACTTGGAAGGAATTGTAATTCTCAACATCAACAGCTGGGGTGCAGGGTGTGCTTTGTGGAGTGGAAGTAGTGGTAATAACATACCTAAGTCAGTGTAAGTCAAATGTTTCAGACTTTTGTATTCTGTGAGAATCTGCATGTTGCGTGTCTGAATGTTTCAAAAGGCAAACAGGACTGGTACATAGTTCATGCATGTACAGCCTACAAAGGGATCAACAACAGCAAAGGACAACCATGGTTGGATAGAAAATTACCCGAATACAGCTGCATTATTTCCTGTTGTAGTTTGCTTGTACAGGGGAACTTATTTTCTAAACTATGAGAAAACCAATCACTTCATGTATTATTAAAAAAATAAAAGTATTTTATTTTTAGTTACTCTCATTTTGATTACATACTGTTCTGGCTGTGAAGTACATAATAACAAAACAGAAGATGTATAACACATCTTTCAAAATTCAGCTTGCATTGTCTTACTCTCCAAAAAAGTATTTCTTACCTTGAATTTCAAATGTTGTGGAGAGCCCAGTGTCCTCATAGTATATTTTAGGTAAACTGGTCAAAAATTAAGGAACTGCATTCTGCAGGTAACATATTAAGTATTTGTTGATCTCTGAAGTCATTAGACCTTTTTCAAATCAAACTGTATGACTCCACAAGTTTTACCCACAAAGAATAACATAACAAAATTTCTGTTGTAATTTCCAGGTTTAATGATGGTATTTTGGAAGTGGTTGGTCTTACATCATCCTTCCACATGGCACAGTTGCATGTAGGATTGGCAGATCCAATCAGACTTGGACAAGCAAGACAGGTCAAGGTAACATACATTAAAAATATCTTCTCCTTAACCCTTTGAGCACCAAAGTCAATCTTTGTCAACTTTATAAAATATATAATCCTGTCATTTTTTTCAGACTTTTGCCAAAATTTTGATTAAAAACTCAAGACAATGAAATGAGATATCTATTTGGTCCAAAATTATCAAAAAAATTGCTGAAAAAATTCATAAAACTTGGTTAAATGTTTCACTAAAATTTTGTTGAAAAAATTTAGTGAAACATTTAACCAAGTTTTATGAAATGTAACCTGCACAAATTTTTTCCGATTTTTTCCAAAATTTTGATCAAAAATTGTAGCCAATCAAAAGTGATGTCCATCTAGTCCAAAATTGACAAAAAAATTACAGAGAAATTCATAAAATTTGCTAAAATTGTACACTAAAATTTTGATGGGAAAATTTACAGCACTCAAACGGTTAAGAAAGTAGATCCCTAGGATAATATACCTGTGCAAATGTCACTGAATTCACTCTGATAGATACAAGAAGGTACAAAAATGCATAGGCAAGTGTTAAAGTTGATGACATTTTCAAGATGAAATTTTACTGAAAGTGGTTTTGTATACACCTTTCCACTAAGTTACAGCATATGCAGACCCCAAAAGGATCTATGGTAGCAGCTAGCTGGGCTCCCATAAAATTGTACAAGGACATGAAAGGGTGAAAGCGCCCCCATCACTTCATACATATGATCTTTTGTTTTTATGTATTAATGGCATGTTGAGAAAATTTTTGAAAGTATAGTTCATTTTCCAATGACAATCTTCCGCGTCGTTTTCAGATAACCTTGAGGGGATCAAAAATGCCGATGCAGATCGACGGGGAGCCATGGGAACAAGTTCCGTGCATTATCAATGTTAAACATCGCAATCAAGCTCTCATGCTGGTGAGAGGGGATCCAGAAAAACACAGCCCAATGAAATGTTAATTGCTCTGCAAAAATTTTGATACAATCAGTAAGACTTTTAAGCACTTGACATACCGTTTTTGTGGCTTCATTACAGAGATATGATGTTGTCACAGCATAACAGAAACTAGATTAATCATGCCGTATGAGGGCGCTATGCCAACTCTGTTGTAACCTCTGTAATATTTCAGCAGTGGCTGTCTCACAAACAGCCTCCTAAACTAATTTGTAAAAAGGATCTTAAGACAAAAACAGAGTAAGTTCAATCTTTCAGGTCATTTTTTTTTCAATTTTGACATAAAAGTTGTTTTGTATAAGTAATGTCTGTAAATTTACGTTAATGGTAAGTTTGTATAAAGTACTAGTTAGTAAACTTTCTTTTACAGGCAACCTAACCTTGTCAGCTTGTCCTTGCTGATGTAGAGTCTCATTGACCCCATTGAACTTTGACCTTTATCCTCCACCTTGAATGACCTTTACATTTTCCATCATTGTAAATGTTTGCACCTCAATTCACAAGGACCAAAAAAGAGCAACAGGCTTAGAAAGCTAGCAGATTTAATTTAATTCAATGTGAACGTAGTCATTATTTAAACACGTAAGTGATTCTTAGAATCGCGAAAGTGTTTTCCTCAAATATGTGGGAGACAGTTAAAGGGAAAGCATTAAACCAATGGTGTAAAGATTTATATTTTTATAGAGTAAAAGACTATAGAGCAAGTTTTATGTTATTTTCTCAGATCTTCAACTGAAAAATGTGAGGTTCTGGTATTTTTCAGAAACCTGCGTGATATTTCATTTGCAAAGACATGTACTCTTCTTGACTTTCACCATTTACAGTGTCCTTAAAGGACCTAAGTACCTCTAGCGTTGTTTTTCAGTATTTTATTTTTCCTTGCCAAAGTCAGGGTTCTTTCAAAGGATGTAACATTGCATTTAAAAGTAAAAAAAAAATTTAAGAGAATCATGATGTAGCTGTGACCTACAGAATCTGCAGTTACATCAGCACAAAGTGAATGAAAAACTTTGCATCATTTTTTCAGCTTCAATATACCCATGTGCAATGATATCATACAAGGTCTAACTTTATACGGAAACCACATGCAGGTTTTTGTTTTCTATTTCATTTTCTTTCTCCTTGCCTAACATTTTCAAATCAAATAAAAGTTTTTTCAAATTTTCGTCGACATGATCAGCCAACTCACCAGTGTGATTGTGGAGAGAATTTAGAGCAAGTCTGCTGTAATCTAGTCTCCTTGCCCTTAAAAATTGTCGCACTTCTAAAACTACCCACAATCTAGCACTTCTTAGCGTCACATATCTGTCATTTTTACGCAAGTAGCCTTTGTCGTCTGATTATTGAGACAGAAATATCAGAATGTTGAGGACATACGCAAGCAGTCTGACCTGACATTATCCAGACTTCCTAGCAAAGGGTGCAAAGGAATGCTATAATAAAGATTAAAGACTTTTTCCGACCAAAGTTAACATCACCAATGTTATTCAAGGTCATTGGGTTCTAAAATACAAGATTGCCGCTATCAAATATATATACAGGAACTCATAGTCTGTTGGTTTGTCCAGTGTTTTCAGGTCAAAACAAAACAAAACTGGATCACAAAACTTTGTGTACTGTGCAAATTTTTGTTGTGACAGGATCACAATATTGTTTCAATTTTAAAAGTAAACAGTTCTATTACGGATAACTTTGTTACAGGTAGCTTTCTTGATATCAAGCAGCATGGCAAATCAAGAGTTTTTATTTACGTTTTATGTTTTTGATGAGACAAGGAAATACAACTCAACCCACATCTTCAAACTACATAACCGGGTTTAATGATTTGTAATTGAATGTCCAACATTTAGATGACATTGAACTTGGCGTATACTGTCTATAAGAAACTTTGTAAAAATAGATGTAGGCCTCTAAACTTTTTTGTTGCCATTTTTGTTTGGAAAATCGAACAAAATTAAATAAGGATATATTTCTAATGAGCTGTTTGCCAGGTAAAGTAGTACTTTTGTTTAGTTTTCAGCAGTTTATACCATGCTGACCTCAACATGACCCCCAACCTCTATGTTTAGTAGCTTTTCTGTTTAAAGCCTGTGATGTATGTATATTGCCGTGTGCACAGTTGGGTGTGTATACATTAATTACCACAAAACAACATCAAAATATTTTACATATGAATGATATGTAGACAATTAAATATATATATTTCAATGTGATTGTTAAATTATTGTACAACTCACCTGGAAAATAAAAATGGTATATGGTAAATGAGAGGACAAGGTTGGTAGTGTATGTTAGCACTGTATGCTTGCGTGTTCTTTCTTTCAAGATAAGAAAAATTTGCTTGCAGATATAATTTTTTGTTGACCAGTTGAAGCTTACTTTAGTTTTGCTTATGTGTTCTGATTCAGTACCTGCCTCAAGCTTCAGAACTATAAAGCAAACGAAGACATCAAAGTCAGCTTAAGATTACCACTTTGCAGGACAGAGAGTCCAAAGGGAATAGCAGGTTTTTGAGCAAGTGAAATGTTGTCTGGACAATGTGTCTGTTCTGAAATCATAAAACATGTAAACTGAATAAAAAAGGAATAAACCAAAAATTAATTTTGAACTGTCTCAAGCAGTATAGGGACCTTGGTCATGTTCCCAATGGTCAATTTCACAGACCCAGATTTGGCAGACCACGGCCCTTAGGGGACCGTTGGCAGACCAAATAAATAGCTCAACAAGTATGGCCTTTGTTGTGAAGTTTTACTTGGGGGCTGACCCACCGGGTGGTGTAGCTTCGTCCCAATAAACAAGTCAAAATAAATCTAGGAGACACTCAACCTCTCCCTCGGAGCAAGCTACAAAACTGCAGCACGAAATCAAGAGCCCTGTTGACTTGTTTCACAGGTCAAAGGTCAACAAACAGTCACCCTATTTTCAAAATCTGTTGAAAGCAGAGAGGTGGATTGTATGTAAACCCCATCAGGTTTCTGGTGTTCTTGAGTTTTCTTTGTTTATTGTTCAAAGCAAACAACGCTAATAGCAAAGTGTGTGTGGAGGGAGGTTGTGTTAGTTTTGCATGTCGCTGATTATTTGGTTTTCTGCTCACTTCAGCCGCTGTAAGAGAAAGCTTTAGACCTGGGTTCTGTATCAAGCTTTGCAAGTACAAACAGCAAAGTGTTTATTGTAAATCAAAAGAGAAAGTCCAATGAATTTTAGCAGACCTAGTTAGCCATGCACAGAGCTGGCAGATGTAGTCCAACAGACACATTCCAAAAGTGTAAAGCTTTTTTTTCAAATTAATTAATGGAAAGTTTTGTACTCACAAGGTCAGTTGGAGTTCGACAGTTGCATGCATTCATGCTATACTGTACAGTAACAAACTTCTTTCCATATTTTCTCTTAGGTTATGCAATCAGAATTGAAATATTTCAGTACTTTTTGCTGATCTTTCATAATTTTTCCAGCTTGATTTACCTGAAATACCCAGCAAAGTACAGCCATGGAATACAGCCATAAATACAGCATACCACTTCACCATAGCTTAGAGTGGAAACGGTTCCAGCATCAAAGAATTTCAAGAACTGTATTAATGGTAATGCTGTTGAACTTTGCCCTGCACTTTCAAGTTGACAATCGAGATCAAATGCAATGGTTAAATCCAAGATGAGAGAGAACATACGAGACAACCATACAAGCCAACAAGCAAAAAAAACCTGCCTCCAGAAATGTTATAGCGATCAAATACTGAAGATTTCATCCTGAGAAATTTCTATCACCAGTTCCATTCTACCGTTTTCTGAGACTGTAATCTGAATAATTACAATACTACAACTAGTATGAATAGTAAACCAAGTGATGGACAGATTCGTGCATGATGGGTGTTCTGTAGATGAGTGGCAGTGAAGTGCAGGCCTTGCAGAGAAGTTGCCCGGCTCTTGGTTGGATGAATCATGGGATACCGTAAGTTGATATGGTTTCTAATTTATCATGGCTGGCTCGGCGCCAGTTCAAACTGCTGGAAGGAATGGACCTGTGTATGTGATACAATGAATGGACAAATAGCATTTGCTTATTTATTTTCAAAACTCCTGTCTTGTACATTTCATGGCACGGGCAGCAACACGCCTCCTTGACTCCAGACAAGGCATGTACGGCTATGCAGGTTGCCCAGACAACCGGTTGTAAGGTCGCAGTGTGTTTAGAATAACTCCACGAATAACAACATCTGTAATCCATCATAAAAATTCAACTTCAAAATAAAAAAAAAATGAGTTGATTGAAACTGGATCCCTGTCACCATGGCGGCAACATTTTTTCCCATGATTCCATTAGGCTAAGCTGGCTCTTAGATAACCCTCACGATACTTGACCCTCCCCTCCTGATACCTCCCTCCCCAGAAAGCAGGACTGATTTCAAAATTCAATCTGGTTCACTGCAAGGAAATCGGGGTGATTAAATTCATTTGGGCTGACAAGTGAAACTTTACCAGCAGAGAGTCTGAGTATACATAGCTTGGGATTTGAGAAAGTCCAGAAACTGTTAAACAAAACTCATGAGATGGATACACGATACAGATGAACCTCTCATGGAGACAGAAAGATGAGATTGTAGCTAGATTAATACTTTCAAATGTGGTGATTGATGTCGTATCTCTGTTAACTGTATCTTTTTTTTATCAGACAGTGCCATAGTATATCTTTGCAGTGCATCATCGCCCCTGATGAGACGGCTATAGCTGTGAACAGTTGTTGCTTTCGGAGCGAAAATCCCTGTCCCCGTCCCGGCCACATTTCACCCCATCTGGTCCAGATATGGCGTGCAGCGGTCATGGAAGAATGGCAGCTTTGTTTTTCAGCGTCAAATGATCCGAAAACTAGAGTAAACATCCAGGGCTCGGTTTTGGCAGTAAATAGTCCAGCTTTCTCTTCTGAGATAACCTGATGAAAGACAGAGATGACGATGTGCTTTTTTCGATACGAATGTGAGACGTCTTGTTTTCAGAGAATGGAGCAGTGTAACGACAGGAGGTGAACTCTACATAGTTATATGATAAAAAAGAGACAACTGTAACTTTTGATGAAAAATGCAACTGACTTTGATAAGGTTGCATCAAACGCAGAGTGGAGTTTTGAAAGTCAAAAGTTTAGATTTCACAGCAGTGTGTATGTCATTGCCTAAACCTTGAATCAAGGTGGCAGCGATCAAAAAGGCAAAACTGAAATGTTTTACTTTGCAATCATACACCCCCTTACAAATCACTTGACTCCACGTTTTTGCATGGTCCAATTGTTTTGCATGGATGGGTGGGTCCAAGTCCATTGGGAACAGGGGTGGCCCAAGGTTAATTGGTATTTGTTTTCCAATTACAACTCTTTTCTTCAGTATAGCACCACTCATAAAGAGAATTTATGCGGAATAGTCCACTGCCTACCCCAAGAGTGTAACTTCCAATCTTTGAGACCCCCATATCACATGTAATAAAACTATTTTTTTTATTCTATCTCAAAATTTGCCCATTGTAATTTTTGACCATGAAATGTCCTAAATATCGGTTCTATGAAATTTATACACAAGAAATCATCAGTTAACAAATGCTGTGTCATCAATTCCCACAAGATGATTCAAAGCTGTGTTTTTTCCTATTAGTGCAAGATGCGAGGTATAATGATATTCAAATATGCAGATTACACTAATGAGCATTGTTTCGGTATTCAAATTCTATGCTAATGACCCTTAATCAATGTGGAATATTCATGTACCTCGGATCTTGCATTGTATAGTTTTTTCACTCAAATAAAACCTTGTAAGGGGCAGCAGTTGATAGGCAACCTTATCTGCATTTTTATCCCCTACTATCAGTTTAAAGTTAGACTGCTTCTCAAGTTTTGTTTTTTTTTATATTCAGCGTAAATGCAACTTCCAAAGGATGAATGTTTCATGAATTTACAATCAGGCATTCCTTAAACCTTGTTAATTGACCGGTGATCATCAATGCTTCTGCTATTTGGGTCTTATCTGGGCGGTAATCGATGTAATGAGCAGTGTGTTAATTTCTTGTTTTAGCCATTAGAAGCTTCTACTTAATTAAGTAACATGGGCTGTCACCGTGACGACCCTCCTGGACCTTATCATAGCTTGATTTCAACCAGCCTCTCACGATGTGGTCATTTTTCCAGAATTTCTCTGGCATTTCTGATTAAACCTGTTTTCCACTTTCCCTCCTCATCAAATACTGCATCGGTCAAGTTAATCTTCCACTGGAATGGTCTGGCTCGCTCCCTCCCAGCACTATGCGAAAGACAAGGCGATCGGTTTCACTCGTGAGAACTTCAGCAGCGCTGAAAAACAGTGAGGGTCACAGCCCTGAGTCCTAACTGGATTGAATTAAGAGAGAAAACCACACTGAACCAGCCCCGCTGTTTCTAATCCGAACAGCGGGTAAAAAAGCATGTAATCTTGAAGATTACAAACGGGGGATTCGAATCATGGTTTAAATTACAGCACGGAAAATTAGAAAGAAGTGAGAGATGATGATTAACGATCAGAGGAGGAAATCAGACGATGAAAAATAAGAGCAGTTGTGATGAGTGAAGAACACCTTCGTGTGTTTCATATCATTTTTCAAATTTGTGCCACCTTGTTCAGTTCACATTGGCCCAATTTCTGTAAATTTAGTTTCAGTACTGGCCAGATCCCAGTGTAAATATCAAAAGCAGAATACAATGGCATAAACCTGTCACTGGAATATTAGTCTGGTACAGTTTTGTTTTAATCCTGTTTTCATAAAGATTGCTTTGGTAAAATTTTGTCATTGAAATGTTGTTCTGGTAGAGTTTTGTTTCAGTCGCTTGTTTTCATAAAAATTGCTTTCAAATTGGTAAAATTTTGTTATTGTAATATTGTTCTGGTATAATTTTGTTTCAGTCTTATCATAAAACTTGCTTTGGTAAAATTCAGGCAAAAGTCATTGAAAAGGTAAATTGTTGCATTGAAATTCCGAAATTCCAGGAGGGAAACAAGTTAGGACAACACTAAGGCAAAAGGATGGAAAGCAGTTTTTTGAACAGGATGAAAAATCATCACCTATATCACAAGTAATGAGTTTCTGAACATCTGTACCTGTGTCTGTTTCCGAGGAAAAAATCCACTTCCCCCTTTCCGTGTCCTGTCTACCATTTGGGATCGTTCATCCATTCCTTTTATTTCCCTGGATAATCTGAGGATGATCACTGGACTGGAAGTGTGACTGATTAGTACCATGTTGGAATGGCGTTCATCAAAAAACCAGAGGCCTTTTGTGCAGTTATTTCATCACCCATTATCAAAAAATGATACTCCCTGACTCTGTCCTGTTAAAGTTATCACACAAATTCTTCTAAGTGTGGCCAGCTAGAAAAATTATTTGTATACCGATCGTGTCAAATCATGCATCCAAACGATGCAATTACTTTAGTGGTAATGACACATCCAATTTATGTGCTTAGTCAGTCAATTCTGAGCACACCAACTCTTTCAATTTCTCAGGCTTATTTCAAGTGAAAATTAAAAAATATGCTTATGATCTTCCAAAGTACACGAAATATATCGATATTTATATGATTCTATATACCCAGTAATGGAGACAGAGAATATTTTTAAACATTTTATTTCAAAGAGTACACTTGATTTCCAAATCAACTACCAATGACAATGAGAATTTAGTTACATATGATGTTTCTGTGCTCCTGTGAGATTTTGAAAAAGACTAAAAATCCACAATTAACAAAAAAACCTGAACTAAAATTTCTGCCCATGTGGCCAGGCAAAGTCAAAGTCACTGTGAGAGCATTAAGTCCAATCCTGGGCTGCTATTTGTCAATGGCTTTGAGAGAATCCAGAGACATAGACTGCAGTGTGAGATAGAGATTTCAGTCTTGAAGTGTGTGGTTAGATTGTAAAGGTATCGCTAAGTGCATCTCATAATGGCTTTTTCAATATCGACGTCCTGAAGACCTGCAAAAAAAATCTGTAAAAAATTTTGTTTCTAGAAAGATGTTCTATGGGTACAATACCAAGTTCTTTAACTTCTTTCAGTAAGCATGTTTGATTCATTAATTTTTTAATTTGGTTTTTGAACTTTCACCCCTCAAAAGTCGTCATTGTGATATGGGAGAAGACACTTTCCTCTTGACAGAAAAATATTGGAAGTTTATCAGTAGAAAATTTCAAAATGAAGAAGGCAAGCTTAGCAGAGAATGTTGATGGTGATATTCAGAGTTTTTCTTGTTTTTGAAATGGTATCCATTTATTTTCTGTTCTTAAAATAACAACTACAAAAAAAGAAAATGTGCAAAGAATTTGTTTGTTAGGAAGTGTTTGGCAGTCCCCTTTGTATGAAGTTGAGTGTTGAATGAACAGTTAAAAAGGAAGTTGTGTCCGTAACAGTGACATAATCATTTGCTTCACACAACAAATGCTGGAATGATTACGTCTATTACTTGTATTTCATTATGCAATCACGAGAATTTTTTGACAGGATGTTTTGAGGAACTGATTGAGTCATCATCTGTGCTGCTGTCTGTTGTTTGCACAACAAACACTTGATGAGGTTGCCATGGATGCGCTGTTTTCCATAATTTATTCCCCATGACAACAGATGCCAAACATGTAAATTTGGAAATAAGCAAATTGGATCAACAGTTCCCATCAAATCAACCAGAAAACTCTGAGCAAACACATGGTAAATTGAATTTTGCGTTTACAAACACAGGCATGAAAATTCTCTCTGGGAGAAGATCCTGGGCAACGTTGGAGAGTCACCAAGGCAACGACACGCTGCTTGAAATACCAAAGTGTCCACCATCCACTGAATATTTCATTAAGAAAATACTGATCATAATTAGTTCAACATAACTTTTTTGCAAGTAGTGCTCTGTCATGATTGGCAAGTGAGTGCGTTATTAGTGTTCAGTGATAACATAGAAAGAATACATTGACCCTAGCATAGCCGTGTGACCATTCCATGGCTACGGGGCCGTGCTTCAAATACTTGACATAGTGGGTGTATCGATATGCCTTGGGAAAATCTACCCAGCGCAGGAGGAAAGAATAAATTACCGGGATAGGGGACAATTTTTTTCACACACACAAATCAGTCTGAGAAATTGAATTCCGCAGATGTGTGTGTAGCCTTCAAATTAGAGGCTGTTGGCTGAAATCAGAACTTTGCAAACTTTCATCATTGCAAAGGTATCTCTTACCAACAAACAGGTCTATGACAGGATGACATCACTACATCATTTCTGTGAAAAAACTTGCAAATCAAAGTTTGCTTTTGCTTTGGTACATTGTATGCCCTGGAGCTATTGTCTATGACCCCTGACCTGGTTGCCAATGGCAACAAGCTGTACGGGAGCTTGCGGGCAGCTTTTCACACGGAGATAGATTTCACGATTACAGAGTGATGGACAACACAGATTGCATGGATGAGGGCTGAACTTATGTTATTTATGTTCTCAAATCGGCAATAACGGCCCTCGAGACAGCTGTCGCAGGGGGCAATCATGAACATTTTCCCACTGTATCCTGGTGAACTTTGAAGTTGGTTTCCATTGATTTATTGTTTATTTCTAAAAATATTCGATAAATTTGGATCTCTGCTAAGTTTACGCTGGGAAAGCCTTTTTGTTCACTGGATGGATCCACTTACGACATTTCCGGCACACTTTCAGAATCTGTCAAGTTATAGCTAACCATAAAACATTCTTTCAATTGAATTTGTTTCTTGTGTTAACACATTGTCCCTTTCATTTTTTTTCACATACAAATTTATGAGCTTCCCCCCTCATGCAATTTGAAAGATACACTGTGTGATGAGAATCGTTTGAATGTTCACACACAACTGCCAAGATTTTTTATGTTCTGTGAAATATTGACAAAGAAGTTCAAAATTGCAGTCGGCATCTGTTTTCTTTGGAATGGGAGGAGAAAAGCAGGTGTAAGGTCCCGTCATAAGTTAAGTGAAAATTATTGACTCAGTTGAATGTCCGTCTGTCTGAAACAAGCAAATCTAGGAATATCAATAATTGTTGTCTGATGTAAGAGGTCATGTTTTGCTTTAATGATTTATTGTTTCCGGTATAATGTTCCGGTTTGCTCTCCCAAATCACTGATTGGAAAGATTGCAAGAAAATATGGAAAATATTAACATCAAATTAAAATTTACAATTTTTCTTTACGATATCACAAAAGGTCCTGCCATCACAAAATATCAAAAGCACATTTTGGAATTTCAAAAATATTTTATCTCCTAAAATTACTGTTTTTTTAAGTAAAATGACCTGAAATTCTTTCTTAAGCAAAAATGTTATAGATTAGCAAATTTTGTATCGTGTAAATCCAACTCTTCAAATTAAAGTTTGTAAATATTTAGAAGTTGAATAAGACAATGTGTGAGATTGTACCTTTTTCTCTAAAAAAAAGTTCACTTTTTAGAAGTAGGTTAATGGATGTTTTGTCTGTTAGTTGTGACTTTATCTATAAGTCAGTTTGCCAAGACAGACGTAAAACTGACATATTTAGGTCAAATTCAGATGGAAAACATTTGGGGCTCTATCAAAACATTTGTGCAGTCATAGTTTCAACAGTCCGGATCAGATGGGCTTAATTTCGTTGGATAGCAAAGAGTGACAACACCACCCACAACTGTTTGAAAGTGATTTTGGTGAACAGTTTCAATAACAGTATATAGCTACAGAGAGCCCTGATGGGTTTAGTCATATGACCTAGTTCATATGACCCACTTCACAATCTTTGTTTTGTTGTTGTATCTACTATTGATTTATAATGTCCTCGAAACTTTTATCAAGAAGAGACCATGTTTTACTCTCAGCCGACAAGTAATCACATTTCAGTCTTGATTGGAAGTGAAAAAGTAAGAAAAATTTGATACTGCTGAAAATCTGCACAAAAATATCAAATATTTGAATGAAACTCATACAGATTAGATGCTCTGTTTTCTGTCATTAGTATGACAACTTTTTTGAAATAATTATTTTGTCCAGATAATTTTTCAGCCCTGATAAGCTAAGAATAGAAGTATAAAATTCAAGAGTCACCAAATTAACAGGATCTCTTTATTAGTATTCTCGGTAAGTACTGGAATGTTATTGTTCACAGTTTTCTCTCTGTGTGTTTTGGACACTGTAGCTTTTCTGGTCCGGCGTGTGTTGTTTTTGAGCCAGGTACATTACAGGGGTACACGGCAGGGTAGTGGCCATCAGATCAACGCTAAATTAGCAACCTGGCTGGCGATTATTAGATGTTCTTTTAATACATCCCGGTCATTAGACAAAGTCCTTCATTCTCCGACTCACAGTATCAGTGGAAACTGAACTCCCGAAATCAAGACAAGTCCTCAACGTATATGGCTGCCACATGTTTCGGCACACAGAATAAAAGGTTTCAATGCCACACATTTTGAAAGCCAATAGTTTGACCAGATGCGAAGACAGTGACTTCGTTTGTGTGACGGTGTTCTCTCCATATAAGCTTCGGTTGTTTGTGCTCTAAGGATGTCTTGTTTGAACACTGGCCAACGCATGCGTTATGCAGGGCTTAAAGGTCTCCCACAAGGATCCATCCAATTATACTGATAACATGAAAGTATTTTTTTAAGTTTGATGTCTTTAAAGTTAAACTTAATCTACTCATTTATTGCTATTTTCAACTTTCAGCACATCCCTTATCTCTGTTATTTTTCGCCAACTGAAGCTCATTAATTTAAAACTCACTATCACATCTGTCTGTTTGTTTATTGATGGGGGTCTGGGCTCCACTGGACCCGACTGCTTATTTTAATGAAAGTTCATAAAATATTGCTTCTGTTACTATTTCCACGTGTTTTCTTGAGGGGATTTGAAATAACAAACCGGATTGTTGCCGCAGCAACAATATCTCATCTCCTGGCGCGAGGGGTTGCCTTGGATATATTTTTCCGCAGATCGATTCAGGAAAACCAAGTATTCCCAAATCCCTTTTCCCCATCAGGACCTTTAAGAGTATTTTCACCACAGTTTGTGCTTCAATTATCCCAGCATTTCTCAGAATCACTTTTAGCAGTAAGGTTTATTATCATTACAAGGTAAAATATTTAAGATTGGGCAAGTTTATTTGTCTAACAAGATAATTGGCTCTTAATTATTCACCCACAATTGCGTATAATTGAGAATGTTAAACTGTTTATTTTTTTTATACTGATCTTGATAGAATTAGGATTTAAAATGCTTATCAAAGGAAATGGACCATTAGATCTGAGAAGGGGGGTAGTAAGAAAGACACTGTGCAATTTTTTTTGTTGCTCTTCAGGATTTACAAGTTTTATCTCCAGCTCAAAATTTGCATACTGTGCACATTTTGTTTCAGAATTCCTCTTACCGTTTATTGTTAAGGCCAATTTGCGAGAGTAAAAAGGTAACATAATATCGTTTCTAGATTTTTTTACAGATCTGTAGATATTATTATTTTTGGCTACCCTTTCCAAAGAGACAATGGTAGATCCCCGTGCTGTCAACTTTCTGTTCCTGATCAGTGTAAAAACAAGACTGAAAACAAAAAGGACTGTACCAAATCCAGCTGGGGAAGGCAGGCCCTTTCTACCCCTCCCATCAGCAGTTGAAGGATGATTTTCAATATTTTAGTTCAAGGAAGCAAATACTCTTTCTTCTCCTTCTCTGTGAGGTATGTTGAAATATTATATGTTGAATTGTGCCTTGAATATATGTTTGACTTGCGAGTACAATTCATTGTGTTTAACCCTTTGAGTGCTGTGATTTTTCCCACCGAAATTTTAGTTCAACATTTTAACAATTTTTTTGAATTTTTCTGTAATTTTTTTATTATTTTGGACCAAACGGACATTGCATTTTATTGGCTACAGATTTTCATCAAAATTTTGGCAAAAATCTGAAAAAATTTGCCTGGGGTACATTTTACAAAGATGACAAAAGTTGACTTTGGCACTCAAAGGGCTAACATGCAGCATTCTCATTGACACATAAATTGTAGTCTGGATGAAAAACTGAGGCATCAACAATATTGAAATTACACACGTGTTAGCTGTATTGACAAGCTAAAAAGCTAGTAATTTCAAAACACTTTTGGAGTTCCTAGTTAGACAAGAATTAGAATTAAAAAAGAAAATCATACTAAAAGAAAGGGATCTTGATATTAAAGCTTTCACATTTTTCATCTTTTTCCAAAAGCTTATATTTAGATTGAAGCAAAATCCTGTTTTTGAAAATTGAAATTAAGTAGTGTTGAGTGACTGGAATATCTCATGTATGAGATAATTTGTCACGAGTGTCATAATGTTCAACATCAACTGGAATATCTCATGTTAAAGATAATTTATCATGTGACATAACATCACACCATTATGGGAAAGGTCAGGGGTCGTGTTTCTTTTGAGAAATGATGCATAATTTTTTACAAAAAGTTCACACAAGAAATATGAGAGAGTACCTCCGCTGACAAATTCAATAATTCAACAATTGCAAGTGAAAAATTGCAAACAGATGGGACTCCAAAAATGAAGTCAACAAAAAGTACTTTGAGCCAGGCTTTAATTCAAGTTTTGATCCTTGAATATACCAGTGAATTGCTGATGAAACCTTGTACTTGACTGTCAGAGAATGCATTTGATTTTGAAACTAATTTTGACATCTCAGCAGCAAGAGAGAGTTTAAACACTCAGCTCTTTAAAAGAGCTTGCAAGGTAACTGTCATCTTGAACAGAAACTTTAACAAAGCATCATAATTGACAAACAGCAAAAGAATTTTTTTAAAAATGGAAAAATTGCACAGCTGTCTTAAAGAGAAATAATGACAACACTTTGAAAAAAATATGATGCAGTATGACAGTGTGATGATATCTGATTGCATGATGTCATCAGGGGTTGATTGTGATGGCAAACACATATTTAATTAAACAAACAGATGACAGAAGAATTCAAACACAAATAGATACCTTCCACATTCCGTCATTTCTATCGTGATGGATCCATTTTAAAACCTGGCCCACATTCTACAGCCATGACTGAAGTGAATTAACACACATGTATTGAATACTTCATCTTCCATTGAGAACATTCTCTGTACTGTGCGATGTACTATCACAAATATTTCTACTTGTTCAGAAATATTTCCACAAAATTATTTGCAATGTATTTTGCAAATTCAGAGTTGTTTTGATTTCGCAAATGTGTTTTTCAAAGTACGGGAATAAAAGAACAAGATATAGAAGATGATAAACCTGAATGACCATTAGATGACATTATTACATTATTATTATTATTGCCACACTAACAATTATAGGAATTATAAAATGGAGAGAAACATGCTGAAAATGCAAAAAAGGGATTAACAGTTCACATATTTTTATGGAGAATATGTGTTAAAAAGCATTGTGGCTAAAAGACTTACTTTTGAAAGTAATAATTGCCTTCAGCTTTTATGAAAAGTTGTGATACTTTTGAGATTAATAGCAATATTCAGACCATGAACTTTCACCTAAATGGAAATGATCTGCCGATTTTTTAAATATTTTGAAACTACTTAATTATAAAAAAAATATCAATGTTATGAAAGTATGCTGGGTTCCATCACTCTCTTTGTTTCGTTGTTGTTGTTGCATCGCACTATTGAACAGAGAAAAGCCACCGCTGAAAGTGTGCATTGATACCATACTTGGTCCATGAGATTTATGGAAATAAGCTCATCAGAATATAACACTGACACAATTTCAGTTCAGTCTTAAGATCTTTCTAACTTCCTGTGCAACATGAAAATATTTAGTACATGGAGATGTCAGAAAGGAATCCTTGCTCTGGAGTTACTCTTTAAAATTTAATTTCTTCAGCATACCATTGTCAGGGATACCGAGAGTCAACTACTCACTTTAATTATTGGTTTCTAAGCATCCACTGAAATCGAAATGGGACTTTCAGCCTGCCACGGTATTTGTTGTACAAATTTTTTTTGTGAAAGAAAGCTGTTTTCTTGGTCAAGGAAAAAGCCCTTGTTTGCAGCATGAAGAGATAAACTTAATGACGTCTTTGTGCAATCAAAGTAAGATGTTTTGACTTTAAGCATTTTACCGGAAAGGTACGTGGCACGTGGAATCAATAGAAGCTCACTTGGTCAAAGGGAAATGGAAACATCAGATTACTTCTTATACAGATGGATGTTGTCAAGTACCATTTTACAATCCATGATTGTACATGCATGAAATCTATCAGATTCAAGGAAATCATAAAGTGAAGTTCGTCAAACAAGAAGTTGAAAATAATATCCTGAACCACTTTAAATTTCCTACAAGTTTTGAGATGATCTGAAGCATAAACAAATCTGTACTAGAAGACACAAATACTCAACATTTTAGATTTCTTGGTTGCAACATGTTTAAAAATTAAAGATCTTAAAATCAGGAAATCAACAAAAAAGGAAAAAATGTAGTTATAATAATTGTTTTTATGGTATCATTATGTTTCTTGAATGTTAAAGTGGGTGTCACTTTTAGTATTAAATAACACCTGATCTTGTAAATAAAAAAGAAACATTGTACAAACGGTTGTGGTGATTGCCAGCATTACACGTACATATTAAATCTTCTTTGACTTTTAGTGAAAATTGCTGTACGGCTGTACATTTCCACTCATTCATTTTAATTTTGTATTGTGTATGATACTGCTGCATTTGTTATGAACATAATTATCAAAAGCATTTGTTTTATTGTTCTTTAGAATTTGATTGTTATATACTTCAACAAACCTTTTCAGTGTGCTAGCGTGCTGCATGTCAATTGTCAGTGAAATATATATGACTACAGTGCATCGTTTTATCTCCCTCACTGAAGTAACCAAGCAGTGTTTGAAAAGATCACAGCTCCACTGTCCAAATAGACTCTTATAACGAATTATTTCTATTTCACATAGCCCTCTCATTTACAAAAAAGTTTGCTCTTCACATCATCTATTGCCAAAAATGTCAGAAATTTCAACCCAGTGGTAAGAAATTACTACCATAAATATTTTAAAGATGAAATAGTGGCCCTGAAAGGGTCATTAAATTTTAAACAGCTGACCAAAATTGTGATATAAAAGTTTCTTTACAATCCTGTTGACTTGGTCTGTAGGTTTGATGTGATTGAAGCATCATACACAGGAGTAATTTAATACAAGTCGGTTTTTGCTGGTAAAATGTTGTTTCCTGCCTAATGCACTACATATGTTGACTGGAAAATAGACCTGAGTTTTAATCAAGCTAATATCACCAGTTTCCTTAGACTAAACAGCATGGTCACCGTTTACGAGGAGTGTTGCACAAAGTACTTTCTAAGTTCCCGCCAAATTAGCAGCCATGATTTTTCACACTTCAGAAGACTGACCACAACTGCCAGGCCCCTAGGTGGAAAGAATTTTCTCACAGGTATCAGAAACTTGTGTTTTGTGTAGTGCAATCCTTAGTCTCTGTGTAGCCAACCAGGAACGGGGTGCATCATGTCTTCCCAGCATCCCTTGCTCCCTGCCTACCAGGGTTCCTTGCTGTGAGTGGGATGGAGCCTGGGGCAGTATTTTGTCTAGGGTAACAGCCCCAAAGTTTCAAAGGTACTTGTCTCTCCAGTAAGACATGCATAAAAAATACCAGGCATTCAATAACAGAGGCTCTTTCTTTGTTCCCGCCAAAACTATTACACACATTCCACCACATTTTTTCCCGCCATTTTATCTGCTTTTGACGTAGGGCACTTTATGAGTCAGGAGCTGATGGTATATGCATTAACTCTTGATTATGACAGTAAGGACATACCAGAAGCCACATATCGTGCCAGTTAAGTTCTTTTCATGGGGTGAACGAAATTTTAATACTGGTGAAGACTTCACCAGCTTTTATGGATGATGCTTCTCCACAATATTGGCCAAGTACTTTTCATATATATGTATTTATAATTCCGAGCCAAATTGAGTGTAAAAAAAACTCCTTCATACCGTTTTTAAGTTCCTCTGAAGAAACATGACCAGGATCGTGAAAGTTTATCTGGTACGCATTTGTCATATTTATTATTTGAGGTTCCAGTTACAGCATTGCAAAAACATTGAATATCATAATTATTCTCATGAAATATGATCGAGAGAAAGATCAATATACAGGTCATCGGAAACTGCCATTTCCTTTTATGTTCAGTCTTGCGATTGTCGTAAGTTTCATCATGGTGATCATAAGCCTAGCAAAGGTATTTTTGGACAGCAGAGGTTTTGATATATTTCCCATATGAAAGCTACATGCTAAATTTCTAATGGTGATGTAACTGTTTGTTTTAGATATGAGAAGTGACAGCTTTGAGAACGGAACGGTAATCGGTTATTTGTCCGATGTCTCTGTTAAAATGGTTGGCATGCCAATTATACCCCTGTGGTCGGTTTCCATGGAAGCGAAGGTTTGTTTTTAACAAGGGGGAAAGGAAAACCTGTCTAATCATGGCAGGATACCTGATATTAAAGAGGTTGGTGGGAAAACATTTTTACCACCGCAACATAAACCGGGATAGAATAACAATGGGAACCATTTGGGGTCAGATTTTATCCCCGCAAGTTGTAACACTTATTTTTCAGTGAATAACCCACAGTGTGAGTACAACAAACAGCTGCAGTCCCAAACAGCCAGGCGATGAATTCTAGCTCCACAAGGCCCTCAGACACAGAGCAAGCCCTCTATTAGGAAATTGGTATTTCTCCCAGTTGGACGGAAATCCTAAAATATGGCATTTGATAAACTGGATTAGCTCATCAACAGGGAAGCATTGTAGCTTTGTATATATTTAGAAGAAATTCACAGATTTTTTCAGTTTTACAAAGATGCTATAAATTATACAACATAGTAACCATTCTGTTTATTTCTTTTTTACACCTCTGAGAGACTTTTTACATGTCTGCATTACTTACAGAGATGAAGTTGAACTTCATGGATGGAACAGCCAATCAGAGAGCCAAAGGTTTATGGTTTGAATGCTGCCAAATAAGCCAATCAGCAAGCCCGTAACATAAGTCACTGAATCTCATCAAGTGTTGCCAATCAGAGAACAGTTCAGTGAAGCAAGTCTGACAACACTGTCAGAAGTTGTCAGTAAGTTTCTCACAGCTTTGGAATTTCAACAATTCTGATGTTGAACAACTAGCCTCATTCTGAACGTCTTGTGGTATTCTCCCGACATGCAGTAAATATCCAACATGCCAAAAGAAAAACCTCAAAGTTTAAAGATAGGAAAGACATACAAGGGTAATTCTATGCAGAGAAAGTGAACTACCACTATAGCTACATGTATATAACAAATAAGTGGTTAAATTTTAATGAATTTTTAAAGCAAATGAAAGCTACTGAACTATATAGTGAACAATCAACTTCATTCTAAATGCCCTGTGGTATTCTTAAAACATGCAATACTCATATATATACATATATATATATATATATATTATATATATATATATATATATATATATATATATATATATATGTGTGTGTGTGTGTGTATGTGTGTGTGTGTGTGTTTTAAATACAAATTTTTCAAATTTTGCAAATCTAAGTTTTCTTTAGGTACTTAACATTAATTGACATTGGCAATTCATGAACTTGAACTGCGTTTTTTGTTTTTTGTGAATCACATACTGAGAATCAAGAATTTGTATTTTTGCGAAAAGTACATTTTAGGAGAAAGTAGGACAGTCTTATCGAAACATAAGGCATAACCCAAGTGGCCCTATATGAATGAAACAGATGAGTAGCAAATATATACTCATTCATAACAAAGAATATGGATACATTTTCCACATACCCTGGATGGAATAAACCATTCCCAGAGAAAAAAATCACAACATATGTGAACAAATTGTGTGTTGGTTCTCTTCATTAAAGTGCAGGGATGTCGCATCACTTGGCTCAGTGCCAGAAGTTCTCATGGTGCAGATAGTGAGTGGTCATACTTTTCATGTAATTGTATAGGCAACCAATCTAAACAAGAAGGATTAGTGTTCCATTTGAGGAAATTCAAGCCCAGCACTGTCGTTGACATTCTCCGCTAAATCTAAACATGTTTTTTTATGCTTTTCTTCCAAGGTAAAAATAAACTTTTGTATGATAGAATAGAAATATAAACTTTTTTCAAAAGTCACAAGCGGGAATATGTTGCCAGAATTCAGAGTAATAATTCTATCATCTGCTCTGTCTTTAGTTGTTTTCAAAATCAGAAATCAAATAGTTATAGATCTTTGGAGGGATAATTGATATGAAAAGAAAAGTCTGCAAAGCTAAAAACAGTACTAAAAGTATTGCTTCCATGTTGTTCTTTTAAGAAAAAGAATATTTACATGACTGTCATACAGTGTGGAATTGGGAAGGGGGAATATGTATGCCTTATAAATTCTGAACTGCAATTTTTATCCATCTTGAAATGTGAAATCAATAAAATTTAGATGTTTGTAACCACCTCTCCTAAGATCCAATAGTTCATCTCATAGTATCACACTTCAAGCATTCTATTATTGTTGTTCTGTTAGAAAAGTTTAAATTCAATAAATGAAACTTTTGTAGAAGGTAATAGTAACTTTCAGTTTCATAACATTTTTTCAATGATGTTTGTCTAAATTTAATATGGAGCTACAAAAGAGGTTGATGGAGAAGAAATGCCATGCAACTCAGTGAAGAAACATAAATGTGAAATATGCAAAGTTGCAAATTAAACATACTTTTTCCATGGTAACTTGAAATAAAAAATGTTTATAACTTGAAATGTTTATAACTTATGGTCAGTTAAGACCAAACTGGAAAACCCGCACCATCAAATCAACATCAGAAATAATTAAAAAAAATCTTCCATAAAGCAAGCAAAAATCTTCCATAAAATGCATTCTAAATATTTTTCTATCTTCAAACTTTGACAGTTTGTGACTCAAGACTAAGAGACAAGAAGAAGGATGCTCTCAATGTTGAAGTAATGCAGTCTAAACTTGGCTACAGAGATCACAAGTTTTACCATCTGCCTGACAACTACCACATACTTTTACAAGGATTCTTCTTTCCTGTGGGAACCAGCAAATCATGTCTCCATTTCAACGAAATATCATCTATCACTTTGGAGATCATATTCTCATATTAACATTTCTGTGTTGTAAAGGATAAGGTTCATAATTAATAATTATTGCCCCAATAAAAACAAGGGTGAAATGTCATTATTTGATTAAGCTTGAAGCCTTGAGCAATTTTTCATGCGTCACCATATCTTTTTAAATCTCTGCAGTAAATCGTTTCAGGACAAAACAATTTAGATGAATTTCTGAAATGATAGTATGAAATCCATTGTATGTTTCTGTATTGACAGGTTCATAATTCACAACTATGCATCTTGATATTGAATCTTAATCTGTATCTTGATATAGTGCATTACATTAAAATATAATATCGATCAGTTTAAGATGTGCAGTCTTTTAGTAATATCAAAATCAAAAGAACATAACATAGATAACATACATTCAGATATATAGATACATACATATCTCTCTCTCTCCCTATCTATCTATCTATCTATCTATCTATCTATCTATACATCTATACATCTATCTTTTATATGTGTGTGTGTATGTTTAGGCTTGGGATCCCTGATATACTTTGACCACTGTCAAAATCCCAGGGTATGTTGGTTAAATAAATTGATTTTAGACTTTAATATTTGTGATTCCTTGGTTGAATACTATTAGAAGCTCGTAATAAAATGAAAGGGGCCAACATCTGCTGGCTTTAATATTGCCGGCAACAAAAGACTGCTATACCACTGTTGGTATGAACGTTGTCGATTTTCCTTAGAATCATTTGTGAATTTATGACTTATATACTTTTATAATTCTTTGACATAATGTGTAAATGTTACATACAGTGAGATGCAGTCTTGACTGGTGATTTTAAAACAAACTAAACAAGTCACATAAAAGTTTTTATGCAAATTGAATCTTTAACCTTTGACCTACTAAACTTTTCACCCCGTTTTCAAAAATATTAGCCAAGTGGTAGCCTAAGAAGGAACAGAATTGAATCGGAGGACAGTTTTGAACAGATTACTAGCAATGTAATGCTCTTAAAGTTCAAGTTCCACTATCCACTGAAGCCATTCAAGTGATATGTTATAACTTATGTGCACCTGGCATTTTAATAGCAGGTGTGACTCATAATTCATGCAAATGAGATAAAGTAGTGTTTTTATGTTGGTGCTGTAGAAGAGGACTAACAAATACTGCTAGAACTTATATGCATATTGATGAGTATGCCCTCTAAACTCATGAAATCTTGGAGAAAATATAATAGGAATTTCAGTAAATTTTTGCACTAGCTGGGTACCAGTACCTGTACTAGGCAAATTTTTAAATCAAGGCAATTAATTTAATTAGTGGCATGCTGATTTCGTTCAGAGGGCACGCTGATGTTGATTTTGTTGGTCATTTTCTTGCTGTACTGTCACTTTTTAACTTTCTATCATGTATGGCCTGCTGAAATTACTGAGCTTTAGTAAACAAAGAGATTTCTTGTCTGTTGACTACACCACCATCGTGTTCAATGACAATGTGTGACAAAGCCTATGCTAGGGGCAAGGTTGGTCAACTGTGCGCTGAAAAAGAAGAAGAATAAAAACATTTTTGGTGAGCTTTCAAGTGGACACGTCATGGAAATTATTTAGATGATATTTAAATTTCCATTTTAATGTTACAACAAATAGTAGATCAGACCACAGATAGTAGACCATAGAGAGTAGTAGACCATAGTAATGTCTACAATCAGACCATAGACAGTATACTGTCTATGATCAGACCATAGTAGACCATAGACAGTAGTGTCTATGATCAGCCATTTTGACAGTAGTGTCTACAATCAAACCATGGACAGTAGTGTCTATAATCAGACCATAGACAGTAGTGTCTACGATCAGACCTTGCATAGACAGTAATGTTTATGATCAGACCATAGACAGTAGTGTCCATGATCAGATATCCCAGTGTCTACAATCAGACCACAGACAATGTCTATGATCAGACCATATGCGGCTCTTATCAAAAATGATATTCAATCAATGAGTCAGGACTTGTTGCCTCAGCAAAAGGCAATAAACCATCGTCATATCTTTTGTCATGTATCAATATTTGTTTTTCTTGCAAAATTTTCAATAAAGACAACAAAATATATTGGTTTGGACTTGTTCACAGGGTCAGCGGCTGTGTCTCATTGTTTGTTTCCCCTCATTTGCAACAATGTGGCAATCAGGGAACAGATTGTTTTGATCATGCTGTAACTGGTCTGCAGTCAGGTTGTTGCAAACCTAACGTAGGAACACTTTCCCACGGTTCCACAGTTCCAGCGTACACAGCCATATATGTACAACTTTGCTTGGGGGAACAGTGTCCATATAAAATTCTGCACCCTGTGAAAACAAACCCTTTACCAAGAAACTGGTAGGCTAACTTCTGATCCTCAGATGGGCTATTTGCTATTAAAGTACAGCTGGTTTTGCCTTGCAAAGGAACATTTTGTGAGTCACACCCCTCCCCCTCCTCTACCTCCCATCACCACATTCTAACCTTTTGAAAAAAACACTGTATCTTTCTTTGATGTTTTCTATAGTTCATTATATACATATATTCTTGTTTCTCCACTCATATACTATAGGCACTGTTTCACAATCCTGTACAGTCGTGTATGCTCCTGGGACTTCTAAAGTGTCAGTAGTTGCTTGCAATGTTTTTTTTACACTAATGGGCAAACTAACTGTGTTATACTTGACCCTACAGTCAAATTGGGCCTAAAGCCATGCAAAAAATTCCACTTCCACATTGTTTTGCAGTTGTCTCTGGGCCTTCCTTTTCTTGGCCTTCTGCCAGAACCTGGTCACACGAGCTGCCCACTGCGGCCGCGACAACCACCCGCTCACAGGCTGTGTACGGCAGGTTGCCAGTGAAACCAGACAATGGGTCCATAGCTGCATATGAATTCCTTCACTACCTTGTAGACTGTAAGCAAAATAATGGGCACATGTCAGACTATTGTTGTCAGGCGAGGAATACAATTGTAAGGCTCGCACCTCCAACTCAAATCAATAACACTGTAAGGGCATAATTTTATAACAGTCATTGGTACACTGATTGAACCCCGACCACTTGACCACATGCCATGCTTTCCAAGATTCAAAACTATGTCTGTCGTATGATTTTTATCCCCAGTTCATACCCGGTCACTGTGGACTTAATCTGCAAATCTTGTATTTAAATCGGAGGATCAAATCAGTACAAGTTTGTCCATGCTGTTTTTAATTTAAATTTCCGTGGCATGATTTATGGAGATGATTGATGAAGAATAACAAATAAGCCTCTTGGTCAAGTTGAGCGAACTTTAGGTTATGGTGATGTCAGTTTTCACTGTCCTTAGAGTCTTGGTAACATTCACCTGTTGAATCGAATTTGTCAACTGACAGCGTTGGATTCCGGGATGGACATCAACCATGACTTTCCAGCCTAGCTTTGTTGACAGAGTTGCCCAAAACCCCTGCCCCCAACTTGGAAAGTTACAAACGGAACATTGCTCGGCTTTTCTGGAATAGGTGAATCATAAGGAAACCCTACTCCAGAGCGGTCAAGTACCTCGCCAAACTGAGGGTTGGGCTTTATTCAGCTAGCATGTCAGATCAGCAGAGCAAACACCCTGGGTCGTCTTTTCCTTCTGAAGCACATATCAACTCAAAGTGTGTTTTTGAATTGTAATCAAGTGTCGCTGTTTGTATGAGTGGGTGTTTTAAGTGTTCTTTTCCGGGAGCGACCAACTTTCGATAATTAAGTGACATTCATGCTTCTTTGGCACAAGCAAACTAGCAGAGTTTTAAATTTCGACTACCCTTTTATATCTTTATCTTTTAAAATCACCATAATGGATGACTTCTTATCACTCAATACTAAGAAATGCATTGAAAAATTTGTTCCAAGTACACAGATAAAAAAGTGTAGTTACAAGTAGATATATGTTTGAGCAGTGGAAACTGGACATTCTAGGTCATTTTCCAACAACATGTGCATTGAAACTGTTCTCTTTTGTGTGGAGTGGCTATAGGTGAAACATACCTTTATTCTTTTCTCTGTTACTGGGTAACTGAAGACTTCAAGTTTTGGAAAGTCCACCAAAATGGACAAAATCTGTCCTATGCTCTTGAATGAATTGTTAATTTGTGTTCTCATTGTCCGATTATTTACTTCATGTATGTATATGCACTCATATATATCATACATGTGTACTTTTGCCAAGCTTTACAAAGAGATTGCAGCCAATGAGAGAACTGCAACTTAAAGGACTTTTTTCTAACATTTTCTTTTGCACTATTCCACAGGTTTATATTTTTTGAGCAAACTATGGACTGTGTAAAACTGGACAAAGTAATCTAATAAAGGAAGCATTAAACTTATTAGTCAAGTACATTTCTGAAAATGGCGTGAATATAGACTTGTCGTCTTGAGTCTTAGTTCAAGTTCTTCTCTGACCTCACAGTATCAGCAGTGCATAAGTCCATCAGGTTAGTATGTTCATCGCCAGCTAGATCATTTGTTTTGCAGAGTCAAAAATTAACTGACTAAATGTGAGGTACTATCTCCTCAGTGATGCAGGATGCAGGCATTACCGATTGGATGCCATATTTGGGGACATGTAATTTAAATTTTACAACACCTGATCTCATAGGTCACTTTGCAAATGAAATACTACCAAAGAAGGACAAATAATTTCAGGTAGCCTTGTCCACGCTGCTTTGTTAGGTCAGCGTTGTATGGTCTCCCAAACTATGTTGCAGGTAGAGTAGATCCCTGCCTGAATAAAGACCCTTGGCTAGCCAAGTTCCAGGTGCAGCAATCTGATCTGGTGGTCAGGTAAATCTGCAAAGAGCATAAATGTCCAAGTCTGAACTTCTTGTTGACAGCATGTTATAGTAAAGCTGCACGCACATAAACAACCTGAAATTTCTACATTTATAGGCATGTCCATCAGCACGTATGTAAGGCGGCCATGCTTCAGGAGGCTAAATTTAATTAAAGGGCCATTAAGTATCAAACTCTCAACTGCAAGCACCACCAAATATTACACTTTGTGAATTGCACTTCCAAAGATTTCCACAAATTATCAATTTTTGACATAAAGATCAGTCACGTAACACCACTTTAGGTTTAATATTAAAAGTGGTCCCCCATTGGACAGCGTGAGTATTAACTCAATTTTTGTTCTGCCTTAGAGATTTATGACTGCTGCCCACAAATGTGTCAACACAGAAACACTGGACACACCTAGTGTATCTACTAGAATACTTGCAAAGTTTGTTTTTTCATAAATATGGACAGGCTGAAGTTCAGCTCTGTTTTGTTGCTCTGGAGAGCTATCAGAGGTGACTCACGGAATGACAACTATATATGAATGCTCAGTTCTGGTTCACTTTGAAGCTGTTTGCAAAATGGGATGTACGGAACTTGCGTATGGAGCATTGCGTTTGCTTACACCGTGACAGAGAAAGGAACATGGGTTAGACAAATTATCCTGTCTGCTCAGCACCTTGTAACGTTCTTTCCAACAATTCATGATTGCCTGTCATCCCCAGTCAGTGCGTGTGTAGCCTAGAACTGCTAGCACTAGTGTTTTGAATTCCTAAAACTTAAATATAAAGTATTGGGGTCTAAAATAGCACTTTGGTTCTAGATAAATTTGTTTCACAAAAGTTATCAGTGTGAGTAAATAAAGGAAGTGCCCTTTAAAACACTGTCATAAGAACAGATCCCCACATATTATTTAGTGTGTCAATGTGCAATTGCAAAATGGACTGGGTTTTCAAAGCTCATACTGTGTACCAAGCAGTTCACACGTTTTTGGTGAGAAGCCATATATGAATTTTTTTTTTCCTGTTGGCAAGCAGTGCACACAGCACAGGTCAGGCTCTGCAAGCCTTCAAAATTGGCTCAATGCATCAATATTTGTGGGTACGCATCCAAAGGTCTGAAACCTTTTTTTCAACTTTGACCTGGATACAAAGTGATGAGGCTGTTCGTATTTGGATATACTATTTGCTGATATCCATGGTTAATTTGTACCCAAACACACTACATTGCTAAACCGCTGCTATGCCATTTCTGGCATTCCAAACTTACTTGAGAGAAATTTGTTTTCAAAAATACACACATTAGCATTCTCTGTAAAGTTCTTAGTAGATATGTGTAAGCCAACTGTGTGCCGGACAAACTGGCCGCAAGATCACTCGGAGAATACTTCTCATTGTGAAGAAACTGGATGTATAAGGACGCTCCAAAAACACTATCATTATGCAACTTGAAGTACTTGTTGGTAGCACATTTTGTCTTTTCATTTGAAGTTACACAAGATTTGATCAAATCATTCTCTACATAGTGGGCAATGACATGGTGTGTTTCAGTCATTTGTGACAAATATTGACTTTTCTATTCTAAATCAAAATTGGTGTAAAGTGTCACAATACTTATTGAAGTCTGCATATCTCTGCAGCATGATTTCAGCTCACTAATACTGATATTACATTTTTTCCACCAAAACGTGGGAAAGCACACATTCTATACAAAACACTCACACAAATTATGAAAATAAAATGGTATATACATTTGAAATCATTAGAATTTGTTTTAATTTGGCCAATATGTACATAATAGTATTTCACAAAAATATTGGTGCTGTCATTACTGTTAGGTATAGAAAACTTTTAACACAAGAACAGTGAAGTATCGTAAGATAGGGCATATCCAATTCTTTAGGATGCTAGATATGTTTTGTCTCAGGAAGTAACCATCTCAAATACTTCCACAAGGTTGCACAGAAAAAAAGTAGCCTACATGAAGGTGTTGTTCCCAGATAGCCCTTGAGACTTTCCATCCCTGTATAGAGTGACATCCTTACTGATAACAATGGGGTAGGGACAAGCCATGGTGACAAAAAGGGTTACTCCCAGCAACACAAAGGAATATGATCTAACTCTGCAAGAGTTTTTAAAATTTCTCATTTCACTTCAAAACAATCGGATCTTTTTTTCCAGCTGACTGCGCAACAGGCATGGCATCTCGCTGGAATCATCAAGATAGAAATATTACACAACCAACAGATGGTAATGCTTTCAACTTATAAAGTGATATTCATAAATCACAAGATGTATTGCCCTGTAACTGAGAACAACTCGTGTGTTAATTTGCGGTGATCATGGGGTAAAAATCCCTTAAGCTCTATAGCTGCATGAAACTCCTACAGGTTCCCATCACATTAATTATTTTTGCTTCGCTAACTCAGAAAGTCTAGGTTTGCCATCTTTGAAAAGTTTTAAAAACAAATAAAGTCACTGACAAAGAAAAATTATCAAACAATTCTGCAAATGTGCTCTGAAAAATAATTCTGATGGCTCAAGTTTAACAAAAATATTTAATCTTTGTTGGGTTTTAAATCCTGCAGTACTTTTTCACAGCTGCTCAAGTTCTTCATTCCTTATACTGTAAGCTAATACTGGAGTTTATCTGATGATATACCTTTTCCAGAAACAGTGCATGATTCTGGAGTTTACAGTCAGAGCCATGTGTACTGTTTTATGAAATCAGAACAAAGGGTTACAAAAAGATTACCAGAAAACATTGAACTGTACCAAAATAAAAAATCTCGCTTTCGAAACCATCATCTGTGCATTTGAAATATACGTAGAAAAAACGTGAAATGTGAACAAGCCAGTCCTCATTTTCGTTATTCACTACTGACATTTTCCGACGATAAAACCTGTAATCTGGTTAATGATATAAATAATAAAAAATAACATTACAGGTCAGTTATATCACAATGGTTTCTACAACAACACAAAAAAGGTTCTAATTCTTACATCATCCAAGTTAAAAAAGAAACTCATGAAACAGAATTGGCAGTAACGGTAGCGTTTATCACAGAAAATTAAAATGAACTAAAAGACTCCCCAAGGATACAACATGGAAGCCTTAAACACAGTGAGAACAGGAATACAATTTACAAAAAAATATACAATTGTTTTCTTTTTATTATACAAGTTGAGTTAGATTTTTGCTTGTGGCCTATTGCACTTGATGTGTCCATCGTCATGGCTGTAACCATGACAATTTGGCACTCCCTTCATCATAACTATATACATGATTTGCAGATTTGACGTCCAGTGTCAGTGTTCACCCTTTACAATGAACTCAAAAAAGTTTTCTCAGTTTAGCAAAAAAATAATGTTAAAAAAGAACACAATATCTTTCTCTTATTCTTGCAAAATTGAATTCTAGATTGCCCTAGGTTTCAAATCATTGTCAAGTGTACTGCCCTGTTAGGGGACGGGTTCCCAAAATAAACACAGGATGTGATGAGAAAGTTATTGCAATAAATTTACTGGAGTCAAAGCTTGCAAAATGGTTGAACAAGCCCACTGAACTCCATGTTCAACTGATGAGATAAGATTCCAGAAACTTGTGTACAAAGTTGTAAGTGGTTATGACGCCTTCAATGCTCCCAGTGGGACTCTACAAGTGAAACAAACAAGCCCTGGGTGATTATCCCAAAAAGTATTCTTAATTAACCCTTATTTAATTGGACTTTGTTTCAAACAAAAGTGTGCTCAATTATTTTTCCCGGCTAGGGGTCCTTTTACCAGCAGGGGAAGCAACCAGGGAACATGTTGTGGAGTTGTAGATCTATGAATTAGATGGGGATTATCATCAGGATATGTGGCATTTTGTCTTGTCATTAAATGTTCTCAGCTCACAGTTATATTTTCACAGTGCAAGAGTTAAAACAACTCAGAAGGTAAACATCAAATCACTATAGAGACAGAAAAACAATACTCGATAGCAACACATTTGCTGGGTGGTGATGGCTGAATTAAATTACCTTCTGATCGAACTGAATTTCACTGACAGTTTGTTTTCTGCCTGTAACACCTCAACAGATTTCACAGATTCAAGACAACTAGAACATGCACCCTTGAAGTTCCAAAAAAGTAACGTGTATCTTCAGACTTCTGATAAGCATTGAACAGATGATTTACTAAATGAAGTGGATTCCAGGGACAGAGTTTGGACTGTTTCTAACAAAAGCTACGCACACTTTCAACAAAATTCTGAATGGCCAAAAAAAAAAACCTCTTGGGAGTGGGACGATTTTTAATTCTCTCCATCTTGTGTGAGAGATGACAAAACTGAACACAGCGGCAGACAATTCTGTCTTGATGGTTTTAGATCCAATGTCCAGATTCCTTGTCTTGACAAATGCAAGTAAGTGCAGAACACTAAAAAAAACTTCATGTTGAAACAACTTCGTCAAAAAAGTGAAGGTGATCTGAAGGATATCTCCATTGGTTCCACTTGATGGATTCTGTGCAGTCTGAATGCAGTGTCTTTGATCTCGGTGATATGTTAGTACTGTTTACTCCATGGTCGGTGCGCACACCATGATCTTGGATATGACATAGCTATCACACATTGTGACAAAACTTTAACATTATATGCTATCGGCAGTGAGAATACTTTACATCAGAATGGTTGACATGGAATCGCAGGTTTGTTTTTACTCCTTCAATTCTCAGTACTGTGAATAACTTCACTCATGTCGCACTCATTGAGTCCTCTCTCAGTCATTGCTCTCGCCAGCTTCCTAAACTCTGAAAACCTGGGTGCACACAAGAGTCTGTACTTCCCGAGTCTTACACTGCCCGTCATCAGGAAGTGTCCTTCTCCGTGCCTGACTCCACACTTCAGAGGCATGACTACCGTGCCGGTGTAGCGGCCGGGTTTTACTTCTGTAAAAATGTTCTCAGCCTGATTGTAAATGTGTCCTATCGAGAGTTTGATGTGCGTCTCTTCATTCTCCCGATCATCACTGACTTCAGCTATTTTACTTTTTATAACTGAAAAAAAAAGGAATGAAAGGACTTGGTTAATTATAGATAAAGACAGCAGGAAGTCATATAATTCATATGATCCCATTTCCTTTTGTATGATGTGTATTATATATTTACTTGTCAAAGTATCAACACTTTCAGGTCAAAGCCCTGCAAAAGTTTATAAATGTCGCTATAGTTTATAATGTGGAGTTACTTTTAGAAATAATCTGTCACCTCTCTTTATAACAATACACACAACTTCTGCTGGACATAAAAACCTTCAGGACCTCTTTCCCCTGACATAAATTTCGGGTTCTCTAAACAGTCGGCCGCAGTATTTACAGTAAGTTGCATTTCCAGACAGGATGTATGACGAGAGAGAAGGTGGTGTTTGGAAAGTGGGCTCCAATTTACAACATCATCCACTAAACTTCAAGGTTTATCGGCGATAAAGTAAACCCACACACACAGAGTGCCTGGCACATGTATCTCTCTATAGCTGGCTCAAACTGAAATTGCTCTTAAGAACCAAGTTTTGCATCCAAACATTCGATCAGACGACAGTTTTTTACATCTTATTTTGACAGAAACCCTAAATATCTCTATCAAGCCGCAAGTTTACCTTTCCAGTTCTAGTATACAAAACCAACAAAATTATTACCCCTTGTGAGAGAAGACTGTATATTTATCTGACAGTGAGGCTTCAGTGAACTGAAACACACTCCTTGAAAAAACTACTCTTCTCATTAGAAATATATTGTATTTGTAAATCATGTCAAGTTATCTATACAACTGACCAGAAAACATCACCTAAAGAGCAGCACAGTGAAATGTTTGAAACATTCAAATTTACCCAAACTTAAAAAACAGCCCACCCATCCAGGGCCAATCTTCTGAGATGAAGTTTGAGTCAATTTACTCTACATTGAAATTAAGTCGCCACCTTTGGCCATATTGATATTGGAGGTAACCATAACAAGCCTTGCCATAATAATGGAAGCCATTGGGCTTTTCTCTCTTCTGGTATCAAATATTCATGAACTGCCAGTACATTGTCCCATTATACCCATGAGGGTTGTCTAAATTCTAGTAAAAATTGCCGGTCACATTTGACAATACCGAGTCACTTGCACCTGTTTAGACATGTTCATTGTTTTGTACGGACAGCATTGGAAGCTTGCCTCGTGCCCCTAATACAAAATTGATTTTCTCCCGAGCCTAGTGCAAGGTCCTACAAGCGTCTCATCCTACTATTGGAAGCGCCTTTTCTTTTCAAGGAACGTGTTTTATCCTTCACACAATAACCCTCCCAAGCCATTCAATACAGTCCCATTCAGTAGTCCTGGATGCACAATACCTCACTTGTATTGATTTCTGAGCCAACACGACTGTCTCTCTCTCGACGCGCATTGTGTTTGGCGTGCGTCGAGCTTCAGAGCAGACTGACACTGTCAACTGACGTATCCAAGAAACAATTGTGAAGAATTTTCGATTCGTAAATGACCATCGATTAGTATGTGTGACAAACTTGTGCCACGTTCTGATAATAACTGTCAACCAGACAGTCATGAAAGACTACGAAAATGCCTGTTGATGATCAAACAAGTTGTCACAAAGCGCTTTGCTGATCGCTCTAATTCTCTCAATTTGTTGTTGATGAGCTTAAAAATTGGAAAGAAAGAAAGAACATGGGAGAAACTGAGGAAAGGACAACTAGAATTGTTTGCTATAATTGTGTTGAGCCCTATACTGTAATCTCTAGATCCTCTTTACACACACAGTTGGAAATGGATGGTCAAACACAGATATTGGCCTAAATACACTCATTGTGAAGGAAAATTGTCTTACAGTCTCGCTGATAAAAATGGCAAAAGTTCCTCAAAAAGAAAAGCTTCCATGACTGGTTTCATACAAGCGTTTCCTGCATAACATCTTTATACCACGAAACTACATTTCCTCATACTAGAGCATATAATCAGAAAGCGAGTTTGTTCTCTGAAAACGGTACAAAAGTGAAATGAGTTCTCTGAAAACAGTAAAAAAGTGAAATGAAAACTCCAGAACCACAATCAACTTTTGCACCAATGGACAGTCAGTGTCTCCAACATGAAGAACTTCAACAGGAAAGAAAACTGACAGCTTCAGAGGAACCATCAAAATTCCCAAGATGCACTGCATATTTTCCCCCTCTTCTGTGAATGGTGAAGGTGGTACAAAGTACTCTCTGTTTTGACACAAGCTTTTTCAAAAAGCACTCTCTGTCGCCATACACCAGAAATTCCTGGTTGGTCCAGAATCGAGCTAATATATTTTCAGTTTTTTTGACGCCCTAAACACCTAACAATTTCACAGGGTGATTGAAGACTTGGCCTGTTTGGCTGCAGGAAACACTCAAGACATTCTAATACCACTACTGTTTAATTTCCATTCTCATATTTACCCTGAGGCAATAAACACTTTTATAGACGCTCTTCTGAACTTGAATAAACAAGCAGAAATGCTATAAAACATCATTGGTAAACAGGCCCGGATTTTTCCTGCAGACCCAAAGACTCTTTTATCACTGTTTGCACAATCTTATCATATTGACTCCAGTCCAAGACACTCACTCAACTTTGTACATGTAAAGTACAACACAATATCAAAATAATTTCACCAAACAATTCAACATTCACAATACAGCATGATAAATGATTATTTGCCAAAAGTAGACTGTAACAGTGTTCTCCACAGCTAGGGAAACAGGGTTGGTTAATTTGCATAACAATGTGTAATATGCATATTCTTTTGTTGTGAAAATGCATTCTTTTGTATTGTTATTATCATATGATTAGCATGCTCCAAAAATAGAGGGTTGGCCCACCCCTCAAAACTCCCTCGTGGTGAACACAGCTTTACTATGCAAAACTCAGCCACTGAAACAAACTTCATCATATCAGAACCACCAAAGCCCTGAAAAACTCTCTCATGCTTTTGTTTGAATAAAATCTAAACAAACAGACCCGATCTCCTTCAGGTCCAAAATCCTTTTCTTCTTCCAGATGTGAATTAGCTGGGAAGTAGGTACTGCCTCCCTTTAAAGAGGTCATTGTTACATCCTGAAGTTAAAAGTCCCTCACAAAGACTCAAGGAATGAGTATTTTCTTTGTTACTACTTACCAAAATCACTTGCACAGAAAGCTGTCATGAGTTCCGTCTCATTACACGGCCTGCAATCTAAATGAAAGAATAAAAAATAGTTGAGAAAAATCAGTAACCATCCCACAACATTTGATAATTACATAAATGACATTTTTTTAGACGCAAACTGTCCAGTCTCATTAGAAAATATGGCATTCCACAAATTACTCTTCCAATAACACCGGTGTCATCCGATTATCTACCTCCCCCTCCCCCAGGATTTAGATCAATGCCCTTCATTCTTAGAATATCCTTTCAACCTTAACCCAATCCTACCCTTGTTCAGCAACAATCAGAACTTGTCCCTTGGAGGGAGGAGTGAGGCCATGGGATGCAAAAATGTTGATGAGGAGAATGACTTCAAACCAGAGTACCTATTGCAGAATATTTTTAGCATAGACAATAGACATACCAGAACTACTTAAAAGCTCTTGGTACAGTTTTATCGCTATGATATGTGAGTACATTGAAAGTTTATCCTTTTTGGATGTAATACTCTGATAACAAAGTTTTGATGCTGAACTCAAAGATAAGTTGAATTACGGGATAAATCTCTTGGACTGAGTTTTTGTGGAGTGTTGCAATTATGCTGTGGATGTGCACGCCAAAAAAACCAATGAATATTCATGTGTGTATAGTTTTGCTACAAAGCCTGAAGGCACGGGCACTTTGTGTGTTCTGTGAAATGCATATACAGTTTTACAAGTGCTAATCCGGTGGAAACACAAGCTATCAGATAGTGCTCTTTGTAATTGGGACTAAATTACATGGATTTCGGAGATCATTAATACATTGGGAATCGGGTTAAAGTAAATTATCTGTTTCAATCCTGCAGAAGTCCTGCTAATGGAGGTGATGGGGCTCGGAGAAGACTTTTATTGGGTGGTCAACTTTTGTGACTGAGTAGGATCAGATGTAAAAGTCTAAAGTCCTGAACTTGCACGAAGGCACCTACACTACACACATGGTAGACGATGATACCCTTGCACTCAGACACTGCTTTTACAGTGAGACAAGATGCAGATGTTACATGTCAAGTTTACTTTTATCGTCCCCGCCGTGTTGCAAGGCCAAATCCAAAGCTGGCATAGATTTTTGAAACTGTTGCCAAACAAAAATAGCGGACAACATAACAGTAACATGCCAAACAATGGAAAAATCTCGCACCTCACGTAACACACCCCATGCCGACATTCCATAAGCTGCTCCTATATTTGATTTGCCAACAATACCTGTTCTCTGTCAGTTGAATTGTAATAACGGTAATAATTTGAAAATAATCTACTCTCTGTTCCTTTAGTTCTCTAAAATCCCCCGTCAAAATTATGTTCATCCAATTGCAGACAAGACCAATGGCTGTCCATATTAGACTCTGCATGCAACTACTGGCGTACTTCATTTGCAGAAATGATTCGAGCTACTCTGCCAGCCTATTTCCTATTCAAACAATCCTCAGGCAAAAAAAATCCAGTACAGGGCTCATTTATCAGCAGTTGTGTTTGCGGCGCACAAGTCACAAACAATACTGGAACACTTGACTGCAGAAGTTGGTTTGCCTCGGAGGGAGGGGGGAGCATTTAAAGCCATAAATATACAGGTAGGAGACCATTGATGAAAGGACAGCTCATTTGTTATGCATAGTTGTATGGGGACTCTGAATCAATGGGCTAGATTGCCTCCAGTCACAATGGAGACACACCTGAGTTTGCCAATGCCACATCGCGGCTTTTCTTCTCTTGGATGTATGACAATTCATTGACCCCGTGTCTTGTTAAAGCAAATGAGAGTGTTAACATTCTCAGCCCACAAATGGGTACCCTGTATTTCAGTAGAATGATTTTTCACCAGCGCAGGAACTGACCAAGTCGGCAGGCATCTTGTTCTATACCACCTAGTAATCTCTGAACACTTCACAATCACTTTAGGGGTAACGGCTCTCATAAAGTAAGGAAAGAATTTTTTCGTCATTTCTGTGCCACTTGGGTTTTGAGGGCATATCTTGTATGCATGAATGGCTCTGTCAAAAGACAAGGTGTTGAGGCATCCGAGTTAAGCATGACCAGGCTAGCATATCCACTAGACATGCAAGAGTGAATCCGAAAACATTCATGGAAAATTAGATGTCACTATCAACACATAGGGGACAGAAAACAGATTACCAAGTCGATGACAAATTTACAGCTGAAGATGAAATAAACCTTTCCTGATGCATCCACCAATCTTCCCAACCCTTATTCACTGAAAAATCACTGAAAAATACTGACCATACACAATAATCGGCAAAACTTTGCAAGTCCCCTTCTGATTGTTGCCCTATCTTTAGAACAAAAATCAGTGCACAAATAGATTTATCACTGGTTAATAAAATATTTTTTTTGTACCGGATTAAAGTCTGGACAGACTTATCTTCAGCTGGAGATAACTGTCACAAAGATATGATTGAGATACAGGTCCAATAGTTACACAGTGATCAAACCTAGTTAAGCTCCCTGTCTTTTGCGGCAAGAGACAGATTCATGACGGGGTTATTCTGAGCTCTAATACCATGGTCACTATAGAATTTTAACTGGTTTTTTGCATCGTCACTGCTGTGCTAAACCATAAGCAAATACAGGCTGTCGCAAGGTTTGAAAGCAGTGCTGTGTGCTCTAAAACATTGCCCATAATCTTAGAAAGCCATCAGATTACCGTTGCCAGCCTTATGGGGGATTTTCATCATGTTTCATCCGTTCCAGAGGTTACCTGTCACCGGCCACAGCAGTGTCACTGACCCCTCTTTATTTGTCAGTGGACGAAGCAAATATTTGCCAAAATCTACAATTTCAATTTTACCCAACTGAGAAGTTTGCCGATCTGGCTCATTTATGTGGTCATGCACGCTCACTTTTACAAAAGTTTGAACAATACTGGCGCAATGCCAAGGGGACTTAGAAGGTAAGAGAGTGGTTTTTCTGCACCCTTGTGCATTCAGGTCAGATCTTCCGAGACAGACCAAGACTAATAGAATGTTGTCAATATTACCAAAGTCTACCAACGTTCAGCACCGCACTTCTCAACTTTTCAAACTGTTGATGTTATGAAACCTTGACACAAAAAACAACACGTCCCGTCAAGTACCCTTGAAATCAGCAAATTGCACTTTGCTTCTATTTGGCGGGAAAAAATATCTTCAAGTGGACAGCCCTGGTGCTGTGGACCCCCAGCAAAGCATGCTGGGAGATGTGCCCCTGTCAGAGTGGTTTGGTCTGTCAGTCCAATATCTCAGAGTGGTTTGGTCTATCAGTCCGATATCAAGTGGGATTTGAATGGTCATTCGTTGATAAAACTCTGGTCAACATTCCAACACTGGCAAGGTACACTTTAATCTCATTTTTGTGCCACATTAATTCTTCTCGTACTATAAAACATTACCATGTCACCTGTATTAATCCAAAACATGGCATTTGTAATACAAAAGTACGACGACTCTTGTCCAACCGATACATATGGTCTCTCCAGGTACCCTATGTTCAGCGAGCAACCCCTGTATTTAATCAAATCTTCAATCACAACATTGCAGTCAGAAAACTCAAAGTCCATAGCCGTATTCTATCAGTGATTGAGCCTTGAACCATGAGTATTCTGACAAACATATAAATGTTCAAGTTTACCATGCTTTATCATTTAATGCAACCAGAGTCTAGACTCTAGCCAGTTGAATCAGGCTCTGCAAACTGGTGTTTTGGAGTTTGCCGAGCCCAAATTGGCTAGATTTTAGACAGACGCCACCATGTCAGATCTCCTGGACTATTTTTGGACTTATCAGGCTTTACATGCAACACATATTCACTATCCCTCCAGGACTGATGTTTTTTTTTGATTTTCCCAAGATTGATATACACAGTCCAGATAGATATTTAGTAGCGCACATTACAAATTATTGCCCCATTTTTATGGCTAATATTTCAAAATGATATGACTTTCAATACTGGTGGTCTGTGCGAGTAATGTTGATGATAAAATATGAAACTTTTATTGATGACCAGACCAACGATATCACGTCTCCGACGTGAGTCATCCTAGAACAAGATTTGTCATTGTATGACTGATGTTCTGACGTAAGTCTGTTCTCAGTTTAACCATGTTTCCCTCGGTCAACTGCCCTACATGGTATTGTGTTTCCAGCAAGCTCTTTATTTTGATGATCAGCACAATGAGTGACTAATTCTTCACAGGGTGATCAACACAAAAACAACAGATAACATTTGATCTTAGTTTCTCAACGACATGGGAAAACTTTGCAACATGGTGTTGGTTCATTGGTGGGACACAGTCACCTATTTCACTCATGTTTTACTTTCTAATTTTCCAAGATTGCTATGGATTTTAGAATTCTCTAGATCAGCTTTATTTTAGAGTCCGCAAATCAGCTTTTTGCCTCAGTGTATGTATATCTGGTTGTGTATGTCTGATCTTTTAACACACACACACACACACACACACACACACACACACACACACACATTGTCATTTGCCAACACACATTAATCTATACATATTCACACACATAAGCATACATTTGCACATGCAACACACTTGAACATCCACAAATCCACATTTAATACTCAGTACTTGTTCTGGCTGGCTGACAAAGAAGAGAGATGTCCTGGCAACGGAAGGCAAATTACACTGAAACACTCTAACTGCTGAATTACTACCTTTAACATCGATTTTACTCTACTTGAAAAAATGTCATCCTCAAGGTGAATAAACAGTAGCTGTGGAGATAAAATGTGACCTATTTCCGCTCTCTTAAGGTTCTCCAGTCAATGCTATCTATATCGTTCTGAAATGTCTTAATGTGTTTCTTCTCGTGAGCCTCGCTGTTCCTAACCTACTAAAACAAACCTAAATCACCCAGGGCATCAGGTTGGACACAGCAGAATTCTGCAACAAGTGTAAACAATGGGGCTGTCTCTGCCTGCCCAATTGTTTTATTTGACTTGTATATCTGGACTGTGTGCCGTGTAAACAACTAACAATGCACGAAAAATAGAAATAATGGGTCTATGATGACAGAAATATGGTTGGATTGACAAAGTACAAACACGATACAAGGACCTTTCAATTGTGGCCACACTGCTGTGACAACCTTGTAAACACAACTTGTTTTCCCCACCTCGCCATGGAGCCCAGGTTCACCAAGCAAGTTGCCAGGGAAACCATCCATCTGAACTAGAAGTTCTCTACCCTTGTTGACTGACACTCATACTACAGAAATAAACTCTATTGTGCTGTTTACACAAACTTGAATGTTGTGTGTGCTGAAATTAACATACCTAGCCATGGACCGATCTCTGTCAACTCGTGCATGCCCTGATAATTTTATAAAATACCCACCACCGAGAACCTGGACCAAAAGATAACTAATAGATAAATCAATCCTTACACATATAAACTCACCAGACTGACTGAAATTCAACCCTACCATTGTGAATGGTTTATGTTCTCTGTCACTGACCCCTTGCCATTAATCAGGGTTTCCTCTGATTTTGCTTGTTACCCCCAAAAATAGCTGACTATTCTTTGTCCATTTGAGATGATTATTTGATACTTACTTGGTGTGTCTACATTTGTATGCCTCTACCACCATGGCATGAAGATGCAGACTTATTTTTGTTTGGTCAGATGTAAAGTTGCTGGTTATTGGCCCAGCCTGATTCCTGGATTTGCTTTTTATCGTCAACATCATCAATGATTTTGTATTGAACACCTGTGATACTATTTCAATCCAAATCCCTCGTTAGATGTTCCTGACCCCTATCCCACCTTACCCCGTCCCTCCCCTCCCCTCCAAAGTTCAACAAATGTTGCTGTCTGTCTGCTTGTCTGTCTGCCATAATTAGAACCATATCTGGAACGGACCAAAACCTTCCTGTGTGTCAAAACCCTCTGGCTAGCAGTCAATCTCTTTCAGCCAACAAAGAACCCACTCACACAAAATGCACCTCCGCCACAGATCATTCTCAAGACTCTCGTTGTTTTTCTTGTTAAAGGCTTGTCCACTGTTGAGAACTCATGTTTACACATTTGGTAAAAATTGTCCTTTACAATTTGCTACGCGGTTGCAGTGTCGGTCAATGTACTGTCACTTTTGTGCCTTGCCATACGCTATCCAACACACACAGATCTTAGGGTTGCCTCAGGCCATGCTTTTCATACTTGACACAACAGAAAATCTTCTTGACTGCAAACATAATGTTTTGTTGTTTTCTTCTTACAAATTATTGCTGCTTCTAAGAACGAAAGCATCCCCCAAGTACTTCTAGAGATTACTATAAAATCCAGACAAAATGATTCTCTGTTGTTTTGTTCAAGCCATCTTTTGTTTCGTAAGGCCATAACATCACGGCACTTTCAACAGATTCCACCTGACCAAGTGACACTGCATCAGAGGGCATTGAAATGGCCTCCTAAAAGCACATTAAACGCTTTGGGAACGTTCTCACACAACTGACAAGCTCAGCTGGGCAAGTAATTTCCAAGCATGCACCACCCCGAATATGTTATATGCGGCCCAAGCACATATGCTGGGTCACCTCTCAGGGGCAAGCGATCAATTTCAATAACCCCCATGCTATTTCCACCGATTTTCTCACCAACCAGATGTACGCTGTTCAAAACATCAAAGTTCCTTGCCTGACCTCTGGTAAACCCCCATGCAACAATTTACCAGGAATACACACACACACAATTCACGTGAGAAAGAAGAAAATACATTCCCGCGCTTTGGAGACCAAGTGGCTCAGTGGGATTCAATGGAGCTCAAGAATTCTCCAAACAATGTGTACTGTACTTTATAAAGCCTGCCGTACATAGGCCAGGGTTTCACCAAGATTCTCCATTCAGCGTAGTTCTGTGGCTGAGAAAGCCAGTAACCTCTTGTCCTAGGTCTCTGCATTCACATGCCTTTCAAAAGAAGTTTTTTGAAAAACAATCAGATTTCCAAGACGAGTTCTGATGGTATCTTGTGTTTCATTGAGGAATTACCTCAAACACGTAAAAGCAGGAACAGCAACACAGAATACAGTTCAACTGAAGAGTGGTTAAGCTTCAGAAATAAGCTGTCAGTCAGCCATTTCCAAGTTCAAGACTGGCAAAGGTGGCAAATAACCCTGCCAATACCATTAACACTGAGTTGGTGCCACTGTGTGATAGCTGCCGAAATCTAAAGATCACTGTTTTTTATTTTGGCCAAGACAACAACATCAAAGCATGTATTTGGTGGGGGATGACCCCACCCCTCTCAAAGTTCTACTACTAGCACAAAAAAGTGACTTGATTCACAGAAAGAAAAAGGTTTGTTTGAAGCCAATTACCAAGCTTTTTACAATTTCAGTGAAAGGGTCTATCCAGGTCACATGATTGGTCAGGTCATGTGATCAGCAAGGTCTCCACATACTGTCTGCAACCTGTCATGCTCTGAAGTATTGTCCATGTACATATTAATGATCATATCTAAATCAATTACTATAAAATGTTTGAGGGGACAACAAGACCAGGCACAGATTGTTTTGGGGAGGGGCAACACATTCACATTGACATACATCATAACTTCAGTTTTCTGCTGACATGTTGCCTAGCAACCTTTTATGCGCAATTCTATACTCTGTGAACACTTGTACATAAAGCAATGAGGTCGGGACAAATTGAGACATCGTACCAACATTAAAATGCTAATGTACACGGGTTTGTCTTGTTCAAAGTCCACCACCATCAGGTACCCTGGAAAAAAGACACTTTTGACAGCTGGGAAACATGTTTCCCTAGTAACCAACCCTCCTGTCATCTGTGGAAGCCTTCTATGGCACAACAACAGTACATTCAATGACTTCAAAGCTTCGAAACCAAAACTCAAATTCCAATCACACTTAAAAAGCTGTCGCACAGAACTTCTTGTCACTTGAAGACAGACAAGGCAAAGCCCTGTACAAGTTGGACCATCAACAAAGTAAACGCTCATTAGAGCCCATGAATGTTAGCCACCAAATACTACTTTCAGCTCCTTCACAAAATCGACCTTGGTGATTCTAAAGTGCTGGCTTCTGTGCTATCAATGCACTGTTAAATTGCGCAAACCAGAGAGAACACCACAGAGCTGAAATTTAACTGTTCCAGTTTTCAACACCTGACACATGGAAGCGGTTTGCCAACTGCTAGATGACACCCTCCCCACAAATAGTCCATTCATCGATTTATTACTTTTGAATTGAAATAAAACCCACCCCCCTGTAGGCACGCAATTGCACCTTGTGACATACGATATGGTCCAACTGACAGGGCAGGACAGGTCGACCCACTCAATGCTACCTGCATATTGTTGCCACTCTCTCTCTCTCCATGAAAGCCTGAAACCTATTCACCAAGGTGTGTGCGAAGCCCTCATTACTATGCACTTCAACACCGATTACATGACCAACTCCCAGTGTACTGTAGTCTTTGCAACATGAAATCTCGAACCAACGCTCACCACCATCTAAATACTCCAAACAAACAAACAATAAGTCTCTGAGCACACTCCTCCATTTCCACAGCCCGTATGTACGCCATAAAAACTTTTGGAAACTTTACCAAGAGTGGTAGAAGTCTTATACCTGAGGATGAAGTCCTTGAATCAGTCATACAGTGAAAAAAATGAAGTCAGAATTCACACACAACTCGCTAGAGAATGTCATAGTAAATACCTGTATGGTATGTGAATTCTCAAATCAGGCAACTGGCATCAACCCAGGCCAAAACTGGTTTCACAAATCCAGTGCGCGTTACTCACCTTTAAACACATCTTTTTTGCTGTTTCGATTTTTTAACTCCAGCGAGTAATCAAAGGAGACTGTCTTTCTTTTGCCATCCACATTGGGCATGGCTTCCACAAAGAGGGTGGCTTTCCCGTCCCTGGAATCAAAGCAATATGTCCTGCTAATCTGTCCTTGCTTGCTGTCCGTGCCGGTGCTCCCATCATCCCTGCCTTGCTGTTGGGGATGCACCACGAGCTCCAGCTTATTTTTCCCTTGCACGTACACACTGGCACCGCTGAAGTGAGAGGCAGGCTTGATGCATCCCTGGAAGTCTCGTCCAGAGGTACCATCCTGGAATGTTATCCTTATTGCACCATAGGCATAGTCCCAGTCGACGTGTCCCCTTGAACATCGCAAGTAAAGTTGCTTCACGCTTTTCACCTGGGGATCATGTGGCAACCCACTGAAATGTAAAGAAAATGAACATATTTATGATAATTTCATCTTCGTCATCATCACGATCACGATCCTTTGATACGATCGTTTTTCAAAAGTGTGTGTGCAACGTATCTGAAGTCAAACCATGATAGAACCAGAGTGTTGCATGTATTGAACACAAGCCAGTTCATTGCTCTTAAAGTATAGTGTTGTGCATGTGGTTCCGAGTAGTTTCATCACGGGTTTGAGTTACCATGGTTTCATCAAGGAAACGACGTGTACACGTAACAAAAAGTATATCGAAACTTTCCTTGGAATATCATGGATAATTTTATCCGTCCCATTTCACTCTCATATCAAAATTCTTCTCCACTTCAGCAAAACATATTTTGAATTTCCGTTCGTCTAAACAGACAATTCCCCCCACTGAGCAAAGCATTCGCGACTTTTTGCCGTAATTCCGTATTATTTCGCCCATCTCACACATGCAGACCATTTGCCCATTACGTGCATACGATCTACATGCCTATCAATGAGCGGGGCTCCGCCCTATCCAGCCGAGGAAAAAAATTGTCCCAGCATGTGGGAACCTACTGGAAAGTGTACATATTGTCATCAGCTATTGTATGAAATGTGCTAATGTTATCTCTTTTGTAGCAGACTTTTTCACTCAAAGTACAACTAAGTATTTGCTCCCTTTAATTCCATTGTCGTTGTTTATTACCGTGCACAGAATTCTGTAATCCGACAAGTTCACCGCGCTCTCTCATTTGTGGAGATATCCAAAGCCGAATTACTTTATCACCGTAACCCTTTCCCCGTTCAAAATCAATGTAGAGAGAATAAATGTCTCTTTGAAGTTCCTCAAACCGCCAATTCCATTTGATACTCAGATTTGTCACAGAAAGAACACAGAGTGTATTCCGATATTTATTAAATTTGCTCGATTGTCGTCCGGCGTGGAAAGTGACAGCGGAAGGCGTTGGGTGATTAACGCGAGAATACGGCCACTTTACGTTGAAGCTGCTGTTCAAGTGTTGAAAATTGACACGAGGCGACCTGGCTGGAGCTGATGGAAAAAACTTAGGACTTCCCGTTTCCTCACACAAACGCGGCTTCCGAGTAGCTTCATATTTAAAAAATATGACGTGAAGAGAAGCAAACTTCAGTGATCGAAACATTGTGTCGAGTTCGTTTACGCTTTCAGATACCAAGGATCATGTTTCCCAATTCAATTAGAAATCTAAGCTGTTTTTTTTCATCTGATCAATCAATAAAAAGCCATAATCTCTATCGAGATTATCTCATCTTCCATGCTCGAGGGGTGTACATTTTGAAGAGTTGGTTACGGGGCTGTGAACAATCGAGAAATGAGAGACGCACTTTTATTTTACAACTCCGGTGGTAAACATTCTAAGTTGACGGTTTGTCGACAGTTTCTGTGTTGCTGCTTACATGATGGGTAAACACGGTACCCAGGATGTTTACACACGATGGAATACTGGAAAACACTGCTCCGCTCATTTATGACTTTTCGGTGACGTCTGGAACGTCCACAGCCCACAGCAACACGTCATCCCAGATGACCGATTATAAGTGTAGCCCTATATGTACACAAGGCGTCATTATCCTGCGAAAATAGACGCCTTGTCCCCATCCGGTCTCGCGACTATTTCACCAGACTTACGATGGCCATATTCTCTCGGAAAAGTTTATCTACTATCGAATGGGTATCAGGGACTGATAGCGAAGCGAAGAACTGCAAGGCTCCCCCCTCCCCCATCCAAAAGAAGAGCGCCTTCTCTCCACCAAATTCACAGTATATGTTCAAACCATGGAGGTAGTAGGAGCTACCTCCATGTTCAAACTAAGTTGTCAACACGTTACGGTACTTCCTGTCTTTTCAACTGTCACAGCCACACTCCAACGGGTCCAGTTCCCTGACAAACACCGTGCATGGGGAGATGGACGCATTTATGCACCCTTTTGGTTCATTGAAGGGATGCTTTAAAATCATCAATGAAAGGCATTTTTCGGAAAGAATCCTAAAAAGTGTGGCAATTTTGTGTCCTTGGAAACATCGTTTTTTTCCCTTGATTGTTCGCTTTCAAGGCCCGATTCTTCTCAAAGCAAGGAGACAATCTAATTTGCCTATTCACCTCCGCGTTTATACAACTCGGGGAGCAAATTTAAATGACCCACACTTGATGTTTCTCCCACGGTCAAACTACCGTGTACAGGTGTACATCACCTTGAGAATGATCAGTAAGCTGTCAACGAGAACTTTGACACCTCATAATCTGTTGTGTGTTATTTGCAAAGCATTCTCTGCTTCTAAAAAAATTGTGAAACTCCTGGAGTCAGAACGCTTTAAATTAAATTTTAATTGGAGGAATCGACAAATGAGGTCATTTTCAGAGAGATACGGTGCATCTTTTACGAAGCTGTTGAGCTTACTTAACATTGTAAAGCAGGTAAAAATCGCCAGAAGTGATATTGCGGGACTGACAAAAAGCCTCGCGTTTACTCCACCAGAAACAGGTAGTTTTGTGTTTCGTCATCTGACCCGTATCTCAGCGTCTCTGGAATAACTTAAGTGCAGAATGCCCTATGTCCATTCCACACGCTATTGACGGCTACAGTGGCCGATTCGTCGTCACAGAGCTGAAAAAAAATAGCTGAAAGAAAAACAGAATTGGCATTGCTGGCGATAAACCACGCCAGCTATGGTTTTCCTAAACAGCGCTGTAAAACGGTCAATAACGTCGCATTTACATTTGTGAACGAGCTGTTCAAGAGAGGTGCGTACCCATCTCAACGGACTTTAAAAAAGTCTGTTGAAGTCCTTTCGGCAAGCTTGGGAATACACCGCGAAATCTCGGCGCGACATCGACATAAAACGTGTTCTTACCTCCCGATCCAATCGCACTCGTCACTCGTGTAATGACAGCGAGCCCAGATAACACAAGTTAAAAGATAGCAGAGCACAAGTCGGCACGCAGCAACACCACCACCGGAACCACAAACCATTATCGCATGTTAAACGTGCCTAGCCCGTGACGGTGCAGATCTCACTACTACAACTTTCCAGCATTTGCCCCGATGTCAACTTTCAAAGACGGCGAAGAAACAGGCGAAACGTCGCTAGCTTGACGGCTACATAACCTCAAGGGTGATTCCGGGATACGGAAAAAACGAACAAGGCAATCTCAGCCTGCCGAACTAGTACTTGTAAACGTATAGAATGTTCCAACACACTGAGAGATCGGATAGTACGTGCCAGTAGAATGTACTACAACTGTGAGGTTGTGTAGTATGTTATCACACAAACTTCGACCCTCTTCGATCGCGGGCGATTCACTCAGCTACGGGGGTGTAGGGAGCTCCGAATATTCAGTGCAACGATGGAACCTGAATTCACTCCAGCATGGTTGCATCTGATTAGTTTAAATTCACTACTAATTCACTTATCAGGCAATCCGGTCATTAGATAATGGACAAATTGTTAGATAACACGCTTTACTACGTTTTACAAATAGAATAATCCACTTTATGATGGCAAAGGACGTCAATCATTGCATAGACTTAGGTGTACCTTGTGCCGAGCCCGCGCTTTAGCACGTGTAAATAATATATTAGAAACCGCCAAGCGAGGAATTTTCATCGATAGCGAGACTTTTAATAGCAGAAACGTGAGCGATGTTCGAAGTTTACTTTTCCATCATCTGATGTTTGTTATAACCCTTTCTTTGGTTAATTTCCACATTTAAATATTAGGCAACCGAGGCAAACACCTTGCGGGCGTATGTCGTGCGCTGGGAGTGATGCCAGCAGAGAAAAATAACAAGTTTATGGCAAATTGCCAGAAAACAATTGAGTTGAAAAAAAGAGAGAACCGAGAAGTGTATTATGACGACAGATAAATATTCTGTGCATTCGCTATTTATCGCGATTGAAGCTGAGTTATCTAAGTCGCAGTTAATTACTCTGTATAATAATACGATTTTGATGTATTGTCAAATTGATAAAGAAAAACAAACCGGCTATTCATTACGCACAAAAGGTAAAATTGATTGGGCAGGTAAGGCCACAATGAATAAACGCACATTATATGGCACATTCAGACTCCTGATAGCCCGAGTATACACTGATTAAGTTTAGCCCTTCACGACAATGGCAACATCAAGTCTGTGGGCAGCATGTATTCTGTAGCCGGGATAATATTTTATTAATAATATTCATTAGTGTGTATGCTTTCATGTTCGGCGTCCGCGATGGATTTACCCTCGTTAAGTGATATAAAATGGTAAAAGTCGATTAACTTACAGGTCCACATCCGTCTGAGAGGCGTTTTGCCATTTGCGGGGTCCGACACAAGTGTAGGGCTTTTCCTCTGTCGAAAAGTACTTCGTATGATTAAATAAAGTTCTCATTAATTGCCGACGTTATGGAAAGGCTTTTCCTAAGTTATCATCAAGAAAATAAGTTGATTTTTCTTCCCTCACAATATAAATTATTGCATAGAATTGTCAAAATCACCGGCCACTGAGCCGCTGGCGCCAATTTCCAATTGGAGTATAATCGCTAAAATCAGACTTTTACTGTTAGACTAAGGGAATCAAATCTTCTTCTGATGGGAAAATTATCTTTCCATGTCTCTCAATCAATTAACTTTTCCCGAGAAGTTTTTTTTATTGTGGAATTGCTGGATAGTACTATATTTTAACCTTCGTTTATTGTAATCGACCGTGGCTTGTATCCCGCCCTGAAATTATATACTGCCATAACTTACTGTGGGAAAGCAATAATTAATGGGGGTTTATATTCCCAACACAGGGGAAGATATCACACATGCTAAAAATAAGGGAGGGCTATATTCTCGCTGTTGGTCGCTTGCGTGTTAAAGTTTGACGTCATTCCGAATGTGAATCCATGATGTGAAATATACACACGTACTATACGGATGAAACAAACAATAAGTTTTACGCGAACCTTGCCTATTTTATTTGCATGCTATACGAATATATATATATTTATCTATGGTGACAAGTGACGGGGGAAGGTGCATTGGGGTGTGGGTCGCGTGCCGCTATATTGTATGCAGCTATTTGACAAAAACTCGACGCAGCTGGAAGGTGATTTGACTGTCGTATTCTCACCGACTTGTGAAAGTTTTCCTCGCAGCCATCTGTCGACCCATTCTGGCTACCGTGGGACTTTTCTCAAGGCGTACGCCGCGCTGTGCAAGCGCTCACATACTGGGCTGCGAGCGCACGCACAGTCGTGGAATCCCCGCGGTGTTGGCCTACTTTAGATAGAATTCGTAGCGAAAAAGTCGCTGAACCAGCCGTTCATCTAGTCTATATTCTGCGCACTAGCACTGGAAATTGTACGATGGTGCAACTTTCTGCACTGGCCGGCCCTGTAGTTTTTTACTACATTAAAAAAAACAGTAAAAGTATGTAAAAATAGTTGAAGTTAAACTAGTATTAAAAATTTAGACTAAATCTTTCACACCGTACATTGGCTCGACATACTAGCTAGACAAGGACTGAGCGACAAAGGCCTACGAACATGCTGTGTTTATACCAGACCATACCAAATCCAGGTATTTATCCCAACAACAGTTTAAAATGGTAACCTTGGAGCATTCACCTAATAGTCGGCGCATTTTTTTTATCAAGCACATCGCTAATGGCAATTTCTGTCCCCCCTTTCACTTGTCTTGTTTGGTTGGGTTCAGTCAAGAGAAAACAAAACGTGGGTCTCTGAGACCACTGTGGTGAAGCAGGTCTCAACAAGTGTACAACGGGAACCATGCCAAAACTTGTCCAGGGCAGTGTACCGAAATTCTCTGTCTATTCTTTCGAAAAGAATGGGAAATAATCGCGTTGTTATTTTCGCAACCTCTTAGTGTTATTGACAGTTTCATTCAGCCAAACAGAAATACTTTCTCCACAAACATCGCCATAGCGTCGGTCGTTCAGAGTGTAGGTCTATTCAAATAACATTTACTACATGTACTACAAGTACGAATGATCGAAACTTTGCGACGAAAATCACCGGCAACAAAGTTTCTCTTTTATCGCACAAGAGACAAGATTCATTCCATTTATCCGTAAAGAAATCCTTTACCACGATTTTGATGAGTGTAGGTCGGTTAACTGTTTGTTTTTACGGGGAGGGGGCAAAATAAATTTTATTTGATTTTGCGGTCCCACAGGAGGGCAGGCACGCCTTAACAATTTTAGTGACAATTGGTATTACGGTATTAGACTCCGCCACAGCAAAACTCATGTTCTAAGAACGAGCTTGTTTCCCGATTGGTCTATTTAATGCACTTTCATTGATTGATTGATTGATTGATTTATAGCGTATGATGGAGTGAATGCTTGTGGGCGCATGCAACCCCACACGCACACAACAAAAGTACGGCGATGCGCCCTCAATAGTTCAGCAGTTCAAATCATTTGTTTTCTCAATTCATGCGCATGTCACTCGCCGCCAGATCAAAGCTCCCGAAACGGGAAACGCATCAATTGGCACTGGAGTTAAAAACAAGAATCATCTATAGCATTACGTTAGAATTCTAAAAGCGGCGTTTTTCGACCCTTTGGAACGGAACATCTCCTCAAAGCTGGAAGAAAAATAGATAGTCAAACATAAAGGTGCACCTGAGGCGATGGCATTCTTTGTTCTGCACGGTTGACATGCCATTCGTTCACGGAATTTCTGTCAGGTGTTCATGAACAGTGCAATAATTCATCAGTTCAACCCAGCACAAACGTTACATAAGGTCAACAGGAAATATCTTCCCATCCAACCTTGTCGTCTTTGTCCCACTTTTAACGACTTGTCCATATTTTATATTTGTAAAGAAGAACATTGCTTTTAGACTTTCCAGTTGGTGAATTATTAGGTACGTGTGTCCGCCTTTGGTCCTAGCCTCGCTTCGACGACGTTTTCAAAGAGTTTTCGGGGGTCAACAAACTGTAAATAGTCCACTACGAACTTTCTAAACATATTTTTTCTGCGCCCCGTCAGTTTACCTTGTGGTAAACAAAGACATTGTTCTAATATTAGCGTGTGGTAACGTCGCTTTGCGGGTAGCCTTTGCTCTCATGGACAGCTTGCTCCGGTCTGGTACGCCCGAACAAATGACTTCGTTGTCTGCCTTTTTGCTGCAAAAATACATAATCTCCATTTGATGGCTCATGAAAAGGTTACAAGTGTGTATGTTGTGTAACTGTGTGTTTAAAATGCGAAAGAAGATTATTAAAACAAACTTAGTTTTGGATATCAAAATATGCCAATTGCCTGACTTATTTACAGTGTGCCGGTCGGCCCTTCTCCAATGTGCTTACAGCGACATTTTACATGTATTATGCAAATGCAAGTTGTTTTCGCGCAAGGTTATCGGAGTGAGAATGTTATCCCAAAGAAACAAACAAACAAATGTGTAAACAACAAATGAAACTTGTTTGAAGACCTTTCTTCTTACACCGAAACTTAGAAGTTCATGGAACCAAAGATTATAACTTTAATGATAAAGAAAATGGAAGGTGTTATTAGATTCTAAATCCCGGTTTATCACATATGTGCAGGTTTTTCTACGAATATGTTTTGATAGGATTGTTTTCTATTTAGGTGTGTAAGCTTTGCAGTATTTGATCGTAAAATACTCTTTTTTTGGTCAAACAAAACTGTGAAAATGTTCACGTTGCAGTTTTAGATCGTAAAACACGCCTTAATGGCCAAAAAACAAACAAACAAACAAATTTAACTGTAAAAAACGTTCACGGTCACTGCATAACACTGCGCACAACTGACAGAAACTCATGTATTCGTTCCAGTCGTTCTGTCTGATCAACAGCAAATGAATCGAAGAAGCGCACACCGCACAAGTTCCTACTGTACATGTGGTTGCGAGTACAGAGCCAATCAAGGAGTTGTAATTTACTTGAATTTTCCACCAAGATGGTCTCTGAGAGAGAGAGAGAGAGAGAGAGAGAGAGAGAGAGAGATGATTTATCCCAAAGACATTTGATAAATCCCAAATACGTTTATGCTCTCGCTGTCTTCTCACATACCATTGGGTTTACTTGGAGAGTGTTCATTTCAAAGTAATGTGTTGGAATGCCTATGATAACATCCAAATGTGTTTACGACATTTTTTATAACAATATTGTCACCGCAATAATATTTTTATAGAGCTGATAAAAAGCATTAATATTGATGCAATTCGACACGGCTTGTGACTTAACAAACTTTCATGACACATGGTTTCAAATTTTTGTCACTGATGCGTCCTATATGATTGTTTTGTTTCATATACGCTAAAGCTCACATGGCGATGCATGACGATGAGTTTGCACGGGGCAGCAATAACTGAACAAAATATAACATGATACGGGGCATATCAACATTCTTTGGACATGGATGGGATATCCATATTTCTATTAGTCTATGTCATCAGTCATGACTCATACATTCTGGCCATTACATTGTGATTTACGCAAGAGAGAATATGTACTCTCTCCTTCGTTGCATGAATGTTTCTTCTTTCACGGAAATTGAGTTTCAGGAGACATATTTTTGTGTTTTAAAAGTAATTAATTTTTTCGTAATTATTATTTGACGCTGAAGTGATGTTTCGAATTTCGTAAGTTAACAGGAAACCCGTGTATAAAGTATTGCGTGGTTTTGTCTTGCGACATGCCAAACTGCGTGCTTGAATAGGACGAGATCGTTGGTTTATGGTCAGTGACAATGCTTGCCTGTGGTGGCGCTGTTCACCAAATCAGCGTCAAACTGAAGAAATCAAAGAGGTGATCGTGGTTTGAAAAGCTCATGACAATATCTACATATAAATTTTCTCTATGAAACATGTTAGTAACTCTGGCGCTGTAAATTATTACATGGCTAGATAGTCTTCCATAAATTGAAACAACATTTATACTGTGCCACAGTGTCAATGATGGTACAAGATTTCCATATAGCTTTCCTACGAATTTATCACTTCTGAATTTTAATAAGTGTCATATATACGATCCTTCCCAGAGACGCTCATACTTATGTCATTGTGCAAAAGTTTAATAACAAATACACAGGATCTAAAGGTTAATTTTCATAGTACAAGTGTTTTCATGAGGAAAAAATATCTCAAAGCAACATTTTGCCACTACATGAAAATTATTATTATTATTATTAGTAGTAGTAGTAGTAGTAGTAGTAGTAGTAGTAGTAGTAGTAGTAGTAGTAGTAGTAGTAGTGGGATAGGAGTGGACATTGTGTTTGCATTTTTTAACCTAAATACTATTGTAAAATCTTTGCAGCAATCAAAGCTTTTTCAGTGCAGTTTTGGAAAAACTGATATGTCCACCCTCCAAATGGTTGCCACGGAAATATGTTATACATGCATAAAGATCAGATCTGTTTATTGCGACCCATTCAACCCATATTTTACGCCATTTTCCAGGGCATTTGGCAAAATTGGTACTTTCAATTGCTAGGTGGTTGTCATGGAAGCATGGACCATCAAAAACGAATATCATTTTTTGTTTGTTTCCCAAAATACGAAACTTTCGTTAAAATTTAACCTACTATTATTTGCATCATTACTATAATATGATTTCTTTTAATGTTTAAATATAGAACCTTTAGAAAAACGAGGGTAGTTTAAACCACAGAATACGTCCATGTCACCGACCAGTTCAAAAAAAAACAAAAACAAAAGTAGTTACCATATTCCAACGATGAGGCCGCCATGTTCACTATGGCGGACAAACCATGTTAAGTGTAAGGTCTACTGAGGCATTTCCTCACTCAGTATTACTTTCTTGGCTTACGTCGACACTACTTTTGAAATGACATGCTTTTCAGATTCTCTAAAGTACAAGTTTGTTATGATAACGTCCCAGAGAAGAAATGGGATTTGATGAACCAGCTCCTGATGTGGTGAGTACCAACACTGCAGCAACCTCAGGCTCAGGACACAGTCACTTGTGAATCCGATACCCACGACAGTCGCAATGTGGTATGTATTAGAAAAGTAGTGCATTTCACATAGCAGCCGTCATGTATCGATTCACAAGCGACCGTGCATCAAGATTATACGCACTGTTGACACTGTGTCATAGCGTCTATATGTGTAAAATGCATTGTTATTGTTTACATTTAAATTTTTGTCGGGATCAGAATTCACTTGTCAACAATAAGTGAATAACATTGCAGTCTACACATGTACAGGCTAAGTTGACAAGCTGAAAAATGTCCCGAATACTGTGTATCTCAACATGGAGGTAGTCTCTACTACCTCCATGATCTCAACATACAGGGGGCAAGGGGTGGGAAGGGGGTGGAACAAGAAACTAAGGTTGACATTGACAAAAATGCGGGAAAAATATCATCAAAGAGTTACTTGCCCTTGCCAATCCTTTTTAAATCTTCAAGCAGAGATAGCTGCGAAACTTGTAGCTGAAGCGGTGAAGCGGTCGGTGATTTTTGGTTTTTTGCGACCTCACTCACCAGTAGCGCCAATATTCCAAAGGCTCTATTTAGCGCAACATCAGTGTAGCATACCCATTTATACAATACATGAAAATACCGGACATGTTCAACGCAAAGCAGACACATGCAGTGTAGATGATTCTGAAGTGTTCTTTTTTCATAGATAAGTGCAATGATACACAGTGTAGCAGTAGGACAAATATATTTGGTACCTTGAGTGCGCTACACTGATGTCGTGCTTATTTTCCAGTCTCTAGTCTATAGAACCTTTGGCATTGAAGAACTACCGATGAATGAGGTCGCAAAAACCAAAAATCACCGACCACCTCCGTAGCAGCAACAAGTTTGCAGCTATAAGCAGAGATTATGAGGAAACATGGATATCTTGTAATTGTTGGATTTGAATTTTATTATAAGTAAATGCATCAACAAATGGATATTCATGCATTGAATAAAAATACAAAAATATACAATAAATGCAAAACTCATAATTAATTTTGACAGTTTGTGTATTGATTTGAACCATAATCTGAATCTTTGTCTATTGTTGTGCCGCTCAAACCTGTAAGATCTGTATGATTATAATTTTCTTTTATTCAATGGAATGTGTCCTCATTCTCTCATTTTTCAATGACAATATACTTATCTAGATAATATAGGGATACTTGAAGCAATTTATCTAGACTGTTCATAAATGTCAAATTTATACCACTTTCTTTGCAGTCCATAATTCTGCCAGTGTACAATGCTGATAAATGGTTGGAAGAATGTCTGGAATCCATTTTGAATCAAGGACAGAGCTTCAGTGGAAAATTAGAGTTGTCTGTTTTTGATGATGCAAGTTCTGTAAGTGAAAGCTTAGAAGTTCCCTGTGTAAAAAAGTAATGTTCTCCTTTACGAATATAAAATGTGAACAAGTCATTTGAAGTGAAACAAAGATGACAAGGTGTGAAGATATTTCCTGTTGACTTTATGCAAAGTTTGTGCTGGGTTGAAGTGATGAATCATGGGATTGCTTACTATTTGATCCATGTGTACTTATGTTTGCTGATGTACTAGAGAAAACTTTGCGTCTGAAAATAAAACATGTTGAAATCAGTATAAACTTATTTGTTGACAAGATGTGATGACAGTGTACAGTGTCTATGAAATTTCAACATATTGATGGATTTTTGTATTTACTGCTTTCCTTAACATCATCCAGGATGATTCTCCAAGCATTTTGGAAAGATGGAAAACAAAACTTGAAGATGCAGGAATAACAGTGGTGCTTGGAGGTCATAGCGAGTCAAACCCAATGGAGGTATTTGGGATCATTTTACTTTCAACATGAGCAGGAATCTTTTGTTTATTATGATGGTCACTAGGGGGAGCCCTTCAAGAGAAAGGCTTTACTCTGGCATTGGTCACTTCCATAATCGGACAATGCTGGTGTAATAATTGTATTTTCATGACAGAATAGACAAACTGGTACCACAATGGGGTTTTATTTATTAATTGATTTGTTATTTGTTTGTGTTTATTCATATTTAATTAGACAAAGTTCTGCATACCATGAACTCTGAATTGAAATGAACTAGTTTTCAGAGAACAGTCCTTCTAAATGTTTTCTGTACAAATGACTTGTAATGACTGATTTCTTTCCATTGATTTCAGTTGGTTTTGCAAAGAATCAGGCCATTGCTCAAAGCCATGGGAAGTACCTTTGCTTCCAGGATGCAGTGAGTAAACAAAAACATAATTTCAAATTTGTTCAAACGAGGAACTCTAGTGTAAAACTCTGTGTGGGACAAGATAATTTGTTTTCAAAAGAACATGTATTGCAGATCAAATGATATTCTTCATGATTTATTTTGATACAAATCTTTTACATGATGGCATTGAACAAGGGAAATTTTTACTTCTGTAAGAGATGATCTAACCTTGTTATATCAAAGTAAAAATGATATATTAGAAACACTTTTCTTTCATATACCCTTCAAGAATTAATAATGTTCAATTTCACTTTCATGTGTGTATTTTATGCTTCTTTGTTTAGGATGATGTGATGAGAGGAGACAGGGTAAAACTGCAATATGATGCAGCTAAAGTCCATCCAAATTGCGTAAGTTTTAGAGAGTAGAGCATGCAGAACAGATGTTATTAATTTTATCACTTTCAACGTTTAAAGAGAGCTTTTCACATGAATTACTTGTATAGTTTAGATTTTTCAATTCAAAATATTTGGAAGAGTTCTGGGTTACGTCATCTCCCTGCTGTATGTATGACAATATTTTTGGAAAGTTGTGTCATTTTCAAAACTTGTAGAGCTATCCATTTCATATAACTAATATACTACTTGTACCGACAGCATTCACTGAAAGCTTGTTGCCATGGCAAATAATATGTAACCAAGTGAATTTTTAGTCATGTTCCATCTGTTTTCATGATACTGCTATCAAAATTCAATCCGGTATTTTATGACATGGGATTGCCTTTTTTGAATTTTTGTCAAAGACCGCATCTATCTCAGCATTTATTTACAATACTGTCTGTTCCATGTTTTTACGTGTGTTGATTTACTAAATCATGCACTGATAAACATGTTTAATTTCAAACAAATAATATAATTACACTATTGCTGATACTAGGCTACTTCTTATAATAATTAATAAAACAACAATTACAGATCACTTTTGTTTGCATTTCTCTGTGTTACGTCAGTGATGTTTTATCAGTAACAGTGATGAAGGGTTGCAGTGCTAGTCAGAAAGGTGTAACAATAGAACTCAATTATTAGTTTACGTAAATTAACATTTTACCAGAATCTAATTTTCAGTAACAGACTTCATCCACATTGTTGTATTCAAGTTAACACAGCAATCCGGGTCAGTTTTTTTGACACTGTCAGAAATAGCATTCTTTGAAGCGAGTACAATAATTGTTGTGATGTGTAAGGTCACCATATGGCAATAAAAATGTCACCTAAATTGGGATTTTGTTGTATGGTACAGAAAATAGATTGTATCGCTGGATTTTATCAGTAATTTGTAATGAAATTTAAGTTATGAAATTGTATGAAAACTGTTCTTATTCCATGGTGTACTTTGAATCCCAAATTCTATTCTGATGTTGACACCATTTTGAAATTGGCATTATCATATACCTACATTCACGTGCCTGTGTAAAGCTATGGGGGAAAGCGCCCTCAGATCCGTGCATTTTTTTTACGTATCACGCCCTGGCCCGATGCCCAAATATGGGCAATCGCGTGCATTTCTGAAACTATCTCGATTCTGGTTACTACGCGCGTTGCTATCCGCAAACGTTCCATTCGTACACAAAGCCAGCGCGAGATTTGGGAAACGTCTTCTCGCTCAGATCGTAGTTGCGCGTGGAGCCGCGCAGTTGACTTCGGCTTTTATTCTAAATTCTAGAGAAATCCTGTGTATACTAAGTGCGTGCCTGTTCAGTATAAATTACAAGAAACTGACATCACGCTTTTATCAAGTCAACTCATACACGGTTAGTGTTTTACATGACGAAGAGTTATATTCAACTTTACAAATATGTATATCATAGATATATAAATATATATATTTCACTATACATTTTGTTTTTTGTTTTTTTTTTGTTTTTGTTTGTTTTTTTTTTTTTTTTTATTTTACATATTTTCTACTTATTCGTAATGTATTTTTTGTAGTTGTTCTTATTTACTTAGTTAGTTACTTAGCACTTTCAAGTCTACTTTTACACGATTGTTTTTTGGGTTTTTTTTTTTAAGTGATGAAGAGTTATATTCAACTTTACATATATGTATATCATATTTAAATATATATATATTTTATATACGTTTTTTTTTTTTTCTCTCTTATCGTTTTCTTTTTTACGCATTTCTACTTACTCGTAATGTATCTATTTAGTTATATATTTATTTATGTAGTTGTTCTTTTATTCACTTAGTTACTTTGTTACAATTAGGTTACTTTGCAATCCCACTACTTTCATGTACACTACCCTCGATATACTTCAGTTTTCTTTTTTCTTCTTCGTTTCCTTGCTTTAACATCAAATGGCTTTGGGAACGGACTAGACTAGCATTTGCTATTTTCCGTTTCCATTTACCCTTTATCACAGCACAACTCAGATGTACATTCATCATTGAATTGTAATATTATTATGATTAAGGGTAATAAAGATTATTATTATTATTATTATTATTATATTATCCTTCTTACACCTCGATTTCAGCCTTGATTTCTGTTGGTCACGTAATATTACGCATATTGCTTTGCGCGTTCTGGAATTCTGCAGGTAAACAAATGACGTCATTATGTATGTCAATCCGCGACGGGAAGTGGATTATCAGTTATCAAATTGCAATGAATTTTTGATATCGCACGCATTTTTATCACCTAAACAATGTTGAATATTATGTAAACTACATATTTATCATTCCATAAGGTATATGATAAAACCTTTACGGCCCTGATACGGCTTTTGCGGCCCTTGGTCGTACGGTGTACGGGCCCTCGCACGCTCGGGCCCTTCCGCCATATGACCTCGAGCTGCAAAAGCCGTATCAGGGCCGTAAAGATTATTATTCAAGTAAGTATATATATCATTGCTGTAGTCTTTCCAGATTTCAGGATAGATATTCAGATTCTGAAATTTTTCAATATTTTTCTAATCCAGCACTTGTGGGGGCTCATATCAAAGTACTTGGAGTAAGAACAACTTTCACCATCTTGATATTTTGAAAATTGAAAATTTTATTTTTCCCCATAGAGTTAACAGAGGGATGGCGGCCATTTTGAATTTTAAACTATCGGTACTAAAATGTTAGGTATTTTGATTCTCTTGTTCCAAACTTTGCACTGTGACACCTGATTTTTATTCTTGATTTGGTAAGAGAATGGTCGAAAGGTTCATTGAGGAAATTGAAGCAAAATTTTAATAAATCTTTCACTTTTGAGGGATGAGGAATGATTGGAACAGTATAATGCTCAGAAGTGATGGTGATCTGCAACCCATCATTATGAAAGGACACTATGGCTTGATGTATGAAACTCAGGTTTCTGTGAGGGGGAAACTCACCAGCCCTGTACCATCTACAGCCATGAGTACTTTTATTATGGTTGAGAAGTCCTGTAAATTTTTTAAATGAATGTTTTGCTCTCATTTCAGATTGTTGGGTGTTGTTTCAACCGAAGCCCAGCAGATTCTACTTTGAGATACACAAAATGGTGCAATACGATATCAAGTCAGCAACTACTGACACAGGTAAATGCAGACAATGTATTCAAATCGTAAACAGTTGCTCTCAGTATATTTACAAACACTTTTCAGTTTAATATTGTGAAATAATGGCCATGATATATTTTCGTCATACTGTCAAAATTGTACATGCTAATCACCTCATGCTTACTCATTGAAGTGTCTGTAAGTGACTTCTCACATTCATTCTTATTTACATCAAGTTGACTATACATGCTCTTGGTGCTTTGCTTTCCATTGAAAGTTGTGTCCAATTGATTTGTACAGAGATAAAGCCAGTGAGCAATCTGCCCCTCCAAGTGAAGATTTTTAGCAAAAAATTATGATGCTATGATGAAGTAAACAATGATAACCGTTCAGAATTGAAATCCAGTTCCCAATAGTCATAAAGCTCAATTTATATCGTTATTGGTAGCAAGGTTGTTAATATCATAGCATTTGAACAAAACTCAGCCTTGTTGTTATATAATGCCTTTTTAATTTGTTAGTTGGTATTGTGAAAGCTATCATTTATTATTAAATAGATTATATTTTCATCAATTCACTGAGATATGAAATCTACTTTACCGTAGTCACTTTTAAAAATTAAAAAAAATTAATTTTATTTTTTTTAATGCAAAATATCAACAATACCTAGGTTTCTCAAAAATATGTTGAAACATTCATGGTTTAATCATCAACCAATCCTTAATGTGTTCTGATTGAAATTTGGATTTGAATGAATTGATACAACATGTTGACACATGTTGTTCTCCGAAAACAAGGAGAAAACCTTTCAATAGTGGCCAACTCACTCTGTAAAAATAACAAAACTGTTTTGCTATCTATTGTGTTCAATTCCCAAACCTGAGAAACATAAGATAGAAATTATCAAAAGAGTGAATTTGGATTCCAGTGAAAACCTGACCCTTGTCACAACATTGTCTACGTATTCATTGATTGAACATATTCCTAAACCAAAATTGTTTTCCTAAGTTTCTTCTGAAACTGCAGTGCAGTGGATTAATTTGTTTCCAGATTTGCTTCAAAATGCAAAATTGTTTGCTTTTTAGGGATATTAAGTTTGATATTAAGTCTGATATCTGCAGTCTATGCTTGATACGTATAATGTGATTATGTTAATTAACAGTAAGTGGTTTCATATGTAGCTCATTTTGAAGACAAGTTTCTATATTTATCGTGTTCTTTGATTGTCTGAAGGTGACCATGGTGTATCTTACACCAAAACAATTGTTTTCTATCAAAAGTATTGAGGGTTTCGCTAATTTTAATAGTTATTTCCTCGTTACATCCAAACAATATAAAATTAAATTCTGTCCTTTTACTATCAGATCTATACATCTCATGGACCGACAGTCATCATGCCAACTTGGTTCTGTTCCCGTGAAGTCTTTGACAGAATCGGTGGTTTCAATGAAGGGGGTAAGGTCAGTGGAAAATGGATTGCTTATTCTATCAAGCATTAATTGGTATGAATGTTGATATAAGTATCTAAATGAGATGCGTTTGTATATTGCAATGTGAAGATCACACCTGAAATACAACAAAAAGTGTATCTTGTGTTCTAAATGCCAATGAGATAAGCTATATATTTGGATTTCATGGAATTGACAAAGGTGTGCTTTAAATCAATACCTTTTCATATAAACTATATCTTTAGCTTTTTCGCAATTCTCTAACCCAACAAAGGCAACAAACAGGGCCCAATATGTTTCTTTATCTACAAAAAACAACAAATTAAACTTTTTACATGTAACATGCTTATTATTCAAAGGTGTATTTTCAACCAACCAGCTGAAATCAAAGATGATACAATACATGCAATTTGGACTCTGCTTTAAAGGAAATATTTTTTTCTAATATTAAATCAATTCCTGTTGTCATAATATGGAAGGTATATATGATTTTTTGTCACATCCAGGGAGTGCCAGAAGACCTGCTGTTCTTTCTGGATCATCTGAAACATGGCGGCAGTGTTTACAGAGTGGATCAGTGTTTACTGATGTATCGATATCACCCAGATGCTGCTACTCATTCTGTTCACAGGTCAGAAAAGAAAGACTTTAACAACATTTCTACAAACTGTCATATTGCAGAGATATGGCTAAATTGGTAACAGTCATTGTTGTATGAGTACTTCCATTGTGTCAACTTTAGCTTCTGTTTGGAGAATTCCTTTAATTTTCAGGTACCTTTAATACTTTCATCCCATTTACCTGAGTGTGTGTATGTGAAAAATGAGGGTTCTGCCAAACTACAATGTTGAAAGGGAAAGTGAATTAGAAGAGGAAACATTGAGGTGCTCAAAATGATTGTACAAATGTCAAACATTCATCAATTAATCTCTGTGATTAATTGGATTTTCGTTTCAAATTGCCACGCCATCAATATTGCATATGTTTTGTATGTTCTTGATTGAAAGAGATGACATTTTCAAATTCATGATCCAAAAGAAACTTTACATCGGCTAAAACGCTGTAAGGAAATACAAAATGTGACCATCATGTGAATCTGCAGAATACCAGGCTCCATCATCATCCTTGCATTAATTTACCTGACCTAGGGTGCCTTATGCTTTTATGTAAATAACAACACATACCCCTTAAGATTTTGTGAATTGTGATACAACTGAACATTACGCCAGTATTGTACAGTATCCTGTTTCAGTGACTACAAAAATCAGGAAGCACACTGCATTTTCTTTCCAGTGAAACCATCTGGAATATCCGTGTGGAGGCAATCCAGGAAAGGGTTCTCAGCGGATGGCAGACCTTCACAATATGGAATGCTGGGAAGGAAGGCAGGAAGTTCTACAGGGCTTTGAATGAAGACAATCAGAAAAAGGTATGTCATTAAAAGAGGGACACCTAGTGTACCATTGTTTGTTGTGTCAGAGAGTTAAGCATTGATGAAGTTTCTCTGTGATGTAATCAAGCTCATTTTATTTTGTTGTCCAAGGATTCTTCTGTACCTTGCAATAATGTGACTAGCTAAGAGAAGTTTACATTTACGTCTCAAATACTTCAAATAATTTCTTGCCATTCAGCATTAACTTTGTAGAAATTATCCTGTAATGAAAGGAATACTGGTTCTCTTTCTCAGAGATTGTTAAAAATTAAAGTCAAAAGATTTTTCATATTCTTGAAAAAAATCCACTCAGAATCTGACTTCACTGAGATTGTTTACATTGATTTGTGTGACTGTTTGAAGTGCTGTCAGCGGTAGTGTAAACAGAGAGGGGAAATAACTGCCATGATATATCGTAATTATCAGGGCAGTTACTAGTTTGCTCAGGCAAGCAACATCCCAGATGTATCATTTTACTTTTTTTTATATTTCACATTTAATCAGAAAGAAAGACAACAAAGCAAACAAAGGCAGACAGAACAAAAACAAACATTTACAAAAAACAAATCTATGAAGCAAAATGTGTACAAAAAGTCCCCCACTTTTGTATGTGTTTTTCCAGTGCGTCATTTGACAATGCTATACATTTTTCTGTATTGCACACTGACCTTGCATAATGTTTAAAATTAACAAGACTTGGAACAGAGTTTGTGTATCTACATTTGAATATATAAAATCGTCCCATAAGAAAAACAAGTTAATAATTGAGCTAGCCATAGGATCTATGTCACCAAGGATACAATTAATAGCATTCAACAATAATTTTGTCTGTGTAACGTCGTAAATCCACTTTTTTACAGAGTTCCAAAATTTAGCTGTGTGTACACAATCCCAAAATAGATGATAATAATCTTCTTCTACTTGTTTACAAAATGAACACATTGGCGATTCAATCGATCCCCAAATGTGTAATAAGCGATTTGTTGGTAAAATCTTCCTAATAAGTTTGTATTGAAAATTCTTTAATTTAGTGTCAATAGTTATTTTGAAAGGAAGCAAAAAAACTTTGTCAAGTGGAATAACAATATCCAGAATATTATGCCAGTACATTAAGATGTTAGAAGGAATACCAATAGGTGTTTCTAAATTCATAAAATAAATGTACATATCTCTATTAATCTTTTCACCTGACAACCATTTATCATTTCGAAGGTTTGGTTTACAAACTAATAACTTTGATGAATTTGATCTTGTGATCATCTTCCTCCAGGCAGATGGTATAGCAGATAAAAGTTGATTATATTCTAAATAAGTACAAATACTACCATATTTTTCAACAAATTGATCAAATGTATAAAACTTACAATAAATATCAAGAAGATCATAAATAAATACAACGCCATTATCAGAAAAAAATATTCCACGGAATTGGCATCCCATGAATGCGTATGTCAGAATTATTACAAATTAGTTCTTGACAAATATCATCCTTACAATCAACTGTGTTGTAATTGTATTGCAGCCATGCTGAAATAATTTCTTTTAGAAAAACGGAATTAATAGGGTCCAAAATACGAAAGTCACAACTTTTAAGATTGGCATAATAAATAAGAGGTCCACCAATCTTAGAAAGTATAAAATTATACCATTTACTACAAAATAAACTACTACTACGCATGATCCTGATAACCCAAGCTGCTTTTAATGATAAGTTAAAAGCCCGTAGGTTGGTCAGGTTAAGACCACCAAACTCATAAGTATTGTGTATAGTACTTCTTTTTACCCAATCTCGCTTACCCTCCCATAGAAACCTAAAAACTAAAGAATCGTACTTCTTAAAAAAGTCAATATCAGGTGATGGAAGGGACATAAAGAGATATGTAAATTGTGAAGTGACTAAAGATTTAATAACAGCAACTTTCCCATACAGTGTGAGACCCCGTCCCTGCCATGGCTGCAATATCTTCCTTGCCTTTTCAAGACGAGGGTTAAAGTTGACATCAACTAGTTGTGATAAATCTACTGGAATGTGTACAAGAATCTCCTACACCGGTGTAGTGTCTTTTCTTGATAGAAGATTTAGGTTATTTGTAATATTTCATTTTAATTTTGTATATTGCCGTCAGGTTGTTGCATTTTGTGATGTTGACATCAAGAAAATTACAAAAGGAGTGTACATTTATGAAGAATCCAAAGTAAGTCGAAATGTTTCCAACAGTGAGAAAATCCATTTGCTAAAGGTCAGTCAGAGACGAACGCTTTATTCACAGATACCAATGAACTGTCCATTGTACTGGTCCAAGTGGCAATTAAATACTACACACCTGTTTTAATATAGAGACTATGTACAGGACCAGCAAATAAGAATACATGATGCTTGACTTACTTTGATATTTTGCCGGAGTGAATTGATATTTTCAGCCTGGATTTTACAAGTTCTAAATTCGTCCTCTATCAAAACTGTTTATTTATCATGTCGACCTATCAACATATATACATTTCCGATACCTATCCTATCTCTCAGTAGCAGTCATGTCTTACATGTATCTTTCTTGTTGACTTCAACTTCAGATTCAAAATCTCTATAACTCATTGATAATCCTACTTCCACTCATATCATATTGGTCAATACCCATTGATAAATGTACTCATTGCAGCTCATATCAACAAGGTGATAAACTGAATTATTTTTCTCTAAATTGAGATGTCTGATAGAAGGGTTATCTCAGGCATTTAAAAATGGATATTTTCTTCTGCCAAAGGTGATTCGGCTGTTAATTGTACAGTTTCTGACTTTTATTTTGAATAGTTAGATAATCTGATATCTCGAGAATAGATAACGACTGATAAATATGTTGCATTATTTTACATTTAGTATCTGTTTATTTTTCAGGAGCAACCCAAACCCAGAGTTCCAATCATCCATTTCTCCGATGCAAAGCCACCATTTATAATCTGTGTTAAGTTGGTAAGACTAAAAGTCAAAAGTTTTATCGAAATGACCTCACTTCAAGAATGCTATAGCCTTGTCTTCACCACATGAGGGCGCCACATTCAATAAAGGTGGCCCTGGCAAGATTTCTTCCATAAATGGACGCACACACTAACTTTCCTGACATAGCGAAGAGGAATCAGCTTTGTGTATAACTTTATAGTACTGGTTATAGGAGTACATAGATATGCATTTAATTATTTTTGACATCATAAATATCAATTCAAAGTTTGAAAAAGATATGTGGACATGTATAACATTGAGAGATACTTCAACGAGTACAGCAGGAAATACAGTGTTATATTCAGAATGTGTAATTTGAAACATGTTTGGAAAAATTTGAATGAAAAGGCAGAAGTTACTCATGAAATTCAAGTGACACACTTCCACAAAAAACTGTAACATTTGTTTCAAAACAAGAACCTGAATGATTTTGTCACTTTTGCAGGATCTGACGGGAGGAAACTTTGAGGCAAACTTGGCGTCGCTGAACTTGACTGAGGGAATCAACTACTATCACTTCAACTGACAACTAGCAGAATTTCACCAACAAAATTTTTGCAAAAGCTTGCAGGATTTTGCTTGAAGGTTTGCAAAAATGAACTACCTGAAACTGTAGAAGTCACCTGACCTCTCGGGATGTCACCTGACTGATCTACCAAAATCACCTGAGACAGCCACTGAATACATGCCAAACAGATGTATATCAGTAGCAATTGAAAGTACCATATATTTTGATGACCTGTTGACTGAAAGTGACACCTATCCATTATTATTGAACTTTGACCTCAGTGTCTCAATGCTGAACTCTGACATTTGCATATCATAAAGGGTTACCGTACATTCTTTACATTTTATAGACAGTCTATGTGGCCATGATTCTTGGAAAAACCATTCTGCAAAATAGTCATAATTGGATGATATTTTCTTCTGTTTTTTATGTGCATGCCCATCTTGCAGCACTTCCATGGCTGGCCATGCAGAAGCTACTTTTAATGTTTACAACTTTTATGTGTATCAATCAGATTCTCAATAAATACTTCAATATTTTTAAACTAATTGTCTAGTGTGGTCTTAAATTTTACAGCAGTTTGCAAATTCTGTTGTATGAGACATGATGGTACCAACCTTTTCTTCCCCGCTTTTGAAACCAGTAAATTTGCCATTCCCGTAGTCTGGCTGACCAGTGATATGTTAATTTTTTGCATATGGCAGTGATCAACACTGCATGCGTGACCATGGTAACTAGGCTAGGAACTGCACTTAACTAAATTAAAAATTTCATTGGTTTGGATACTTTAGTGTTTGCATTTGAGTACACTAATATTTGCACAGAAAATATATACATTTTGCACTTGTTTATGTGTGCTAATATGTGTTTGGTTGTATAGTTCTTCGATGAGTCCATGCAGACAGGGAAGGGACTCTGCTCAAAATAGATTTGGCTCTGTCAGTTTGTATGTCCATCTGCACCCATTATTATTACCAATTCAGGTACATAAACATGTTTATTTATTGTTATACCTCATATGTCTGCCAAACGGCCATTTTGCTTCAATTTTTTAAATTCAAAGCCCTGACATGCCTAAACAGGTCTCATTCAAAATTGGTTTAAGGGCAATGTACTATGATGTATATGCGTGTCAATTTTGTTGCAGTATGGTCCAATATGGGTGCCAGAGGCACATTTTGTTGTTATTTTACATGTCAAGGAACATTGCTGAGATATGCATATACCAAATTCATTTAATATTTATACAAGGACAATATATACTCTGATGAATAATATGTGTTGTGATACGATCAAGGGTTGCTGGGCAGCTGTTCTGTAATGACTTTTCCATATCTGGAGCCACTTTGCAAAAAAGATATAAATAAAGCTCATGCTTCAAATCAGATTTTACAACCTGCCCACCCAGCTTTTGCCATGAAATATTATATTTTACCTGGGACGAATACTAGTCCAAGATTTTACTGACATCAAGAGAGTATACACACATATCTTGTATGTGTTTATCTCTTCCAATCCTGAACACTTACTAATTATTGCAGTGATTCAACCTCAATAAATTTATGAGTTTCTTGTTATTCCATGACATCCTACTGAACACCTCACTACGACACGTAACCAATCCCACCAATGATAGTAACTCCAGTATCAATAAGTGAATCCAACATATACGTCACAAAATAATCCAGATGACAAAACACTGATGCAAAACTACCAAGCCTTATTAAATAGTATGAAACACTTCAGCCATGTGAAATTTCTCACATACTTGTCCCATTCATAAATACTGCTCAAGGACAATTCCTTTACTTTTGTTGCACTAATCACGGGCCACAAGTTTTACAATCCCATCTCTTTGATTGTTTGTGTGTCTGTTATGTGTTCAATATACTTGACAAAAATCATTAAAGAGTTGTATTTCTGTTCATGTTTGTTTGCAAATAAAGAGCTGTTTAGTTTGTTTATTTTTGTGTTTACGATTATATTATAGGACTAATTATGTAACTTATTAAAATTCTAGTACAATCCCACAAATTCAATAAAGCAGACCTGTCCTCTGCTATAAGGAGTCAAAGCACTACTGTGTCCACCATTCTTTCTGAGTACTCACTCCCTTTGTTTGTCATCATGTAACCATGGCAATGATACTTCAGTAAGATGGCCTAAAATGTAGCTGTGGTTTTCACAATGTTCTTTTATCAATTTTGTGAGATTTGTCAACCGATAAATCCCAATTACTAATTGTATTTATTATGTACTCATGATATTTGACACAACCAGTCATGTATAAGTATAGTACCAACTGATCACAAGACAAACTATTATCACTCCAAGAAATCATGTGAATGCTGAGTATGGCAATATTCAAGTTTACAGGTGCTTGTCATTTCAAATGATATTCTTGAAAAATATTGTCTGATGAACAGCTTTTCACACCTGTACTACTCCCCAAAGCATATAGAATGGAGTGTACGAGATCTGAGCGGACGCAAGATTACACACTGCGTCGTCCTGTACGTCAGCGCAGCGTGTCAATGAATGCAAGTGTCTGGTATCCACTTAACATGGCTGGCTGTGTGTTTTACCATATGGAACCCAGGATATACAAACAAACAAATTAACCAAAACAAACAAACCATAGAAAAATAAATAACAACCTATCTAACAGAAACACAAATAATAACTAAACAAATAAGAAATAAAAAAGTAAACAAGGAGATAAATAGATAGAAGGGAAAACAATAAATTGAATAAGAAGTGAAATAATTGATCAATGAACACATGTTACAAATTCAAATGCGACGTCAGTATCACTACCGGTGGGTAGCGTTGCATGTGTTGTTCAGTCAATTATTTCAATTCTTATTCAATTTAATGATTGTTTTCTCATATTTATTTATTTATTTATTTATTTATTTGTGCATTTGGGTTTGTATTGGTTTATGTGTTTATTTATTTATTTTTTATTCAATTTTTACTTGTGTGTTTGATTTGTTGTTATTTATTTGTTGCTTGGTTTGTTCGGTTGTTTATTTGTTTATATATATATATGTTTTGTTTTATTGTTTGTTTGTTTAATTTTTTAGTTTGATTTTTGCTTGTTTGTTTATCCTGGCTTCCCCTTGGTTTTACCTTTGGATGTGGGAATGGGATGTGGTGGGATCCACGGGACGGATATGTGAGACAAGCCTGCCAGTGGTGCTGGTAGCCCTGCCCACAGTCACCTGTGAATCGATACGCGACGGCTGCTGTGTGGTATGCATTAGAAAAATAGGCACAGTGGCCGTCGTGTATCGATTCACAAGCGACTGTGGGCCTGCCAAGCTGCGCCAGTAGTCAATTTCCGAAAAGTTGCATGCTGTCGCCAGGCTCCTAACCTTGGCGATGTGTCAGTGCTCTCTACTACCTCCATGGTCAGTGCAATCCGATGTCGTTCTGAGCTAGAGCCTTCAGCGATCCGGCATGATGAAGATTCTATTCTACTCTTCTCTATTCCATATTATGTACGGGTGACCTTTAACCCCGAGTAGTGTCAAAGTTGCTGTGATAACGAAGTTGGCGTGGCCTTCAATTCAGCGCTCCAGTAGAGTGACGCGTGTACAATCAACTAACATACGTATACAACAGGTCACGCGGCGTGCTACTAGTACACAGATAGTTGCTTCTCCTAGAAATCTATACCTATCCCAAAATTGAGAGAAGATGGAAGGTGACACTGTGAACAGCCCTCCCAACAAGAAGAGTAAGTCGGACAGGCGGCACTTCGGTGCTGCTATCATGGCGAGGGGAGGCAGCAAAGGAATTCCGTTGAAAAACATAAAAATTCTGGCAGGTCGGCCGTTAATATCATGGGCCCTGCAAGCTGCTATCGATGCGGAAGGTAAGTTAAACTATGTAGGTCTCGCTTGTACCTGAGTCCATGGTTACACAGTGATGCCATGTTGTGTTCCAAGTTGCCGCTGTACTTGGCTTCCCTGCATGGAATTGGGCGGAGCAATATTCTATCATGGTGTGGGCACGGTCACAGTCCTTGCAAAGTGCGGCCATGGAGGTAGAACCTCTATTGTCATCATGTGGGTGTTGTCTGTATTTTAATAGGGCGAGCCCTCGAACCAAAACTTTGTTGGAAACTGATTACACCGTAAACGGTAAACCGTACGCAAAGCATAGTGTGTTTATAGCCTGTTTTCGTAGGTATGGTTAACCGGTTATTATATTGATAAACGCGTCGATATCATAGCCCGGTATTATAGATTACGTAAGCCTATCACTGTAACAAAGCAAGGGACAGTTATAATACGGTGGTTTTGTAGCATTTCGGCATAGTAGTGTACACTTGTAGTAATGTTCACTGGGTTATCATAGGTCTTGTAAAGTTTTTTGGAGGTACCGTGGTTAAAATTCAAATTACTACGTAGTAGTTAAAATACCTGGATATTAAACAGTAAAATTAATAGAATCTAGGATGGGCAAGAGGAAAATTTAGTCTCAAATGACTTTAGCCGCTACATCCATCATTTGTCAATGCAACATGAGTGGCCAAAAATTGTGTGTATCACAGTTCCTAGTGGAGTTTAAAGGTATACTGTCACCTGTTCCAACTCTGCCACAGTTACCATGGAAAGAAAATCTAATCAATCACAGATTTTAAGCGGGTGGCCGCTTTTTAAAAACAGCGCCCTCCATGGGCATTTTGAATACCAAGGAACGCCCTTTTGACCATATATGGGCATTTTTATTAGGGGAGGGGCTGTTCTTTTAGGTGTGTGATTTGTACCAGTATTACAATTTCACATTTTCACATTTCCAGCAAACAGCAGTGTGTCATGAGATATAGCACATATCTTTCATTTTATTCGTGTTGATGACAAAGAATACATCAGAATTATTTTCATACATCAGAGTTTGTCCAAAGAGAGATACTGTACAAGAAGGAATCGTGTATAGAACACATCACACAAAATAAAGCTGTTCTATCTGGTTTCATTTCATGATTTTAATGGGACTTAACATCTGTTGATTTTCAAGCATTTATCATTTCTGAAGTCCATCAAAACTACTGATAAGATTGTAATAAATGAGGCAAAACTGTTTGCAAATCTTTTGTATGACATATGGTCATGTATTGCAACAGTGCTACATTGATATGTCCACAAAGTGAAACTATTTGAGTATTTGATTTCCAAAGCGACTGAGAAATCTTATTAGCTACCATAGAATCAACGTGGTCTGTGCACTGGGTCATGGTTTTTCGGAGAGAATGTGGCTAAGAAATACCATTTTCACTCACTTTTTTCTTCCAGTCCATGATGCTTTTAATATTTACAATATTGTATGCCTATTATAATAGTTTGTGATAATTTTTAATTTTTCATGATCTAAACCTCTCTTTTAACTACTTATATAGTGTTTTACATAGTGTAATGACATAATGAAATGCTTGTAAAAAAGGTTTGTTTTATGTTAAATGCAGATCTCAGATGAGGAAAACATTCAACATGATCAATGTAAGGATTCAAGCATTGGCCGCACCTATCTCATTGGAGTTTTTTTTTTAAGCTTTGTTTGCAGTCTCAAAATTCATGTCAAAATAACATATTGCTGGAAAATTGTCATAAAGAATTGCATTAAACTTATTCATAACTTATGTGAAATCACCAGCCCTCTAACAATTTCAACATAAATTTTCACTAATTCAGTGGTTTTGTCAACATATACTAGGGAGGCCAACTGAAATTTTGAAATGTTCAATCTGCATTTTAATTAATGTAGTTTTTTAGATTTCAATGAGAGAAGCTAAACATTTTTTTAATTTTCGAAATTGGATGAACAGTTACAATTTTATAGCTTTTTAAAACATTCACTTTTACTCTTTCTGTAGAAAGACAATACATATAATAACAATGGGAACAATGGGACAAAAATGAAGGAGTTTTAGCTGAAATTTACAGTAAATTTGCTGTAACTTTGTTAATAAAACATCTTTTTGTACCAAATTTGGCATGGAGATAGATTTCAATAGCACACACAAATGTATCCTAAAATTACGCGATTACGATGGTGGCCATATCCATGGCAACGGATGAACGACACTTAACGAGAAATGACAAAATGAAAATATTAAGCTCAAATGGCATAAGTGATATATCAAATTGAAGGTCTTTTTGAGCTGATGACACTTTTGAATAGCTCTACTGCATTAAAACTACCTACAAAAAGTATTTTATCCAAATAAAGGCTTTCAAAACATCACCACTGGGGCCATGTGGAGTTTTGACATTATTTGGTAAAGGCTTCTTCAATTTATCAGTTTCTGAACAATTTGAAACTTAGAATTTAATTAAGGATTATTGGTTAAAACTATGTTCCAAAATTATTGATCATCTTTAAAATTCAGGAGTAAATTGAATGAGAAGTCGATGTTTGGAGGTGCTAAAAATTGCATACTTGTCATGGTAAAGTTATCAGCAACTAAGATGGTCTCATCATACCACCTGTCAGACATGCAAATTTCCTTTGTTACAAACATTTAAAAAAATCAATACCCTTTCTTTTGCCAACACAGATGCAACTTATTCCCTTAGTTTCCTTGAAAATATTGTGTATGGCTGTCAAAAATCTATGTCAACAAAATCACAAAATTGCTATTTCCTCTGCGCAAAAGAGATTGATCCTCTCATTATTCACCGTGAGAAATTAGAGAATTATGATTATCAAAACTATGGTCCCAGAATTTTGATATATGGACCGAGCTGTTCTGTGTACAGAAGAAATTTGCTCCAGTTCAATGAGTGATCTCCGTGTGTACGGATCATGGAGAATTGTGGGTAGCCTCACTTACTGTGAAGCGTGGTCAATATCTCCGTCAATAAATACGTGAGCTGTTCAAAATTTCTCATTTTTCTAGCAAAAATTCAAAAGAAATAATGATAAACTGCGTACTAGAGGACGTTTCACTGAGAGTTGGTCAGGTTAGGTCTCGGAAAAATCGCTCTCAATTTTTTGTCTTGGATTTGGTCATATACACTGCCCTATGTTGGTGAAGAACCTTATATCGCGAGAAAGAGCGAGATCTGGGCTTTCAAATGAGTATTCGATGTAAGGGATGTTTTGATTGGCTCACCTTCAAAAATGCATTTCAAAATCAGTGATGTAAATATTAGGTGCTGCCATGTTTCAGATCGCCGTTCCCGGTACCGTTTCTAGCTCAATTTTGCAGTTTATTCAAAAAGTAAGTAGTTCATATAAAGAAATAAAAAACATATGAGAGAATAGCTGCATTTTTAATTTTTAGCCTCATGTATTTTTTTCCACAATTTTCTTTCCCGTTATCGATGTTTTTCAATTTGAACATGACTAAGTCACTGGTGATTGAGTGTCAATTCAGCACGTCCTGAGCGACCTGTTGGCCTCCCTACATATACCATGGTTTCTGGACACGATTTCACCAGCAAAAATCAACATTAATGTCTGCACCCTACCACTTAACAGAGCCTAGCTCTTTCAGTATATTCAGAGTGGTGTACCGTGACAGGAAATTACCTCAGTGACATTATTTATATTTAAAAACATAATAACTTGGACAACAGCTGCCTGCTGCATCTTCAGCTGTGAAATAAAGGTCTTTCAAGTATGGTTTTATATTGCCGTACACAGGGTCTAATGAAAATCACAGCATCTGGTGCACATATATGTGTATGTTGACAGGCATAGTTTTGGGATTTAGTGATGATGATATTGGGATTAAGGAAATTGCTACACAGGTTGTACCTCTGTCTGATAGAGAGCATTTCACTGGCTAACTGTAAAGAAAGAGAATGCTGAAATAATATCAAAATTCTAACTTCCGGTGATATACAAAACAAGATAGCAACACCTTGGTGCATTCTGTGAAATAATTATGTGTGGACACATGGATTTTATCAGCCCAAAGCCATCTCATAGCATATCTGCTTGCTCATGCAGTGTTATATTGACAGAGAGCAACTAAGCCTTGGGTGAATTTTGGTATCTATGCATTGTAAGATTTGCCAGAATTCGCATATTGACAGAGTATCCTTCCAAGTTCTTCATAGTTTTATAGACTAGGATCCATCTATTGGTTGCCATTCACTCTGGGTTACAAAACGACATACAGATCCTTGACTAAATTCATCATTGCCACGTCTCTCAACTGAACTATGTAAGCTGATATTTTGATGAGGTGGCAGCCTTCATGGATTCACAGTCCCTCAACCAGCAGAGCTGAGCAAGACTGTAAAAAACTTGTGTACAACTGCATAACTATGTTTAGTACCAATCATAAATTGTATACACGTAGAGGAATGCCAAGGCCTCATGATTTGTCTTTCATTTTGCTACACTAACAGAATTGTGAACATCACAGACAGACATTGATCGATGTGCTGCCAAGCAATAGCTCAATGGTGTTTTTAGTGACGATGAAAGAAATAGAATTTGGTTCAAAATTTGAAAGGGATCTACTCAACTCCCTGTCGGGATTTAATGTGTCCCAACTTCCTAGAAATGTATTTTATGGATCTTTAACTACTCCTGAAGTACTGTAGATTAGAAGTCACACTAACAATCCCGCTTGATTTTGAGAATGTCTAGTGTATGATAGCATCTTGCCTAATTTAAATGAAGTATTCCCACATCTCCATGTACACAATGGGAAAGGTCACGGATGTCACTGAAATGTTGGTTTTGTCTATCAAAGAGTACACAGCCTTATCAAGCTAAAACAACTTTTGGAAAGATTGATGAAAGGACAAAGGGAGCATTGTCAAATGAGACACACAAATCGAAACATTAATAAAATATCATCACTAATGAAAAAGTACCTTTGACTCTACATCAACATGTATTGATGGTAAAATATTATATGTATGTCTGATTGTCATGCAAGCTGGTGTATGTTGAGCTTAGTGCAGGCTTAATCATGGCACTGGTTAAATGTTATCATCATACAGATAACATTATAATCACATTACTGTGTGCTATCATTCCATTGATTTTGACATTCTAATTTTGTAAATCACTTCGTCCTCAGGATGAAGTTTGTTCTATGTTAAGTTTAATTATATAGGATTGAGAAGTGGCAGTAGATTTCCATTCTTCATGATTGAAACATCAGTGTAGCCTGCATATTGCTGCCACATTAATTTGATAAAAAAGTTCACCTTTAACCTGTGACAATTTTTCAACACAGATATTGTTATTATTTCTTTTCCAGCGTTCGACAGTATATGGGTGTCAACTGATCACAAAGAGATAGCACGCATAGCTGGCGAATGGGGTGCCAAGATACATAACAGAGACCCTAAATATGCACAAGATACCAGTTCAGCATTGGAAACAATCACAGAGTTTGCACAAGGCCACCCTGGTAAGAATACTTTCACTTAAATCTATTCCACCCCATTTTCCTGTGGACAGATCCACATTCACCACTGAAAACAATGGGGCTTGGCCAAACCATGTTGGTGAAAGGGTAAAAAGTTCAACCAACAGCCCTCATGTGACCAGGATATTTCGTTGAAATTGTCATGCTGGAGTAGAACAGATTTCATGCAATAATTGATGACTGGCATGGAACAAGATGATATTTTGTTGTAATACTTGGTGATGATGCCTCAAGTTCAATCAATCTTGTGACTTTTTTTAAGTTTTGCATCTTATGTGTGCTGAATGAGCAACAAAGTATTTTCTTCTGTTGAATTTACAAGGCCCAGTAAAGCAGCTGCTCTCTCATAGTTAATGCTTGTTACCGGTAATAACATCAGAGAAAAACTTTGGTATTTTCTTCATGAAGTGTTCAGTATTTTCTTCAGTGAAAACATGATCATATTTGCTGTCCATGTTATGTGATAAATAAGAGGGAAAAGCTTCTCCATTGCAATCTCCTGAAGCGATACTTTCCAAATATTGGAACACCTTGTCTGAAACTTTTGTATTTTCCATCCGAGCAGAGATTGACGTTATCTGCATCATTCAGTGCACGTCACCTTTGGTTCATCCATGGATGCTTCGGGAACCGGTCCGCATGATGAAAGAAGACGGCTTTGACTCTGTGTTTGCTGTCACCAGGAAACACATTTTCCGGTGGAAAGAGTCTGGGAAAAGTAAGTGTATTCCTCATTGGTGATGATGCTGAGGCAGAATGCTCTAATGCAGATTTTGTAAACCTTGGCACATAAGATGGAATGATGAGCAATCTTAAAGCCCCAGTCCTCAATCCCTGGTCTTTGGATCAGTTGTTATTGACGTTTACTATTTACATGCTGCTAGTCCCTTGTTTTCCTTTGAAATTTTATCAAGTTGATGAAGGTGATTCTAAATAAAGTTGATAAACAAGGTGTTTTAACTATTTTGTTCACAAAAAGGGTAATCTGAATCTGAATTCAGGTTAAACTGAATCTGAATTCAGGTTTACAGAGTGATCATACTGTTCCTGTGGATAGGTTTAAAGGGAGGCAGTTGTCGGAACTGTGCTCAAAGGTCGTATGACCAATGTAAACACTGTATCCAAGGTACGATGGTGATTGATGAAAGTTAACACATGTCTGTCATAATCTGCATTGTATAATTTGAATGTTGCAGCTATGATGCTGATGTGCATCTAGGTGTCATGCGCGAAATACATTGTTTGTAAACAAGAAACTCACACAGGCGCAGTTCCAAAGACTGTTTCCCTTTAATCAGCAAGGAGTTCAACTGGAGATTGAGGTTGATACATCAACCATGGTTACAAATGTATTCTCGCCATCTCTGTAACAAAAGTTGGAAAAAACCAGCATGATGGCATTTACCAGATTTAATTTCATGAGACTTTTCTTAAAGTTTTGTATTCTTTCTTTCCCCAATTTTCTTTTCAATCCAGATATGGCAACAGAGGCTGAAAACTTAGATCCTAGACAGAGACCTCGCCGGCAAGACTGGAATGGTGAACTGTATGAGAATGGCCAGTTCTATTTCTTTACAAGGGACCTATTGAACAAAGGATTATTACAAGGGGGAAAGTGAGTGCTGATAACATCTTAGCAAGGTTCTTTTGTTTTGTTATTTATATATATATATATAGAGAGAGAGAGAGAGAGAGAGAGAGAGAGAGAGAGATTATAACACAAATTTAAGTACAAAGTAATTATATCTGTTACTTTATGTTTCATGCATCTAGCAGTTTTCATATTTATTTTTCCTATTGTCTTTATTCTCATGGTTAGGATGTACCATTCTACTATAGTTTTTGGTGGTGTTTGGGTAGTGTTGAAATTAGACAAATAATATTTGTTTAACAGTATAGATTTATTAGCATTGATTAGGTGTAACTTTTCTGATAAACAAATATTACACTGCTTGTTCATGTTTAGAGTAACTTGATGCTATTAATGTTCAAATTGCATGTTTCCAAGAATGCAGGATATCCAGTTTTTAGAGAATTATGCATGAAAATCGATAAACCACATAACAGTGATTTAACTATATCAAAGTGCCATTAGATGATGATAATTATTATATTTTTAACAAATATTTGACTAACATGGAAAGAGAGCATATAATCGTCAATTGTATGTAAACCCAAAATTTTGGAGTGAAAACTATGTAAGAGAGGCATGTAATAAAAACATTATAACCCAAACAGGGGACTGTGTACCTTGGGGGCAGGAGACCATTGACCCTCCCATTGCATTGTACCACGTCAAAATACTGATGCTGTGCAACTTGTTGATAGTCATTGCGCCCTGACTCTGTGTACAAAGTCTCATTCAAAGTCCCACCGATGCAGAAACTCAAGAGACTAACCAGCAACACTTAAAATATTGCAATAAGGAAAGACATATTTGCTGAAGTTTCAAAAATGTCCAAATTGGCTAAAATAGAAGTTGCAGTTTCTAGAAACAATTTATTCATGTTCCTTGGCCTGGGAGATAACTTCTATACAGAATGGCATTGCAGGTACACTAGTGACATTAATAACAAAATGTATTTGCTAAGACTACTGCAATCTCCATTTCAGAGTTGCGCTTCACTGCTAATCTGAAAAAACTTCATAATATAATTCATCATAATCATCCTAGGGTGATAAGTATCAAAGCTTTTGTTAAAAAGGAATTGTCTGTTCTTAGAATTGGTTACTATGAAATGGAACCTCAATACAGCGTGGACATCGACACTGATCTAGACTGGCCCATTGCTGAGCAGCGTGTGACAAGATTCGGCTATGTCGGCAAAGAGGTGAACAGAGATGTAAAGCTGGCTGTGTTTGATGTGGATGGTGTTATCACGGACAACCAAGTGCATGTTACTTTGAAAGGTATGAAGATCTAGAAAAGGATTTTTGTAATTTAAGTTAAACCCTTTTTGTACCAGGTTCTGACTGTCCCTTTCATATCAATTTGTCAGGATCAGTAAGTGCAGCATGTTTCACACAAGATACTTTAAGTCTCAGCCTTTAACTGTATTTTTTTACCAGACAATCCAGTGATTTTTACCGATTTGACCTGATAGTATCTTCTATATACATTGATATTTTGTACAGGTTTTAAATGACTTTAATTGAAAAGGATAAGTGAAAAATATTTCACCAATCACCAACTTGGTAAAGCAACCGTTTTGGAGTTGTGAATTTTGATGTACAAACTCTTCACCATGGTCTGAAATAATCTCTGTCACGAAATGTAAATTTACAACATCTCTTGGTATTATATCTCTGAAAAGGTGAAGAATTCCGTTCCTACAACTGCAGTGATCTCGAAGGTCTCAGGTTATTAAAGTCAGCTGGTATTGAAGTCCGACTTGTCTCAGAAGACAGCGGTTCTTCCGTGCAGATGATTGGTGACAAGACAGGCTGTGTAATGAAGGCCAATGTCACAGACAAATGCAAGGTTTTGAGTGAATGGGTTAATGATCTTGGATTGCAGTGGCATCAAGTCACCTACATGGGTAAGCTAGTTTGAATTATTTTCCTGCCAACTTGACTCTCATTAAATGTCTTTCTGTGCCTGAGATACAGTCAAAGGTATGTTAAAACTGTATACACAGGTCATCAAGGGACAAGGAAAAGTGAGCACCATGTTAGATGATTTTTCTGTAGAGGGGTGGTTATGGCACCATCTTTTGGGTAAGTGATGTAATGAATAGCAAATGTTAAAAATGACCAGGTCACAACATTTCCAATGCAACATTCATATTAAAAGATATGAAACGTGTCTCAAACTGAAACTGGTCTGTTGTTTTCTGAGTTTCAATGTTCCCTTGTCATTGAAGTCAGAAATTTTGACCATTACACAGAGGTTCATCTGCCAAAGCAGAGCATTTACAGCTGGTCACTGACCACACAGAAGATAGGGCTGCTATACTAGCTAGTTTGTACTATGTAAACTCTTACTTGACTCCCTCAAAGTCACTATTAGACTGCTAAAAGTCACTATTTGACTGCCTCAAGTCATTATTGAACTGCCTCAAAGTCACTATCGGACTGCATCAAAGTCACTTTTAGACTGCGTCAAAGTCTTTATTGGACTGCCTCAAATTCACTTGTGGACTGCTGCAAATCACTATTGGACTGCCTCAAATCACTATTGGACCGCCTGAAAGTCATTATCGGACTGCCTCAAAGTCACTATTGGACTGCCTAAAAGTCATTATCGGACTGCCTCAAAGTCACTATTGGACTGCTTCAAAGTCACTATTGGGCAGCATGAAAGTCACTATAAGACGGCATGAAATTCACTATAATGAAGGAGTGACCACTGAGATACATTTGATAGCTTCATGTCCGCCGACCAATGTGGCAGGGTAGCATGTAGGCAGTTCTGTGACAGATTTGACTGTAGTAACAAGCAATGATTTTAAAATTTCACTAACTGTGATTCTGGTTTTATGACCTGTGTTTCCATTATTAGGGAATGACCAGAGCGATATTGATGCAATGAGGAAGAGCGGTCTGGGTGCGGCTCCGGCAGACGCCCAGACAGAAGTACGCTATGCAGCTCGTTTCATAGCAACCAACCAAGGTGGCAGGGGAGCAGTGAGACAGTTCTGTGATCACATCCTCAACATATCTGGAAAAAAGGACAAGAAGTAAACATCACATCTTAAATCACTTTTCCATCGTGCCTGGAATATTTTTCCTCTTGCAAACCATGAAGTTTTTTGTATTTTCAATACAGTCTCGTAGCATATAAATAAGTACACTTTTTTGGAGTTTCATCAATATTTTCTCTTGTACTGTTTAAGAGGTCAACTTTAAAGGTATACAGTCACCTGTAATCTAAATATGCCCATATATGGTCAAAGGGGCATTCCTTAGTATCAAAATGCCCATTCGAGGGCGCTGTTTTTAAAACGGCCACTTGCTTAAAATCTGTAATTGGTTAGATTTTCTCTTTCCATGGTAACAGTGGCAAAATTGGAACAGGTGACAGTATACCTTTTATGCAATAAGCACAACCTTTTCAGAAATGTGAAGGGTACTCTTTTCTTTTTTTTCACTGATTTTAACCCTATTGCCTCCAAATCTTAGTACATCCCAACTGTTCTTGACAAGAGTAGAGGGAATGTTGCACTAGGAAATGGGGTTGAAAGGATTCAGAGATGAGTGATGTATTTTCAAAACTGAAAAAAGATGCACTTTCATTCCATGCAAACTCATCAAATGTTTCCCTGGTCGAGTTGACACTGAAAATGGCTGACCTTTTCAATCCAATGCAGACAAATTTTTGCTGCGAATCTTTTGAATTTGACTTCAAAAGACAGCAATGGTTCAGGCCTCCTCAAAGGTGCAAGCTAGCATACTCTGCTGGCCATAAGATATGAACCAACTGGATACAACAATATGCAAATTCTACAAAACACAGCCGACATTGGAAGAATGTCAGCTGTGTTTAGCAATAGCAATATACTACTGAAAATTTTATTACCTTGCTCACCATTTAGTGGAATCAGTTTTACATAACCTGTGCCATCTGTATGAAGAATAAACTACTGCTGTGAACTTGAAAAAACTTAAAGGTAGCTTACTCCATACTGGGTATGGATTGTATTGTCAGCAGCTAACAACAAGCTATGTGATCCATGAAGCTTTCATCATATTAGCTTTGTTCTTTTTCCAAATGTCGGATTGGTTTTAGTTTCACAAGATTTTCGTGCAATATCATAGTACATACCTGAAGATATTTATTTATCTGTAACGCTTGACAGAAAAAACGCCAGCAACACTTTGAAGATCTCAAAAAATCTCTAGACTGGAAAGTCTGCTGTACATTGGTGCTCCCTAGCTCACCTCTTCTTGGAATGGGGGAGCACCCTCATATGATGGACCTTCCAGTCTTGGTAAACCTCTAAATATGGCTGCCAACTTCGCATAGACATATAGAAAACTATTTAACACTCGTTCAGACAAAGACAAGAATAATTTTTACCAAATATCAGTCAAACCAAAGACGATTGAGAAAAATGCTATGATCTGTAGTTAAACAAGCAAAGCAAGATGCATAGATCTCTTCATATGAATGATGATGAGTGTTAGAATAACATAAACCAAATGCAGTGAGTCCTTGCCTTTGAAATACCAATAATGCAAGATATCTTGAAGAAAAATAACTTTCAAAAATAGCTATTTGATGTATCATAATACACTTGACCAGAAGATTAGGAACACATTTAATGAAATGCAGTTTGACTTGTCCTGTACAGGAAGAAGCAAAGTTCAATTTTACCTGAGAGTGGTATCCGATCTGTAAATTATCTTTGATCATGTAGACTTTAGACATTCAATGAGAATTCTGTGTAATTTTCATGGATTAAATGGTTTGTATAGACTGAAGCAGCAGCGTCCTGAAGATCGCAAGATCTGTCTTTAGAGCTCTTCTTTTTTATCAGCCCATTGAAAGAGAATGTCCTCTTCAATCCCTGGTCCTTGCATTTGCAAGGTGTCAACCGTTTTTCCTTGAAACGTTTATCATGCTACATAAAGTGGTTTTAGATGAAGCCTGTAAAGAGCGCCCTCTAGCACCATATATTTCATAATACTGCATCTATGGTGAGGTGAGACAGACATGTACCACATAGGAGTGAATACATTAAAGATCAATGTTAAAACACAAGAAACAACACAAGGCATTCCTGAATGAGCCAAGTATGATCTTTCAATTACTTTTCCTCCCACATATCAACAGATGTTTGGTGCATTCCTATTATTTAAATAGGATGGAATGGCCTACATACAGGGAAATGGAGTGAAAGGCTTTAACCAAGATCCACCGTTACTTTGTAGATGTGAGCAAATTTTCAGTCCTGATGCTAACATTCATAATCATATGGTGCCAATCTTTACCAAGATATGATAGTATTTCATTGCTCTATCTATTGACTGCAGTATAATCTCTTTTTCAACACTAGGGTTCATTGGTCATTTTGCCTTATGCAATATTTCTATGTCAATATATTTGGAATATTTTTGATGCTTTTCCATTATGTGCATTTCAAGTTATTCAATTGATTGTACAATTGCCTGGGAATACAATGAATGAACAGATGAGATCTTTTGATGAAAGTATGCGTCTTGTCGTCAATTCTTAGTTGATTGTCACATTACAACACTTCTCCCCCCCCCCACCTCCATCACACATATTTCCCACAATATTGCCCTTCAATGACAAGTACTCTAGAGCTATTGCCAACAGTTGGTGGAAATGCATGTTTTACATTTTATAACCTAATGTGCTATGGGCATCTCTATAGGGGATTCAATTTGAGAAGCACAATTTGTACCTCTCTAAAAGCTTGAACTATCCATTTCTTGATCTCTAGTTGCTATAAATACCCTGATGATTGCTTCATAATACATAAAACGCGTAAGCCTTTTTTTTCTTATTTGGTTGCACTTCAATAGGTGAGTCCTGGTGAATTAGTGATCCCCCTTCAGAGTTTGGAAGATTATTTCCAAATTTTTTTAATGGAATAATTAATTTTACACTGGTCACATGAATGCAAAATTTCACATTGCACAAGTTGTTACAATGTTTATCACAGACCCGATTTTCCCACCCCAACAGGACATAGATTCATTGAAGAAACCACCCTCACATTACATCCATGCTGCAGTTTTGTGTTCATATATAACCTTACAACCTTATTTTCACACAAAATTTTGTCTGCTAAACTTTTGAGTGATATCGTTGATAGTTGTGTCAATGATTTACGTCGTAATGGCCTGCATAGCGTATACTCAACATTGTGGTTGCTACAGTATGTACAATTGCAAGATGGAGAGTTTGCAGGAAAGTTGTCCGACAAATCAGGAGATCAGCTCTCACCGGGTATAGCCCCGGGATCAACAGTCCTGGAGGCTAGTCCTTGAGGTGTGGATACTTCATCAACTACCCAAATACAAGAAATAGGAGCAGGGCAATAGAAGTCATTTATGGATACAAGGTTAAATCATGTCTACCTCCGTCATGAGCAATGTAGAAGCCCAAAGGAACCATGTTTGCGAGTTCTAAATCCAGCACGCTAGACTTGGTTCCAGTCTGATATGTGAACGTGTTTGGGGTGAACGTGATGATTTGTGATCTGTTTTCATATGAAATGTGTGAGTGGGTGATTACAATGAGTGCGGTCAACGAGATACAGGGGAGGTTCACCCGAATCCGGAAGAAACGAACTCACTACTGACCAGACTCAAATGGGACTCAATCGCAAGGAAAAAATGACCTGGGATGCCAAATTTCAAATAGGTTTGTATGAAATAGACGAGACATCGGAGAAGCTAGCTGTTGCAAACGATTTTATTTGTTTTAATTCACCAACTTGAACTGAGTCTATATACCAGCACATTTGTGGAGGGACCGGTACTTTGGTGCAGGGGAGGCATCCTTCGGTGAGATCAAACACCAGTCTGCTGCTTATGTCAAGTCAACTTTTTCCCTTATGCAACCGATCAAGTGAAGTCTGAAAAATCCTTTGAACACAAAATAAACCGTACTCTGATCTCGATCCTGGACCCCTTCCTCCACATATCGCCACGACTGACTGAAAAGACAATATCCACCGAGGAAGAATTTATAGGGCGTTCAGCGCACTCCTTTTGCTCCCTTGAACATTTTCTTGGGAAAAATGTTCAAATTTGAAAATAACAAGAAACATAAAAAAATCTGCCACAATAATGATTAAGAAGGCATAGCCAAACAGGCGAATTTGAATAAGGGAAACTTTTTCTTTTGTTCTTCATGACAAGGTGACCAAACAGGAGTGGTTCATCATTAGATTTCCAAAAAAATCGGAAAGTTGACGATTAAAATCATCATATATTGTGATGAACAGTCGGAGAATTGGGTGCAAAAGTTTAAATATGCAGTTTTATCACCTTTCAATAAAACCTTGAATGTCTCATCACTGGGAATGTACAAAACAAATTTGAGAGTTTAATCTGATAGGTGCTTTGGAAGCAGAACTTGTTCCTAACCAAAATGGAAAACAGGTCCCAAACATTCACATATTTTTAATAATTTTGTAAGCGAAATGAAGATGTTCTTTAATAGGGACCTGATTTAGATAAAATGTATGACAAAAGACGAGAAAACTGGCCTAAAGAATTGAAAATGTTGATCTTGATTTCAAAAGTCTAGTTCAAGGTTATCATTGGGAGCCTATAAAAGCTATTGCGCAAAAGAGAAAAAGTGTTTCGTTTTTTTTTAAATTAGGAAAAAACTTATGCCGATTTCTACAAAAGGGAGCGTCACCCGAAATAAAGCCACAAAATATTATAGAATCGAATCAGTTGTCCGTCGGGTTTCGATCCTTTACCATTTCTACATTTTGGAGCTCATTTGCATTTTTTATAATAACTGGGATTTTCAAAAGACAATTTTATTTTTGAAATGTAATGGAGGAAAATGCTCGGCTGCAAATTTGTTTGACCATAGCCCCTCCATATGGTCTGACTGCTTCAGGAGCCTGGACACACATCGTTTTGTTCTTATCAGTGCCAAAAAGTTAGTTCACACAATGTCGGCTAAGAAAAAGAGGAACATTTCACAGAATATCCTCTTTATCATATCCATCAATACATAATTATTTAACCTTCACTTTTGAATGGTATTCCGAGAATAGACTCAGTCCAACTGCAGCTATTGAAGTTATCAGGAAGGAGCGCTCAGAGTACACCAAAGTCTCAAAGTGAGCAGAAATCATATACATGCTCAACCAGTTTCTCACATCTTCAAACGATCTTTAATAATATTTTAAAACCAACGTTTCGGAACTCTCTCTAAGAATAATGTTATGACAATATCATTATCAAGAAACATACAAATTAGATAATCCAGGAACCTCCAAACCAAGACATTTCGACATAAATGAACACCCTGGGCCACGATATTTCCGGTATGGAAAATTCCATTATTTACTCAGATCAGAGAAAGCATTCCAAGGCGGCGAAATTTGACAGTCATCAGAAAGCAGTTTGGAGTACTCACTGGAGTAGAAGTCGTGGTTTGACAGTTGTGATATCAACATTTTACCGTATTTGTGAACTTGTTTGCTAGCCCTCTAGAGGTTGTTCTGCGGGCCAAAGGCCGCGGTCGTATGCGGCTCGAAAGTGAAAGACCGTAAAACTTATGCTCAAAATTTCCTAAATGGAAATTTCGACCATTCTCTTACTAAATCAACAATACAAATCAGAGGGATCATCGTGCAAATTTTGGAACTTGAGAAACACATTACCCAACATTTTGCGATATTTGAAATTAAAAATTCCTCGTGTTAACTCGATGGGGGAAAAAATTCAATTTATTTTCGAAAAACTGAGACGGTCCAAAGTTTCTTTCTCGAAGAGCTTTTAAATGAACCCCCACAAGTGGTAGATCAGAAAACAATTGTAGAAAGAAATTTGAAAGTTCAAATATCTTTCCCCGAGTAACTTAGTTGTCGCTGTTTGGAATGGATTAAAAGTCTGCTTTTCTGAAAAGTATACTTTTCTAATCCGTTGACTTTTCTAATCCATACCACACAGCGGCCGTCGTGTATCGAGCCACAAGCGACTGTGATCACAGGGAACTCAGGGCCCCGTTGTTTGTTTGTTTGTTTATTTGTTTGTTTATGCGTGTTTGTTTCTTACTTGTGTATAATTATTTCATATACAATAAACTTTACTTTACTGTATTGCTCAACAACACACTTAGGGAGTGCGGTAAGCCAAATTACAAAACTCAAAGACGCAATCTTCAACAAACACTTGATGAAGCAGCTGCCGGGGATGAACTAAAGTACATATAAAGAAATTTCACAAGAGGTAGTTTGTCTTTGTGAGTTAATGTATACGTGAACTTTTTGTTCTGTCATTCAAATAAAATAAGCCAGGGTTATACAAACTAGTGTATGAAAATAAAATGACTCGATAAGTTCCGTATTTCGGACATTCTATTACAGAGTGAAATTCATCCTCAACCAAAGACTTACAATGTTTGCAGAATCTTTCATTTGCAAGAACTTTGGGAATTGACCTTCGACCCAATTCTATTGGAAGGTTGTGATCCGAAATTCTTAGTAATAAAGACCCAATAAAGAGTTGTATATTTATTCATGTTTGTCAATGGTGTTTGTTTGTTTACTTGTTTTTGTCTGTCAACGAATGTTACTTTAAAAAGTTTATAATACAATTCCACATATGAAATAAAGCATACCCCGCCCTTGCCATGAGGAGTAATCACTCGTGTGAGTCCACCGGCCTCTCTTCCTGAACACTCACCATTTTTTACAACGTCAGGCCTTGAACAAGCCAATAACCTTAACAGCGTCAATGTGGCACCCAGTGGTTCCACAACTGGGGTCAAGGAGAGGCCATACAAGGACAAACAAGGACTGCTCTATATACTTGCCGTCCGTTTCAGAGGGGTGAAAATTTAGCTTCTCTCCACTACATATGTAACTGGGATGCCATGACATTTGTTATATGACCTTGAGGCTTGGAGAAAGTATCCGAACAAACATTAGATATATGACACACATCCTGAAATTCAAAGGTTTACAAATCACAGATACATACTCACGATGTTGAACAGTTATTCGTGTTTTCACACCCCTCTCAAGTAAATAGTTTTGCCTCAAAGCTATATACATATATATGTGTGTGAATATTCTGCACTACAGTATTCCTGAGACACAAGCTTCCAGCGGCACGCAAATTTCAGCGTAAGTTTACCTGTAACATAAAAGTGCTACTGTACATCGTCGAATTTACCAGTCAAGGGATGGCGCAATTCGAAAGCTGTTTCGTAGTAGATGGATATAGATTTCTACCTTACCATGACAAGGCAAAGGTAGAATCCCGAGCAGTCGACAAATTCAAATTCAGACCCGGCGATGTGATAGTCGTTGGATTTCCGAAGTCAGGCAATACATGGCTGGTTGAAGTTCTGAAAGCTATGTACAATGACTGGGGACTAGAGAAGTACGGAGAGGCAGAATCCGCAGTGTTTGTAGAAGAACGAACTCTCTATAACAGTTACTTCAGCGACAAACGTAAAGAGTTTCTTGAGACAGTAAAATGCGAGGATATACCATCACCACGTCTTATGAGAACACACATACCAGCCACCTTATTCCCTTGTCATCTCTTGAAAGACAAAGGTGTAAAGGTGATTCACATATCTAGGAATCCAAAGGATGTCTTGGTATCAGCTTATTATTTCTGGAAATCATGGGCCCATGGTGCATTGTCTACAGGAGACTGGGAACAAACTGTGAATGACTTTATTGAGGACAGACAAGCGTTCACACCCTGGGTACGACATGTTGGAGACTGGTCGCTGAAGGGTATAGAAGATAATGTCTTTCAAGTCACGTATGAAGAAATGAAACAAGATCTGCCCGGAGTCGTCACGAAAATGGCCGACTTTCTCCAGCGTCCCTTGACTGAAGAGGACATCGAAAGGGTTGTCAGAACCACTACCGTCGAAATAATGCGAAACAGTTTGTCGAAATTCCTTGTCCTGGATGACGATATTATTCCGGAAGGCGAAAATCCGATGGTGCGAAAAGGGATTGTAGGCGATTGGAAGAATCATTTTACAGTTGCACAGAGCGAACTCTTTGATTCCAAAATCGGGGAAAAAATTAGAAGCATAAATTCAAACATCCCCTATCAGTAATCTTTTTTTGCAAGAATTGATGTGATTTGGACCCGTTATTAGTTGTGTAATTACAACTTTTACAATGAAAGAAGGGGAGGTAAGGGATTTGCCTAGCTGCTTATGATTTATCAATGTTAGTCGAATTAAATTCCTATCACACATTGTCAATTAACCGATCAAATTGTATGAATAGTTACTAAACAGCGAAATCGTGAGTAAAAATGTCAACATATATTTTTTTTCAATCACAAGCTGACAGTGGCAGCGTCGCAGAATTCAGATAAATATGTTTGTCATATGACGTAACTTATTACTATTGGTGACCGTTCTTTGGGTGCAATCGCAATTTTCATGCTCGCATCTGTATTTTCAACTGATAATGGATGTCTGAATAACTTTTTTTGTACATGAACAAATAGAGAATGTGAAATGTAACTTGTAAACTTTTTATAAATGTAAAAAATACGAGAACGCTTTTGCCGGTGAACATTTTACATTTTGTCACTTGTATTGTGGAATTATAGCCTTACAAATGAGTCTTCGGATGATGGTAAAAAGTCTGTACTACCAGTCTGAAGAATGATCGTTTGTTCAACTTTTTCTTAAATAAGCACAACTCGTGATTTTTCTACAAAGGGTGTCTGTAGGATTTAGTTGAAAGTTCTTGTGAAGGATAAGGGAGCTTTCTTTTTTACGAAGAGTGTCGACGGAATATCAACTGCGTATGCAATGCAAAATTTAACCCTCAAAAATTACTGTTTCTACAATACTCGTTTATGAATCGTGAGTGTGACCCTTCCTGTTTATTTGATTTAAACTGCAATTTGCTTGTCGCTTGTCAGACAGAGTTTTAGGTGTGTCAACAATACAACCAAGTAGGTCGTGTGTGTCAACCAAGGTTATATGTGTCAACATACGACCTTAGGTGTACCTTGACACAAACAACAAAGGCTAAATTACTTTATTTTGTATGAGTTAAAGTATTTATGTAGATCAGTACGTATTAAAATTAGTTTTGGGTATGAAGTGTTGGAAAATCAAGTTTAAGAGCTATCAGACAACTGAAGGGTTTCAAAATATGTGACAATTTGACACAAAAAATAACACCCTGGGCCATAACATTTCCATATGGAAAATTCCATTATTTACTCCGATCAGAATAAGTCATCCCAAGCGAACAAAATTTGACAGTTATCAGACAAGCAGTTTGAGAAAAGGAGTTTTGACCAAACCATGCAAAAATTTACGCAATACATGCACGCGTTCTACGGACAAGGAGAAGATGTTATGCTTAAAAAAAAGGAAAAAAAAAACTGTCGAAAACTTATTCCAACAAACCTTATGCAGATGAAGGTAACTAATTTCTTCTGGGCTTACCACAGACAAACAGAAACACTATCTTTCTATTTGTCTGTGGGCTTACTAAGTAACTTATCTCCCAAGCGAAATTCTGTCATCTTCTTTGGACATCCAATCTGGATATACCACTAGGGTGCCAGAATAGACAAACAAACAAAACGAACGAAAACAAAATTGAAACAATCAACCAACCAAACAAATAAACCAAATCGAACAAACAAATACAAATTAACAGAACACAAACCAAATCAAAACAACCAAGCAAACAAATAGTTTCGTGAAATATCCGATATATCGTTAGGAAACGTTTTTAAGTTCAGGCCCGAGGTTCTAAACTTCAGCAAATTATAAATGTTCAAGGCTATTTAGAAAGCTATAATCATCGTAAATATCCGATATATCTCTTGAAAACTGTTTTTACTTCAGGCCCGACTTTCAACACTTCAGCCAATCTATAATGTTGAAGGCTATTTAGAAAATGATGAAAATTCGTTTTCAGCCGTGTTTATCAATTTTGGCTAGTTTAGCATAGGGAATACACGTAATTTAGAAATGACTTCGAGGAAAAGACACAATTCCGCCTCTTACTCGCTATACAAGAGCCTGTATCCTTGGTATCTCCCACCTTTGCTCATAACCAGAGTGGACACTGTCGTTTGGATATTTTGTTGAAGTCTTTGCTGATAAATGACCTGCCCCTTTAAATAAGCTCTCTCTAACCCTTTGTTCACTGTTAGCGGGTGTGTCGTGTTCATTAACACTTTGCCAATACTTTGACCTCCATTGAAATTGTGAAAAACCATAGAAAAACTATGGACAAACTTAACAAAGTCTGATCGGATAAATCTGATATTTAAGTGGGCCTTTAAGTAGACGGAGAGCAGACTGTTGGTAGCAAATACATTTATGTCTTTATCAGAAATATCTCGGATTGCAATGAGGGAATAAATGTATTTTCCCTTATCCGAAATGGTATGAGATGCATGTTGAGGGGTGACCTGGTTCTGCGAAAGGGGCGGCTGTAATGAATCATGCACAGCTTTCAGTGCTACTAGACCGTAGTGTCGGTTGTCCTGACAACACCGTCATGTCATTGAGTCGAAAATCAGTCGCAGAACTCTGTACCCGTTTTGCCGCAATTCAATGGGCAATTTGCCTAGCTGTGGGTCCATAGCTGTGGTGTTTTCAGACGGGATTCCTGCCTTTTACGGGCTGGTTTTGACTTTTACGATTTTTAACCCCGCCACCACATGTGGTGGCGGGGTTAAAAATCGTAAAAGTCAAAACCAGCCCGTAAAAGGCAGGAATCCCGTCTGAAAACACCACAGCTATGGACCCACAGCTAGCAATTTGCCATGCTCCAAGATGACAGATGTCATGTTCAGATGTGTCAGATGTGTGGTAGAGATCAACAGCACAACCTACTCCCCAGTTCTGCAGTGAGTGCCCGACGGGAATTGGTAATCCGTCAGGGTCAAAGGTGATATGAGCTATGAATGTATTGCTGAATTTTGATCAATGAGGTACATAATATCTGACCACTTCACCACAGCTTTATAAGGTAAGCTTCGGGCGCCCTCATTTTTACTCGAAGGCCAAGTTTCACAAAACGGTTGTGTCGGGTTATCGAATGTTACAATAGAAAGTTTTAGGACCATATTGTACATAAGATTTATATGGAACTATGGCAATAGCGACACAATTGAACGAAACTTCTACACTACAGAAATAGAAGATGGCTTTATTCGGTAGATGGACAAAACAAACAAGATTCTACTCATTAGTGCTGGTTATAACTTATATAGGTCAGTAAACAACAAACAGTACAAATGCCAGTATTTGGCAAAACTACATGTAATTGGATAATCAACATTTGATACTGATGCACTACTGGCCTGAATAAAAGCTCGGTCAGCAGAATGCATGCTACATTAATCCAGGACAAGAGTACAACCTTAGCAGTATGCGATCTCTGTATTCAATTGTCATTATTTAAAATTTTCGAGTAAATATAGTCCCACTGGGGTTGACAATCTAAATGAATATGGCGGTAGAAGTTAACAGTATTTCTATGAAAAGAACTACTTCAGTTTTAAAATGAACAAGAATTAGTTAAAACATATTTCTGGTTTAATATGATACTTTGTCTACAAAACATCAGTCGATTCTGATGAGTCACTTCGAGTGTCAAGTGTCAACTGTATCTTTTCTACTGAATGATAAAATATTCAAAACTAATTTTAACGTGTACTGGTCTACATTGTCAAGTGATTTAGCCTTGGTGATATGTTGATACGTACAACTCATTCTGACACTTGTTAACACACTAAACTCTGTTTGACAAGTGACAAGCAGTTTAAGATCATTTGATCAATCTAATCAGATGAACACTACGGGTCACATTTACAATTCATGAATGAGGGTCACACTTTAGAAGAAGTAATATTTGTTGGTTAAATTTTATATTTCATAGGACAGCTCCCTTAACCTTTACAAGAACTTTCAATTGAATCACAAGTTGGGCAGACGATCATTCTTCAGACTGGTATAGACTGTGTAGACTTCATATGGAGAAATAATACATGTCTGTATCATCGTCGGAAGAATAATTTGTAAGTTTGTAATTCTATAATACATGTGACAAAATGTTATTAAAATGTTTAACGGTAAAATCATTCTTATATTTTCACATTTATAAACAGTTCACAAGTTACATTTCATATTCCCCATCAGTTCATGTACAAAGTTATTTAGACATCCCCATGAGTTGAAAGTACATATTATGCGGACATGAAATTTTGTCCAACAGCATTAACATTTGTGTAACGTCACACAACAAAACCAATTTATCTGACTTCTGCGACGCTGTAACTGTCAGCTTGTAATTGAAGAAACAGATATATGCTGACATCTTTACTCAGGATTTGTTCGATTTGGTAATAATTTTTACAATTTGATCAATTTTAATGTGTGATGGCAATGTATAATTCGACTAATATTGATAAAGCATAAGCAACTTAAGGTCTGGACGAATCCCATACATCCCCATGTTTAATTGTAAAATTTGTAATTACGCAACTAATAATAAAATCTTCAAAGATTACTGATAGGGGATGTTTGGATTTATGCTTCTAATTTTTTCACCGATTTTAGAGTCAAAGAGTTCGCTCTGTGCAACTGTAAAATGATTCTTCCAATCGCCTACAATCCCTTTTCGCACGATCGGATTTTCGCCTTCAGGAATCATATCGTCATCTGTGACGAGGATTTTTGACAAACTATTTCGCATTACTTCAAGGGTAGTGGTTCTGACAACCCTTTCGATGTCCTCTTCAGTCAAGGGACGCTGGAGAAAGTCGGCCATTTTCTTGACGACTCCGGGTAGATCTTGTTTCATTTCTTCATACGTGACTTGAAAGACATTATCTTCTATACCCTTCAGCGACCAGTCTCCAACATGTCGTACCCAGGGTGTGAACGCTTGTCTGTCCTCAATAAAGTCATTCACAGTTTGTTCCCAGTCTCCTGTAGAGAACAAACCATGGGCCCATGATTTCCAGAAATAATAAGCTGATACCAAGACATCCTTTGGATTGCGAGATATGTGAATCACCTTTACACCTTTGTCTTTCAAGAGATGACAAGGGAATAAGGTGGCTGGTATGTGTGTTCTCATAAGACGTGGTGATGGCATATCCTCGCATTTGACTGTCTCAACAAACTCTTTACGTTTTTCGCTGAAGTAACTGTTATAGAGAGTTCGTTCTTCTATAAACACTGCGGATTCTGCCTCTCCGTACTTCTCTAGTCCCCAGTCATTGTACATGGCTTTCAGAACTTCAACCAGCCATGAATTGCCAGACTTCGGAAATCCAACGACTATCACATCGCCGGGCTTGAATTTGAATTTGTCGACTGCTCGGGATTCTACCTTTGCCTTGTCATGGTAAGGTAGAAATCTATATCCATCGACTACGAAACAGCTTTCGAACTGCGCCATTTCTAACTTCACTTGACTGTAGTTTTGACGATGTACACTGAAATTTGCTTCCCGCTCGAAGGTTGTGTCCCCAAGTACTGTAGTGCAGAGTTCAGATAGCTTTGAGGGGAAACCATTTACTTGAGAGGGGGGGGGGGGTGAGAACACGAATCTATGATTTGTAAACCTTTGGATTTTATGATGTGTGTTTTATATCTAATGCATGGTCGAATAGTTTCCTCAAGATTCAAGGTTATATACCAAAGGTCATGACATCCCAGTTACATCTGTTGAGAGAGACTGAATTCCAACCACTTTGCAACGTACTGCAAGTAGATTAGTCCTTCCTTGTATCATTTGGCTCTCCTTGACCCCAATTGTAATGTCAAACCACTGTGTCCGACATTAATGCCAATATCAGGTAGCTGGTTGCCATGCCGGGTCAGTAACTTTCAAAAGATGCCGACCCGACTGTCCTGCTTTATGATGGTAAACTGGGTCATTTAACAAAAGCCCATCTTACTGTTCTGCTGTGAACTTTACCTGACAAACAAAACTATTTAAAATTCAAAATTTAATCATTTTTGATGGTTTGCAAATCATCAAGTTACGAAAATAAGTTCCAAAGATATATCGGTAAAATCAGGTTACTTATTACGACTGTGGCGGTGCTATTCAACGTTCTGCATATGTTTTAGGTATCATCGAATGCTCAAGATCTCGTTGCAGTGAAATGATAGCATTGCTGTCTTCGTGACGCAGTGTCAATAGGTTGTTTGACGATAACCCCAATTCGTCTATTCTGGGTTCCGGTCACTTAGTTTTTCATGAGTCATCCTTGTTATTCCTGTTATTCGATTTAAAAGAAAACTAACGAAAAATAATAATGTTAAGTTTATGTTTACTCTAGTCAACGGCCAGCTAACTCACAAAGCAGTATCTTTTCCTTTATTTAATCAAGGTTTGACTGTCATGACTCAGGTGTTGTATCCAATATGATAAATAACCAGATATGAACTGAAAATGCTCCCGTGTTTCATTATCTATTGCAGTTATGTGTACATTTAAACTTTTGCCACATGTTTGCAACTTCATTTAAAGTTTTATGATCAACATAATGAACAATATTCACATCAGATTAATTCTAAAGGTCATTAAGTATTCAAATATGTAATTAGTTGAAATAAAAATAATTAATTTATTTGGCTTCTGTCATTGTATCACCACTTTATATAGCACGTGTAATTGCCTTCAGTCAAGTCCTCCAAGTTATATATACCAAACTATGAAAGCTCATTAGAGATGCAAATTATAAATCAGCTGACATGAAAATGCGAAATCACTTTCAATATTGGAATAACCTGGTATAATACCTGCTAAATTATAGAACATAAATTTAGCAATTGTACCAATTTCTCTATCTTTATTATTTTTTTCATGTGTCTTTTGAGTGAATGTAAGTTTATATTTCTAGCGAAATAAACTGAACTGAATCATCAATGTACATAGCATGTTTTGCCAACATTGATCAAGTAAATCCAAGTATATATCCCCAATTAGTAAAGTTTATTAAATATGCAAGTTAGGGATTGACTGAAATGTTCTCATTAGATATGCAAATTGGGAATTGGCTGAAGTAAAAATGTTAATTGACTTTCAATAATGTAGTATCATAGTATCTTTAATGTACGAAGCAAGTTTCGTCAACTTTAGTCTAGTCAATACAGATAAATATCCTTGGCTATAGTAATTCAGCTATATATCCTTAATTAGAAAAGTTCATTTAATATGCAAATAAGGAATTGACTGAAGTAAAACTGCTTAATGATTTTCAATAATGTTATATCATAGTGTCTTTAATTTAAATAGCAAGTTTCATCAATTTGGTCGAGTCAATTCAAATATATATATCCAAAATGCAAAAGTTCATTAAATATGCAAATTAGGAATTGGGTGAAATAAACATGACTTTCAATAATGTTAAATCATAGTATCTTCAATATACATACCAAGTTTCGTTAATTTTGATCGAGTCAATTCAGATATATCCCTAATTAGGAAAGTTCATTAAATATGCAAATTAGCCATTATCTTTCACCCTGAATACCTTTCACAGCTGATATATCTTGGTGTGATCAACATTTGTAGCAAATCTCATCAAATTGTGTGCCGTCGTTCTCACAAATGAGCATAAAGTAAGCAAGCCACACCCACCAAAAACTAATCTGTGTACCAGATTTGATTCTGATCTGATGAGCCGTTTTTGAGATATCGAGCACAGAAAGACAGACAGACAGACTCACAGACAGACATCGCTGCCACATTAGCTCACGTGTGTGAACACGTGAGCTAAAAAGGGAAAGCGATTCCACACATCGCCCATACTTTCGTTGTTTGTGCATGGTTTCAGTGGCCAAACGAACCTGTAGTCTTATATGACTGTCACAAGTCCTCTTCGAAACCGGTGAAGCAGTTTCTTCGAAAGTTACATGCAATTCATTGCTTTGATTGATTGATTGATTTTCATCTGAGTTTCGTTCATCACATTAAGGAGCTAGGATGTCAAATGGGACAATTGTTTCGTTTCGGCATTCTGACGTTTGGGGAGCCGACATTATTTACACCCGGCTCGTCGAAAGAACTGAGGGTGTCACACAAAAATCAAAAGCTACATACAAGGCGGGGGGGGGGGGGGTACTCGAAATTCTCAGAATTGAAAGTGGCTACTCAAACTTTTTCCAAATAGGCAGCTTAGTGTTAGCCAATGCCATTGCCTTGCATGTAGGAATACGGAAAAACGTCCCCATTGTCATTTTATTGATGGAAGACCACGGAGATCGCTTGCTCGAGTCGGGAATGTTACTGAATTTTTTCGGACTTGGAAACGAGTTCTCATCCCCAGCTGTAAATATTGGCGACTCCCTGATAAATGTGTTGCTACTGTTTCTGTTTCTGTTGTATGCGATTATCTGTTTCCATGGAACACATTTCTCAATGCTCCGTCTTTTCCGTGTTCATCCACTTTTTCATGAGGGCTTGTTTCATTACTTTGTCCTGACGAATAGGCAGTATGTTATTATGAAAAGTAGACCCGCGTTCGCGGTTTCGTTTGTTTGCTTTGGTTCAAGTCGGGTTTCTCTTCTTTTATATAAATGTGTGTCTCTGTGTATGCTGATAAGCTGTAGGTTGGAATGGGTTTGTGTTGAAGAATATGAATGCATGTGTTGATTTTGCGTGCGTTCTAATGTCGAATTTTTCGTATAAAATCTGTTACACTTTTATACATGTTGGTTTTATTCACTTTTATTAAAGTTACTGGTCCGCTCGGCCAATAGAGATTATTCATGAGTTTCGCACACTACTTGACCATGAAATAACCAAGGGTAGATGAATCACAGTATGTAAAACCTGAGCCCTACGGACAGGAACATTAATCCATGGTCAATTAGTTTCTCTTTTTTTTTCATTTTCCCTGCACGTTAGACATTTAACACAACTTAGCCTCGGCACATTTTAGGTGGGCAGATTTCATGTTGGGCCCATATATAGTACGTAAGCCCGACATCGACAGACACCCTAAAACAAGCTGCACATGTTACATAGCACTACGACAGTACAATTTGACATGTACAGTCCAACTTTGACGAAGCTCTGCACAGGCGAAATGAGAGTGAATAGTATAAAAATATGATATTTTGGTGTGCAAGAAGGGCATGCCGAATATAAGAGATGCTGTTAAAATGGGGCGCACCGAAAACGAAAACTAAAGACTTAAAGTAACCGTTCATGCATTATTTTTATTTCATTTATGCTGACAATCCTTTTTCTTCTGCCATCTTTGGATGGATTTTTTTTCAAGGCAACCGCTCGAAATCGTTTTTCCAAATTCTTCCAAGCTCCCCCAGGATAACAAATGGTCTAGCCCTAAATTGTAATGGGTTGCCTACAACGTAAAGACTCAAGTGTGACGTGTCTAAAATGCCTAACGTGCAACTAATATGGTGTTGAGCCCTTAAAATGTCAATGTGCGCACCGAACATGAAATTTGCAGTCATAAAATATGTTCAAATATTTCATAGGCAATATCTAAACTGTCTAACGTGCAGGGCAATATGAAAATTGTGAAAAAATGACTTCTGACCATTGAAGTTGCTTTTCCATATCAATGCTCACTCTCACAAGTAAAAATTAGGCTGGTAATATCTAGAAATCCATCCAACAAGACGAGCTGATTATACAAAGAATCTTATCTTAGTTTTCTGACTAAAGTTGGTTGATCATTACAGTAATATTTCAAGGCAATATCTAATATCTATGGTAATTTATACAATAAATTTGATATTAGGAGTTTCAGATGAGTTAATTTTATAGAGCAAAAAATATACATCTGCATAGAAATTAGAATGTTTTATAATTACGTTGAAAATGTTTTTATTATAAAAATGTCGCTTCAAGGGCCAGCAACTGTAACCTTTGGCGATTTTTTTCACCATGTTTTTCATGTCAACTACAATAATTTCTTGTTCAACTCCCGAAGCCTGTTGAGGTGCATAGTATTCAGCCAGTACATGTGAACTTATCTTACAGGTGAGAAGCAAACTACACAGTTTAATGTAATTTGATAACAGTTTAATATCATTTGATCAATCTAACCGGGTAAACAGGAAAGGGTCACATTTACCATTGATTAACGAGGTCATATTTTTGAACAAAAAATAATTTTGGCGGGTCAATCGTTGCATTTCAAACTCAGCTTAACTTTCGCCGACCCCCCCCCCCCCCCCCACGGCCGCCACGTAAAAACAAAAGGCTCCCTTTATCTTTAACAAAAAAATGTAACCGTATTCTACAACCTTGATACAAAAATCTTCGCATCACCAATTTGCAGACGACTATTCCTCAGAATGGTATAAACTTTTTATCGCTATATAGCACACTTGAAAACGACAGTTTACGAATTACATAATACGTTCTCAATCAGTCCATGAGAAACAAAATTACGCAGACAGCCCTTAGGGCTGAACGTTACATATGTGGACATGATAATGCCAACATCCAAGTATTTCGATTGTATATCAAATGACCATCTACATGTAATAGTTTACTATTAAATCATGTGACACGACAAAATATATCTATCTGGCTTCTGCGACGCTATAACTGTCATCTTATTATTGAACTGAAGAAAAAGAATGTTCGGCGATACGACTGCTGTGTTTACTGAAGATTTGTTTAACTTGGTTATTACGATAATTCTTCCATTTTGATCGGTTTTTCTGTATTGTAGGAATGTAATCCGACAAAGAGTGATAAACCATGCATATAATTTAAAGTCTAGGAAAATCCCGTGGCCCCCCTGTTTCACTGCAATATATGTAATAACAACAGATATTCGGGCCAAACGAAAAACAATTCTTGCAAAAATTACTGATAGGGGATGTTTGGATTTATGCTTTTAATTTTCGCCCCGATTTTAGAATCAAAGAGTTCGCTCTGTGCAACTGTAAAATGATTCTTCCAATCGCCTACAATCCCTTTTCGCACGAATGGATTTTCGCCTTTTGGAATAATAAGGAGGATTTTTGACAAACTGTTCCGCATTACTTCGACGGTGGTGGTTCTGACAACCCTTTCGATGTCCTCTTCAGTCAAGGGACGCTGGAGAAAATTGGCTATTTTCGTGATGACTGCCGGCAGATCTTGTTTCATTTCTTCATAAGTGACTTGAAATACATTATCTTCTTTACCCTTCAGCGACCAGTCTCCAACATGTCGTACCCAGGGTGTGAACGCTTGTCTGTCCTCAATAAAGTCATTCACAGTTTGTTTCCAATCTCCTGTAGAGAACGCTCCATTGGCAAATGATTTCCAGAAATAATAAGCTGATACCAAGACATCCTTTGGATTCCTAGATATGTGAATCACCTTTACCCCTTTGTCTTTCAAGAGATGACAAGGGAATAAGGTGGCTGGTAGGTGTGTCTTCATGAGACGTGGTGATGGTATATCCTCGCATTTGAATGTCTCAACAACCTGTTGACGTATCACGGTAAAGTGTTCTTTCTTCTATGAACACTGGGGATTCTGCCCCTCCGTACTCAGGGCTCGAAATTAACTTTTTTCCCTGCCGGCTGGTAGTCCCATTGGGCTACCATTTTCTGAAGTTGGTAGCCTAGTGACAAGGTCTGGTTAGCCCATGCATGAATGAAGCTTTTTGTAAAGGATATTTTTATTTATAACTAGACAATGCAAGATTTATTTTGCACGATTCTATCCAGGAAGTGAATTTTCTAGTCATTTGACATCAATACCTGCAGATCATAGCCTTAGGAGAACGGTATAGCATGTATAGTGGACACTGATGACACCTCAAAGTTTGACGACCTATTCACACATAATCAGAGCTTATAAGCAAATTTGATGTTCGCCATGACAACGACTTTTTACTCAGCACGTGTAAACATAACATAGCTAAAATACATTGGCTATGAATTTCAGGATGACAACTTGGTACAGTCATGTTCCTAATTCTTTCGTGGCAATTTTGGCTATATTTCTCCACCATAGTACACTATCATGGGATGATCTCGTACACTTCGGAAAGCGTAATTTGTGGATGACCCGATAGCTTTTTCTTTCCAGTTTGAATAATTTAGTGTTTAATTGTGATTGATACATTGTGATTAAATACAACCGCGGCAAAGCAAGTGCATATTAGGTAACTGATTGTAATACAAACACTAACAGTAATTAATATGTAGTCTAACTTCGCCTTGTTTATCTATACTTTGTCGCTGTCAGTAAGAAATCTCAGCAGGGTGGCGTTAATGGTACTGTCTTCAGGAAGTCCATGCCAAGTGATTTCTTATATTTACGTTTGGCAAGGAGACTTCTCATATCTAAACCAAGCACCCCGTGGTTTATTAGCTCTTTATCAGTAAAATAAAGATGCCGCTTCTATACTTTAAAGTTTTCCAGTACTTGTTGCTATTGTAGTTTCTGTTTGTATTACAATCAGTTATCTATGCACTTGCTTTGCCGCGGTTGTAACTATGAAAATTAATTTTCTTTTGCCATCATTTCCCGAGCCTGTCATCCAAGTACATCAGTTCAGATAATGGTATTTTATTGAAAGATTGTCGCAACAAATTCGACTGCACGGTCCCCTTTTAATTTGCTTAACAACGACGTAGTCTGACCTTTCTGTGTCCTGCTGGGTTGACTGCGATCAACATTATGTCGCCCACTAAGGGGAGAACCATTGATTTTTTTTTGGGGGGGGGTATGGAGGAAATGGGTATGGGAGCAAATTTTTTTTCCTGTCACAGTGACAGCAATTTTTTTTTTCTACTGTCAGAGCTGCATCATTTTTTTTTTCAAATGGAGTAGCAATGCAATTTTTTTTTCTTTGTCATCAAGTTTGTGATGCGTTGTATATAAGGGAGCCGTCATTATTTACGGCCTGAAACTCAGAAATTTCAAGTGACCCCCCCCCCCGTCAACCATGATGAATTTGAGTAACTCCCCTCTCTAACTCTGAAATTTTGACTGATCCCCCCCACTTAGAAAAGTTAAATACAAATAAATGTATTTGTAAAATTTACAAAATACAGCAATTTAACAGTAAAGACCTTTGAAATCCTGATGTACTCTGCTAGACTATCATCAGTTATCTCATGATGGTTCAAAAAAGGTGAACCCATCAAAATGAAATTGCAAGTCACAATAAAATAAAGATATAAAGCTCACGCAGTATCTAACCATATAGTATATTGTTTAATTTGGATGGGTATTATGACAAGGTTTTCACTAGGATATCTGACCGGGCAGAATTTGAAAGTACAGGGGGAGAACACGTGAGAGGCTTAGGGGGAAAGTGTCACAGGGGCTTTCCAAATTCCCCTATCTTTCATGGAAAGTTTAAGATATTGATGTGTGCAATGGTGCAGTCTGGTGCGATCTGAGAGGTGTTTTTTAATTTTTTTTTTACTAAGTGAAACTGTTAGAACACCCCAAGGGGAGAGCACGAGAGGGGTTTCCCCCTCTCGTATTGGAAATTTTGGGAAATTGATGTGTTTAATGGTGCAATCTCAGAGGAGTTTCAGGTTATTTTGCATTGGTAAAACTGTTTGAAAATGACATTGAACACTGCAATATTTTTACATTTTATGCATGATCAGTGTTTGTGTCACAATATTCAACAACCAAACAATGACAATACAATTTGTGAAAAAAGAGTTCTGTTTGCCAGAGACTGAAGATAAATAAATATACAGGAACCGAAAATTTGTGACCTTCTTGTGTCATTTCTCCAGCTGCCAGCTTCTAATGAAAAGCATGAATATGGTATGTTTAACTGTCAAAATGGTCATTGAACTGAGGTAAATGAAAACATGTCTCTGTGATAATAAAGGATGAATTCACAACAGTTCAGTTTTGTCCTAGATCCTGTGAAAATTTTGAGAAATTGATGTGCGCCACGGTGCAGTGTAGTGCAATCCGATAGGTATTTTAAATTTGTCTTTTACCAGTAACACTGTTAGAAGAGCCAAGGGGGGGAGAGCACGAGAGGGGGTGCCCCCCTCTCGCATTTAAAATTTTGAGAAATGGATGTGTGCAATGGTGCAATCTGAGATGTGTTTCAATTTATTTCGCCAAAATAAATTGAGTAACCCGTCCCCTTTCTTCCTCTCCACATTTTGAGTAACGCCCCCTGAAGTTTTCAATTTTTTTAGTGACCCTCTCCCTTGTATTTCATTACATTTGTTGTTCCTCAATTTTTCATTGTCAACTTGTACATCTTCCTAACATATTTATATTAAGAGAATACTATATTGATTTTAACACTAGTTTATTGACTCCTGTCTTGTGTTTTAAAATTTTCACAATTTACAGAAGTCAAAAAGTCCCCTTTAGATAGTGCCTATGCCATTGAGAGATTGCAACAGAAATCCTGAAATATGATTTCTTGGGTCAGAAAGGGAAGGAAAACATTGAGTGCACTGAGGTGTAAGTAGACCTATGTAGTGCATACTTATATCTTAAGTGCTGGGAAAAAAACATAAGAATTGCTTGTGGTAAAAACATTTGCGCCGCCTATGGCGGCGCGCCGGCAAAGAATACATGAGAATAAGGTTTCCAATTTTGCTAATTTCTGGTGCATTGTGACAATTTTTTTTTCACTTCTGTCTGTTATGACAATTTTTTTTTCTCAGGCCATGGCAGGATCAATTTTTTTTTTCTTCTATCTCACCTGGCGACAATTTTTTTTTCTCAAAATCCTCCATACCCCCCCCCCCAGAAATCAAATGGTTCTCCCCTAAGTAATTTCATGTCCCAGGCTTTGGTAGTCCGTGTGGGCTACCATGTCATCGGTTTTGGTAGCCCCAGAGAAAAGTTGGTAGTCTGTGGACTCGGGACTACCGCTAATTTCGAGCCCTGGTACTTCTCTAGTCCCCAGTCATTGTACATGGCTTTCAGAACTTCAACCAGTCATGTATTGGCTGACTTCGGAAATCCAACGACTATCACATCGCCGGTTCTGAAGTTGAATTTGTCGACTGCTCGCATTTCATTTTTTTTTTTTTGCTTTGTCATAGTAAGAGTGAAATACGTATCCATCTGCTACAAAACAGCCTTCAGTTTGTGCCATGAGTTACACTTAATAGTAAATTCAACGATGTTCTGAATAAGTCAGGGGACTAAATCACCACAAGGAGCGTAAAGTTTGGATCGTCCTCATCTCCACCCACAGCTTCAAGTACCTTCGATTCGTAGCTGACCCTGAAAATGACGCTACTCAACTACATTCAGATACTGTAGTTGACAGTTTATATGTAGAAACTATTTGATTGTAGGGAGGAGGCAAGTGTGTGATTATTTTTTCACTGCCCTGGGTGTGTATCTACGATTCTTAAAGCTTCTAATGTTAGGATGTACATTATATTTCTTAATAATTGGTCCGGTAGTCACCTTAAAACTCAAGGTCATATAACAAATTCTAACCATGACCTCACCGTGACATCTACCGAAAGAGTCTGAATCCCCCCTTAGAAAACGAACTGCAAGTAGAGTAGTCCTTACTTTTATGCCATTATTGTCTTTGTTTTCTTGACCCTATAAAATGCCCAACTATGAAAAGCAAGACTTAAAGGCACTGTTCGCAATCCCTGGGATCGCTTTGTTCTAGTCTGCAAGATGATTATGTAGGTGTGAAAGCCTTTTGTTTTCCATTGAAGTTGTCAGTTTTTTGATGGGACAACCTGGTGCCAACACAGGCTTTTAACGAACCACAGTTTGGGTGCTTGTAGTGATTTAGGAAACCAAGCCTTACACGGATAGGGACACTCAGAGAGCTGTGGAAACGCAGCTCTCTTTTACGGAGTAGGCTGCGTCTATGCATAGACAGTAGAGTTTCCTTACTGTCTATGGTCTATACGGGTCATCAAAAGGTGTACCCCGCCACATCTTTTGATGACCCGCATAGACGTAACCTACCCCGCCACAGATAACTACGTTTCCACAGCTATCGTTTTTACACGGAGGGTAATGAAATGCAAAACGCGATCCCCATAAAATCATTTTTTCTATAATATGACCCTCTCCAAACTATTCAATTGTAAAATGTGGAACCCCCAATTATTCTTTTGATTGAGGTTTGTATTTTGCCGTTCATCTGTCAGATGTGAGTGTATGCTCAGCATACAACATACATAACACATGTCAACCGTGAAGTAGTCAGTGTAGTTGTGTGATTTCCATGTGGTACACAGTCTAACTGATCTTGCTACTGGGAGGAGTTCATTTTCAATGTCGCTGCTATCACTTTCTGAGCCACTTTCCTCTGATTCACGTAATGCACCTATCATCTACTGCCTCGTCCTCCTCCTCTTCATCTTCCTCCTCCTCCTCCTCCTCCTCCTCATGGTTTTGTCTGCTTAGACTCTCCAGTGTTCTTTGACACAGTTGCTGGCCAATATATGTGCTTCAACTATTTTGAGTTTTGCCTTTCTTTCTTTCCCTCAGTTGACAAGTTACTTGTAAATTCCGAAATTCCGGTGTACTTTCGTAACGTACACTCATATACCTAGTGTACGTTGGCAGAGAGTTGCATAGGGTCATCAACTAATGATAGTGTCCTTGTAGCGTTTCTAATGACATCTACATTACGTTTGAACCAACAACAACACGACAGTTGTGCAACAACAACACAAAAGTTATGTTCGTTGAATTTTATTGGTCAACAACAACAACAACAACAACAACAACAACAACAACAACACGACTAATAAACATAAACAACAATACAAACAACATCAGCCAGATATCTGGGTCCCCCATGGGTCATGGTCATTTTCTTTGTTTTCGCCACTGTCTTACTTATGTCGTACACTTTTATTTACTTAGCTTTTAATCTACAACAGAAATAAGGAAGTCGTAGACGCAATGAAGTGCCGTCTAAGTACCAAATTGCAGAAAGAACCCTCATCACTAGCTCTGCATAGCAGGGCTGCAGGGCAGGGCTGTATGTTACCGTCTCCGCCTCGCACAACGGGAGTATTACCGGTAACATACAGCCCTGCTATGCAGAGCTACATGATCACGTGCATGATTACATACCCAGGTGACAAGTTCTGTCTGTTCATGTACACGTCTAGTTCAGAAACTTGCAGCTTACGTTTTTGGACAGTGCACTCCAGTCATAGTTGTCATACTGTCTTGATTGACACGATCCAAAGCACATGCTTTGTTTCGCTTCTTCTGCTTCTACAATCTAAGCTAAGTTGTCAACTGCCACTTTCTCAGGGACAATGTACTTCTTTGAGAACCCAAGACAACTTTGTCGAGATCAGCAGAAGACATTTCTCCCGCTTCAAAAAGACGGCGTATTTGAACAGGTGGCTGGTAGTCATCTATCTCACGTGGATAGCTTTGTGTATTTAATGGCACATTCTTGACGGGTATACATGGGAAATTTAGGAGTATTGTATAACCTAGCATTGGTCTTGGTACATGCTGAAGGGGATGCTTGCGTTCTGAATCAGATTTGGTCACATTATATCGCGAAATATAGTGTCACTGAATCTTTGGGGCAGTTTCCCTGTTTTGGGTCATGAAAATTATTTTTCATATATAACTCGTACGATTGCTTTGTAACGCGGTTTCTAGGTTCGAGTAAGGTTCCCGTTGGTGTTCTTATTTATATTGAAATGTATGTAATTACAATGTCCAATGTCTTTGCAAACACTCCATATAACACAACATTTTTGGAAATGGGGAGCTATTTTCCCAGTATTCAAATTGCTAAGACTTATAAAAGTGATATCATGAACAGTGCCACGACACTTATTTCTCTTGGTCAATTTAATTTTGAACAAAAGTGTTCTTTTCTATGTGTCATCACCTGTTCAGGCAGAACAAAGTCATGTTCGTATTCTGTTTTGTATACTTTTCGGTTAATTCTGTCGTTTTGACATAATTCCATACAAATCTTTATTTGCTGCCAAAATTGACACCCTTCCCCGAAAAAAAAACTGTTCTGTAAAAATCAACCCCTCCCCTTAAAAACGAATGCTCCCATAGGGAATGTCATTAAATTTCATTAAAAAGATCACTGTTTTCCTCATGTTTCATATTTACCCATAAAGTTAGACTGGAATCGACCCACACATGCATGTGGTGCGTCCTCTCTGATGCTCTACATTGAAGTTTTTTTCAAAAGTTATCCACCCCCGAAATAAAATTGTTCTTTTCCAATGTTGATATTTAAGATGATGAGTTTCGTTTCATAGACCGAAAAGAATACATCTTAAAATGTTTCTTGATGAAAGTTTCCATACTAACTGTTAATGTTTTGATAACAAAAGTGTCTTTGTAAGCTTAGGCCTACAGGCCTGAAAATATTTTTAAAGCTTGTCAGAAATGAAAATCCGCGCCGATGTGTTTAAAATTGTGGCACAACGGTGTATCGTTTGTACTTACTGTAACGATTGGTATTTTCATGTCAGATACAAATGGAATCTTCAAACAACGACAGTAAACTTGTGCGCTTATTTTTCAGTGAGGAATAGGCCAGCTCTCCGCCTAACTGACTGCACGATGTTCAACCTGTATGGCGCCCTCCTTGGCCACTTTGAATATTGAATATTCTCCTATGATATTCTCCAACACACCACAAATACACTGTGGCGCCATTTCCGAAAGTCTTTAAATTTATACAGGACAAGTGGCTACATTCGTACAAGTGCCGAGCGTCAGATGCTAGGTAAGTTTTTACTTAGTGTCATTAGCCATGACGTGTTACTTGTTCTTAAAAATAGTCAAAGGTAACGAGTCGTGACTCGTGTATGTCTGGAATCTGGATGACGATCGGATGAGTGTGTCACGATTGTCTTTCGATGTGTTGTTATCTTTCCGAAATTGGAATCGCATTGATCTCAAAAAAACCTCTATGACCTCCTCCTTTAAAATAATAAGAACTGTGTTCAGAGTTTCTAAGCATCAGTTAAACAATATGTAAAATCAAAATGAGGCATGGTGATCAAAATCGTTGCCGCTAAATTAAATGAACTTTCACCTTTCACCTCGAGACCTTCCAGAAGGCCGCCATTTCTCTATCTGCGTCGTCATTCATTGTACCAGTGCCCAGAAATACGGGGATTTTATTATTTTCAGGAGGATCTGAGGACATTTTGACATCTGTCGTCATACCATCAATACCTGGCGTGCAAGTGGGGAAGCTTCTCTGATCTCATACTGCTTGCGTTCGTGAAGAAATCTCATTTTATGCCGAGGTCACAGACTGCGCAAAGCTGTAACGGAAACGACTACCGCAGTACGACCGGTGCACAACAAACCAGTGCGTTTGACCAGGCTCAGGAATACTAAGCTAATCAAGGCCAGGTCTTTAAGATTGAACTCTAGAAAATTGCAGTTGTGCGCCCAGTTTTTCCGTTTTGGATATAAAGCCGTTAAATACCATGGCTGGGAATTTTTGGAGGAGTTCGCACTATCAACAATGGATTCTTGATAAACAGGATGTGATGCGAGAGAGACAGAAAGACCTGAAGGATATAATGGATGAGGAATACCAAAAACTGATGATATTTTTTGCAAATCTAATTCAGGCTCTTGGCGAACAACTGAAAGTTCGCCAACAGGTTATTGCCACTGCAACAATATATTTCAAGAGGTTCTTTGCCAAAAATTCTTTGAAGAATATAGATCCGTTACTGATGGCACCAACTTGCATATTTTTGGCCTCAAAGGTTGAGGAATTTGGCGTCATATCAAACAGCAGGTTGATAACTGCCTGCCAAACAGTGGTGAAGAATAAATTTGGCTATGCCTTCGGTAATCAGGAATTCCCGTACAGGATCAACCATGTTTTAGAGTGCGAGTTTCTGCTACTAGAGATGCTTGACTGCTGTATGATAGTCTACCATCCATACAGACCTCTGATCCAGTACGTACAGGATATGCGGCAGGAAGAACAAGTACTACCTCTGGCATGGCGCATCGTCAATGACAGTCTACGGACTGATGCATGCCTGCTCTATCCACCCTACCAGATTGCGTTCGCATGTTTGCACATGGCATGTGTCATTCTCCAGAAGGACTGCAAGCACTGGTTTGCAGAGTTGAATGTGGACTTGGACAAGATTTTGGAAATCAGTCAGCTGATCCTGAAATTGTACGATCTGTGGAAGAATTTTGACGAGAAGAAGGAAGTAGCAGAGCTCATTGCCAAGATGCCAAAACCAAAAACTCAGCCATCTACATCCTCAAGAACATAGCAATACTCCAAATTTATTAGTATACTTAATGCAGAATGCACTCTGGGACAGTTTTTTTTGACACTGCATTTTTTACAATACCTATTCACTGCTTGTATTGACTCATTTCAAACCCAGTCGAGTAAATTAAGTTTCACAGTCTTTCTCTCATGAAGACAGATAATTTCATTCTTTTTGGTCATACAGTTACCGAGGGTAAAGCAGCCATTTTGAATTTGAAATATTGGTAAAGTTTGGGTAATTTGCTTCTCCAATCCCAAAATTTGTACATCGAACCAAGAGTGTTATTCTGGATCATGAAGGAGAATGATTTCAAGTTTCCTTTTGGAAAATTTTTATCAAAGGTTTAAAATGTTCTGTTTCCAGGCACGTATTCTGTAATACAGAGCTACTACTTTATGTTCATTGATTGTAATCTTGAATTATGCTTCTGCTCAAACTTTTATTTTGAAGCACTTCATGAGTCAACTGTCTTCAGTGCACATTGAGTAAGGACCAGTTTGTAATTTCCACCACTAACTTACTGCAGATGAATTTTGGTAAACCTCCATCTCTGCATGAAAATTCAAATATATGACAATATACTGATTCTCTAAAGGAGAAGAAAGCAGGATATGATTTTATTAATTTAAAGAGTTTGATTATTTAAAAAAAATTGCAGTACTGCTGATTTTATGTGTGTGGAAATAAAATTTGAATTTGAAAGTTTTTCAGGAACATCATGGCTGTTTTCAAGAAAGTGTAAAATTGGTCTTTTATGAGTGGCCATGTATAATTCTTTGTTTTAACATGGTGTGTTAGGGTTTATTTCTTTGCATCATTTTCAATTCTTCTCTATCCAATTCTTTGACATCCTCTCTATCATTATCCTCATCTTTTATTCACATCATTCATTCTAGACTTTCATTGTATGATAATAAAAATACTGTAAAAAACACTCCTTGCTCTTGTTGTTTCTTTCCAAGGAAAACCCAGATGTATCATTTTCAGTTGCCATTTTCATACCTGTATGTACATCAGAAGGTACTATTGGCATCAGTCAGGGTCTGTCTGTATATATTATGTATGTATGCATGTCCATTGCAACAATTTTAATGCTGCTGGAAGCATCACCACAGCATTTTTTTGTAAAGAGCCATCATGGGTTGAATATAAATTTTTTTTAAATGAAAATATAACTAAATTATGCATATTAACTCAGAAAATGTGATCATGAATAATCATAAAAAAATCCAACAAACTACTTCAATTACTTTGATATTTGGTACAAATATGAATGGAGATTCCCTTATCTAGTTTTATGTTCCACAAAGTCTGGATTTTTTTAAAACCAATCTGTGAAGCCATTTGTAGGTTCCTATCAATGACCGCTAGTTTTTTGTCCAAACATTGATCAAATGAGTATGTTGGTAAATTCTTAGGACTTTTGTTCTCAACATCAGTCAAAATATCGTATATTTGAAAGCTTGTGTGTGATAGCATTAATAATTGTTTTTATGCCCTTAGGGATGACTTCATGATTTTTCCTGTTTGCAGTGAGCTAATTTAATCATTTTTGGCATCAAAAAGGACGCCATGTGTATACGCCATGCTAATGATGCATGAAAGTTAGCATGTGAAGATATCATTAAAATGTATGTTTTGTTTCTGGAGATGACCTCAAAGTGAGTCGGCGATTATGAAATCTAGTCTTTTTCTACGAGATGAAATCCAATTTGATAATCATTTTCGGTCAAAACTGAAACTGACTACTGGTACACTCCTGATAGCTTTTAACTTACTTGTGCAGGTTCACAGGGATGATGTTTGTTCAAATGTCAATAAACGTTCTGTCTGAAAATGTTTGGTAAAAGTATGTTCTTCTCTGAAAGAAACTGTTCAATGACTGTCCTGTTTAGTATCTAGCTGCTTAGAGCAGCCCTTATTCAAATTTATTCAAATCATGACAAAATTTGCTTGTGTTATGTTCAGGGAGCCGGTTTTTGGTCAAAACATCTCTGGAAATGCTCTCATAATAACATTTTGGGTTTAGTTGTTTGATTCCCCAAGATTCCTTCAACCTACCAGACGCTAGAGAGAATTTTACCATTATTGCTTCAGATAATTGTTATTATTGCTGGACATGAAAAAAATCAGAGTAAAGCAGTGCCATATCAGCCTTGAGGTTGCTTGTCTTCCCTTTGTTTGCTATGAGTGTTTGTTGATGGCTGTTTTCAGGTTTTCCAGTGGTCATGACATGTTTTCTTGAGTGGTTTGATGTATTTGTTCTCAGTAAATTGTCCTCAACAAAGCATGACATGCAATGTCAAGATCCTTTTGAGAATTCTGACATTTTTTGGAATTCTGTCCAACTTTTGAGATTTCTGTCTAACTCTTGAGGCCTGAACTCGACAATAAGTACTAGTAATTTGTAGTATCTGGTAATGTGCAGACTTACAGTGAAATACAAAGTGAGAAATATTAAGGTATCCACGTGCTCTATTAAGTTTCATGTGCTGAAAGAAAGATTACTGCTTAATGACTGATATAAGTTTCACTTCATCCTGTGTTAAATCACGGTCCCGCGATAGAATGTATCCTGAACAATTTTAAGACAGGTAAGACATCAGATTTTGAACTGTGTGAGATTTATCTCATGGGAAAACACGAAGATTAATTTATACTTTTCTGTGTTTCCATCTTCAGGCTGCAGAACTACCCGTGTGTTTTGATATGCCCACCGTGACGACTCCTGTACCCATCTTTGTGTGACATGGTACACCTAATGGCCAGAGACCAAAGAATTATTTTTGTGGCTTAATATTATGCACATGATATATTGAAGACTTTTAATTGTGTATTTATACTATAAAATCAACACTAAAATGAATATTGGTGAAAAAACGAAGGACACTCACTTGAACCACAACTGACATGCCATGACAAGCCTACAGAAGCTAATTTCCTTGTGTAGCAGATATGGATATGTGTACTCTGCTGCTGAGGTGCCTGGAAAAGTCTTACCTGGAAGTTACCTGTATGGACCCCTGGGAACAGAGCTTAAGAGAAATTTACTTCAGCAATGGTAATCTAGTTTTCTATACATAAATTGAAAGATGAGATGAAAATGCGCTTTTTATCAATTCTGTGCAAACAATTTTTGTACAGTTTATTTATCCTGATAGCTATATTTCATTGGTGACTTCTATAGGTGGACAAGTACTGTGTTATCTCAAGAGTTAGTATACGGTGTGGACAGTACGCAGTTGATGTATGACTATGATAATGATGGCCAGGCATTGTCTGTGTTGAACCCTTATTCAGAAGATTCAACAAATGAGTCAGATGGGTAAGATATTGTCTATTATTATACATCTACCATCGAGAACAACAAATTTTTTGCATGCGTTAAAAAAGCCATACGGAAAGACCTGTTCCGTAACATGAACGGTTTCTAGGCGCCCAATCCCCTGCTGCTGTATCTGTGCGTACACTGTTGATCGGTTTCAAGGGACCCATTGGATGAGTGCCAGAACAAGTCTCGCGCACGCTTTGTACATACGTGTGTAGTGCACACACACTCCAAAACTTGCAGAAGCGCGTCCGAGATAGCAACGGTTCCACACTGGTGCGATAAAATCGGAAGGAAATTGTTGACATTGCACGAAAATGGTCACTACTCTGACAATTTGATGCCCCAGTCAAAAATGTAAGAGGTATAATAATAAGGTTATTACGAAAATACCGCAAAGGATGCGCTCGGACATTCGTGCCGCGCATCGCCCTCCACTTTACGTCAGGCAGTACGCTGCACCGATGACCTCATAATATTTCTGTGATGTAACATGCATAACAGTGATTTAAATCAAGAGACCCTGTTTGGACCAAGAATAGCATTTTTCCAAGAAATTATCTGTGTTCATGGCTGACTTAAAGGTATATACTGTCATCTGTAATCTAAATATGCCCATATATGGTCAAAGGGGCGTTCCTTGGTATTCAAAATGCCCATGTGAGGACGCAGTTTTTTAAAAAGTGGCCACCCGCTTAAAATCTGTGATTGGTTAGATTTTCTCTTTCCATGGTAACTGTAGCAAAATTGAAATAGGTGACAGTATGTAGAAATCTTTAATAGTATTCAAATTTGTTAGAATTTGTTAGAAACTCAAAAATGCTTCGCCAATCTCTCATATCGAAATTCAAAACTCATATTGATACACATAATATTTCAATAGCATCAGTAGTCTCATTGTGTAAGTTGAACAACCGTGGAATAGGTGTAAAATGATATATACTGCTCACGGCATTGATAATTTGTGATTTCATTTCTCCAGGGGCTCTCTAATAGGTGACCATATCTTTCTACAACCTTCTTGCCGGAAAGGTAAGTATGTAATGGTCAAAATTCATACATTCAGTGTCTCACTTGTATTTTGTCAGCAGTTGATAAATTGTCAGTACATTAAAGATGCACAGTAAAAGTTGTATGTGAATTCTTCTTAGCAAGTAGTGTTATCACATACCAGAAAACCGGATATTGTTCTAATAGATACAGCCAGAAAATTGCATTGAGCCAAAAATTGTTTGAAAGACACTCAAAATCACATTTCTAATGTAGCTGTATAAAACATCTTTGAATGCTATACATCTGACATCAATGCCATTCAGAACTTGATTTGATAACTTGATAAATCACATGCGGTTTTCGAAGTAAAAACTTTGGTTTTCTGATCAGGTATACTGTGCCAGTACCCTGCAGGGTTGAAGCTGCTTAATTACAAACTGCCGTTTGGTTTGGCTCAAATCGGACACTGTTTTAGGAGGAATTTTGACAACATGGAGTCCACAAAATTCCTATTCAAGTAAGTAATAGTATTTTAATTAATTCTCTGTTTTGTTGTATGTAACACTCATCAGATATCTAATAAAAAACTTACAATCCCCAAGATACTTTTGTTATAACACAAATATTTTTTTTTTATTACCATCTATCAATATTTGTTGATACAGCAAGACAATAGTACAATCTGCAGTTTCACAACAATTTGGGTAATGTGCCTTAAAGCAGAAATTATTCACGTTTTTGTTAAAACATTCCTCTCAGAAACTTTAAACCATTCTCTTCTATAATCTAGAATAGAAATTAGGTCACCTTGAATACCAATATTTTAAATTCAAAATGTTCACCCTACTCTGTGTTAACTTTATGGGGAAAATTCAATTTTGATTTTCACAAAAAAAGGAGATTGTTAAAAGTTACATTACTCCACAGGCTTCAAAATGAGTCCACAAAACACAGCAGACCTTAAAATTTGAGTGTCCGAAAATTATCCATTCAACTTTAAGCCTCCATGATGAAAAACAGCTACCCATAAATGTTATGCAGTTTAGTTTGTCAAGAATAAAACTGCTTTTGATTTTACAACAGCGCTGACCATATCAACATTAATTAAATGGTAGCATTGCTTTACCTCTAGTCGTAATTCAAATATGCTGATATTGTCACAAGTTCATTGGTATACATGCACTATGGAAATTTTTCCAGGTGAAACAAGACACTTCAGATCAAGGTTTGAGCCAAGATTAACCCCATTCATGCTGCTTTTTTGGATTTTTACAGTTTACCAGAGTTTACTCAAATGTCACTGCAGTTTTACTCGCCTCCCAAAACTGCCACAAAATGGATGGATGTGTGGCAAAGGGAACGAATACTGTGGTGGAGAAAGGTAGGTTATCATCAACATCATTTGTTGTAATCTAACATATTTCATGCAGATTCTAGCAACCTACAGTACCAAGTCACCCAGCAAAGAATTAGAACTGCAAAGGTTAGAGAAATTTTGTTTGAATCTGTCTTTTCCAAACAGAATTTTTTATGATCAAATTCACTAGATCTGTATCAATATTTTTTGTTAAAATCAAATTCACTCTACCACAGACAGAAATTGCTTGTCTTTAAAGGTATACACGAAACTGAAAACTTAAAAATAAATTTGTCTCAAACTTTCAGTAAGGAAACTTGAATCATACTCTTCCCAAATCTTGGATAAAAATCTTGGGTCAGTGTGCAAACTTTGGTACAAGGGAAACAAATTATCTGAAATTTACCGATATTTCAAATTCAAAATGGCTGCCAGCCGAGTAAACTCTATGGGAAAAAATTACTTTTTGACCTTCAAAATTTAAGACAGTGAAAACTATCCTGCTCCAAGATCTTCAAAATGAACCCTACAAGTGATAGACCAGAGAACAAAAAGTTTGAGGGTCCAAATATCTATCCCTAAGTATATTCTACTAAATGCTACCCTTAAGGCCCAATTTTCTTTCTATGTTCTAAGTGCTTGTTCACCATGACATCAATACTTTGTTTCAATGAAATTTTCCGACCAGAGATTTTTCCCCATATTTCAACACACTTGCTCAGCAAAATATTTTGTACCAGTTTACCTTGTCACAATTCAATGTCACAGTCATTATTAATGTATGTATCACAAAATGTATTTACACACTCTGTATGGACAAAGATGACAATCAAAAGTTCACCAGAGAATAAAGTATATGCAAGCTGAACTGATAACTCTTGTTTATCATGATGGTAATTTACATATTCCCAAAATTCTTTGGTGTAAATGGCCATCAGATTTTACTCTACATGAAGACATGACAAAATATCAATAAACATTTAGTTTGCAGCCCACCCATCCAAGTTCAAGTTAACAGATATCAAAACCAGCGAGACACAACAGACAGTTGAAGTGCAATATGAATTCCCATGGGGAGTGGACACGATAGAGAGAATAACCAACAGGGGTGATGTTGACATCCTAGAAGTGCAACAGATGGGAATCAATGTGCAGGTACGGTTTCACCATCATAAACAAAAGAAACACTGATATTCACCTGGTAAACTGCAACTTAGAAAAAAGTTATTGTTAATTCATCACAGAATGTTTAATTTTATGGTAAATATTTGTTCTAATAGGACTTTTACTTGACAAATATTCACAACTGTTCTTTTGATAACCCTTGCATGACCTCATATCCTGGTATTCAGTTAGCATCAATCTTTTACTTTGATTGAAAAGTCTGCATGTTCGCTGAATTTTATACTGGATTTTGACACCAATTTATTATCAATGGAAATTTCCTGTTCTCATACATGAGACTGGAACTTGGCAGGAGTGTTTTATTATTAAATCTTTATGTATTTTTTACCCATTTTGTGTATTTATCAGGGAAAATTTGGCCGGCGAAATGTAACCCCAGTGATAATTGAAGCCACAGCTGGTCTAGACAGAGGAATCTTAGCTTATCTATTGGATGCTTATCAGGAAAAGGAAAGAACGGACACAAGAGGCAAGCTGAGGCCAAGTGAGGTACGTGAAAAAATCGAACAGGCTGTTCTATTTGGTCAGTTAATTCTAGCTGAGATCAAATAACCTCTATCACAGAAACTAAGTACCTTAGACCTTCATGTTGTTTAGGTATTAATGTCTCTTCAGTTGTTTATTTCTTCAAATCTTTATAACTGAAAGGGACTTGTTGAATAAACTTGGCTTTTGATGCTTTGAACTCTTTAGGGAAGACATATTTTTAAAATCTAAACATTAATTCTAAATGACAGATATTTCAACTATTTGAAGAATTCCCATGGATCCAATGGTACTTAGTGTAACACTTTAACCTCAGATAGGTTTGCCCTATCCTGTTATTTTTTGTGGCATAGTTTGGCCCCTGCAGAGTAAAATGGAAATTAAAAGATGTAGTAAGGGAAGAAATGGGTGCAGTTTTTGAAAAGTATCTGACAACATATTAAGGTTGCCAGGAAATCAAATTATTCTTATTCATTTTGATATTATCAATCTGCATAACAATTTGAAACAAGTCCTATGAATGGATCCATGTTTGAAGAGATAGGTTACTGATTAGACCAGGTAATGCCCAAATTCAACTGCCACAAAATTACCAATTTAATCTGCATGCTTTAAAAGAGTGCACTGTTACTTTAAAATTTACTCATAACGGTTTTTGGCTTTACCTAGGGATTGCACATTGTTATTTTATAACACAAGGGTTATTCTATAGTGCTAAATGTCACCCTAGCTTTTTGAAAAAGGACAATGCTAACACTCATTTTGTCAATCTGTCAGCTGTATGTGCCTAAATTTGGTCATAAAAGGCATATTTTTCTCAAATCTTACTTAATCAAAAGTTTTCAGGTTCTACAAAGTATGTATCAGACCGATATTATAGGGATAATCCATGTCCATATACAGCTGTACATTGATATACAGGCAATAAATTGCAATCTAGATACATAGTCTTTTATCTGGTAACACAGGTATTTGATAGAAATTAGGGAAAATCTTTCCGCAACAGAAAATATCTGCCACTTTTCTTCATTCCATTTAGATGTCTATATCTTTTTCAGCTCTTGTGTTTCCATGCCAAGATAACCCCGTTCAAAGTAGCTGTCATACCTTTGAAGAACACCAGAGATATGAGAGAGGTGAGTGAATATTGAATGAAAAGAAACCTCCGCGCCGCAGTATCAAAACTATGCTTCGATGACCTCTCAGAATCCCAATATGAAACCAGCTGTTGGTTATCTAAAGTAATTAAGTTCGCTGTTTGAATTATTTTTTCACATTTCTGATGTACTGACGTGCATAACGGTAGTACATTGCATGGTATATTGTGTATCAGATCAACATTATTGTTCAGCAAATAGAGGAATAAACCCATGCAAACATACATTGATACAGGCAATAAATTGCTATCTAGATACATAGTCTTTTATCTGGTGACAGGGGTATTTTTATAGAAGTTAGGAAAGATCTTTCACAATGGAATATACTCACCACTTTTTTCCATAATATTTAGATATCAGAACACCTATCCAAGGAGTTGCGGATGGCAGGAGTGAATACTCTATATATGTGTGATACACAAACAACTCTAGATCAACATTTTGTCAGGTAGCGTGGTTATTTTTACGTCACACTAACAATGCAGTAGTATTAATAAACAAACTGCAATTCACAGTTCAGACTTCATGTTTTACTTCATTGTTATTCCGAAGATTCAGAAACAAGGGGCCTTGCCATTTCCATTATAACTTACATGACCTTATATCCTGGTATTTTGTTGGTATGAATCCACTTGTTAGATTGTACATGGTGAAAACCAGCCCTTTTCACGTAATTCTGTACTGAATTACTGCTGTAACCTATTTCATGGGGAAAATTTACATTTTTCTTGTAGCAAACTGATGAGTTTTGAATACCACCAAAAATGCCAGGATGTATGATACAAACTGTGGTCTATTCTGAATGACCTTGGTTAACCTTGAACTCAATCAGAAATATTTCAAATGCAATTGTTGCTGAATATGTACTAATATAAAAATAATCACATTTTTCTTTTCCTTAAGAAGGCTTTGTTCATACAAGCATTTTAGAAACTTCACGTGAGAAACAGGTGTGATACCGCAGACATTAATATCATGATCATTTGAACATAAGATCAGATTTTTCCTCAAAAAGCAGGTACCTGTATATTGATATTGATATTGGCACCAAAAATGTGAATTAAGGTCTTTCTGTCAAGTGTTTATACAGAGTAATAAGCACAGGAAAATTGACTTTGATCTGAGACTCTATCATCATACAAAATTATATATTAGACTTATCAAAATACTTTACATCCTCTGAAAATCAAAATAAGTTTGATGATTTCTGTTGTGTTACTGTTGTAGGTTTGATGCAATGGGTGTACCTTTTACTGTCATCATCAATGAAAACACACTGAAAAATGGTGTCATTGCAATGAGAAACAGAGATACCACACTCAGGGTGGGTATGAAAGCTGACTCTCAGCCCTTTTGTGAAAAATCAACCGATTGGTTGTGATTGTAATTGATGGCTCTTTGTTTCTTGTATATCACAAAAGAGACAGCCAAGAGTTTAATACTTATTGTATCATACCAGTATATTGATGGTGCAAGTACAGCGATCTGATTGGTAGAGAAGGGAAAATAACCATGCTATATTCGCAATATGGCATGGTTGGCACACGCATGAGCTCTCAGCAATAGCAAAAATCCATTTTTACTGTTCCCCCCACGAATTTCAATATACTGTCATGATATAATAGCAACAAACCACACACATCAACGGTATACCATTCAGTTTTGACCAGTTCACTCCATATATGCATTCGCTATCTCTCATGCGTATATGTCATGAACTGGTCAAAATCCTGTGGTATACTATCTCTGGGTGTGGTGTATTGCTGAAATTAATGAATTATAAATATTGAAAATAAATAACAGATAGAAGGAGACGTAATAATGATTTTTCTTTCTGCCTTTTTTTCAGGAGAAGCTTCACATCACAGAAGTTACACCATTGCTTCTGAAACATCTGTCAACGGAGTGATCTGCTCCAGCTTTGAAACTTTCTAATACCAGTGTTAAATTCTGATCAGTTTGCTACCAAACACAAAGTACACCATCGTACAAAGTTTTGATTTGTTTGTGAACTTGAGAATGATTTGATCTTGTGATTATTGTTGAGACGGTTGTATATATTTCTGAAGAAGAATTCGTGCACTATTATTTTTGGAGCCTAATGAACACTTGATAATTATCACCTCAAGAAAAACAATATATTCATATTTTTCTCACCACAGAGGTCCAGTTTTTCCGAAAGGGTTGTACTGCGTTCTTGTGGTAACAGAGTCATGGCTCTTGGACACAAGCACTTTGTCCACATCCAAGAAGAATGAATGACTTTTTGGTGATAATTTCTTATAGTGCTCTCTACATTTGTATTAATCTCTTTTCAAATGTACCAGACCGACTTCAGCTAGAAGCTAGAAGAATTGTGTGCCTGTTAAGCAGATGAGTGGGGGGGGGGGGAATGGGTGGAAATTAAAAACCTGACTTCTTGGCAAGCAGGGCTGAAAAGTTTCAAGTCAAAGCAAAATGAAGTATCTGTACTGATATTGAGTCTTGCATACTGTGTACCAGATATACTTTCTAATGTCAACAAACCAGCAAATTCAAGCTGTTTTGTCCATAAGACAGATGAATAAGATTTCACCCGCGCCAAAAATTGATATAGTAAACTGTTCCTTGCCAGCACATAGTTGCCAAGGATCTATAGGATCAAAGATGTAAAAAATATCCATGTTCAGATCATGGTCCCTCCACAAAGGGACTATGTTCAGCTTTAGATCACCATCTATGTCTGAATGTGTGTAGCATGTTAACAGCGTGGAGTTCAGTCTTCTTACTCAGACCAGACTATGCAAAGAAAGTTTGTGGGCATTAAAATTTTTTTACAACTCAGGAATGAAGTTGCATATTAGGTGATTTTAAAGTAATAATTAACTAGTATCATGGTACAGTCAGTGTTCTCCCAAGAGCAATTATAGAGTGGTGGCCGCCACTCTTTTAATTTTTAGTTAACAATAGAAACTCATTACCATAACAATTACATTTATTGTTATGCAAATTAGCCGCCACTCTACCAGAGAGGAGAACACAGTAGATGATAGATAAAAAAAGCATTGAATACCATTAAAGGTGGAACGCACATGGAAATTGAAAGACCTGAACTTTTGCTCAAACTTTCCTCAAGGAAGCCTTCAACCATTCTCTTTAAAATCACGTACAAAAATAGGGGTCACAGTGCAAATTTTTGTGTAGGGGTACATAAAATTTCCCAACATTTGAAATTCAAAATGGCTGCCATATATATGTTAACTCCATGGGGAAAAATCAAATTTGTAATCCTTGAGCTTCCAAATGAGACCCCACAAGTGGTATAACAAAACGGTAATATAAAAATTTGAGAGTTTGAACAGCTGTCCCTGAGGCACATTCTACCTCAAAATTAAATAACCTACTTTGATCATGACAGGAATAGTGTATATGCATGGTTGGGCAGGAAAAAAGGGACAAGACTGCATCACGACCACTTCAGTTTTATTTGCTTCCAAATCCTCCAAATGAAAGTTTCATCGAAGCAGTTAAGTAGAACTGTTAGTTACAGTCTTGACTGTAACAGTATTGCTGTTTGACATTTTTTGGGAGTATGTATTGCAATGAAACATGGTCTACTCCATTTGTGTCCTGAATTTTGCAATAAAGTTAAAGCGAGAAAACTTTGATAGTGTGGTTTCTTATCTGTATTATCATTATTGATGTAAGCATGTGGATTGTTGTGAGAGTTTAAACAAAACTGAGAAAGGGGAGCGTAACTTTTCTATAGTGACTGAGAAATGCTGAAATTCTTCGTAGTCACTTGCCACAAAACTGCCCATCCCTGGCAGATTAGATAAATGTGTCCAAAACATTCAGAAAGTCAATCTCTTCCATGAAGTTATTTCAACTTGTAGAAGCAGTGTTTATCTTCTGCTGTTTATTCACATCAAAATATCTGAAATTTGTGCATCTTACAAGACAGTTTGAAGAACAGTGACACTGGGAGGAAACAAAGTTTCTGAGGGTCAGGAGGTGGCTGTTTAAGGGTCAGACAGGTCAATGGTGTTTCAATGGTAATCCAAAGACAGACAATGCAGCTCATGGTATGGTATTATGTAGTTGCCTACTTATTTATCCACTGTTCATGTGACTGTTAACAATGCATTGATTTTTGAAATTAGTCTGGGGCTGTTCCTGATTTCTAAGCCTAAGCTGTGGTCATGGTCATGAGTTCAAAAAGAGGGCTAGATCCTTTTCTATCGTGCAGTATACCAGAGCCTTTAGAGTTAAAGTTGCTGTGCATGCTTATCTCCTTACTCTCAGGCTCTCTGTAATATTACAAACAAGAGATAACATGATGACCATTAAAACTCTTTGTGTCGTACAGAAATACTTTTACATCAGAAAGAATACTAAATTTCACCAATTGTTGGTTCAGTTCTTTCATAACTTTTAGAAGAACAATATACAGTAGTAAGTGAACAAAGAGGAGAATGGAGTTTGTACAATATGAAAGAGCCACCCATGGTCACTGGCAGATTTTAGTTGTTGATATGGAAATTATTAGGATTAGTCAATTATGATTCTCCCCTATTGTTTCACAAGTACAAACCATAAAAAGAGCTCATTTATCAGATTTATCTAAATGTTGATATATATGCACCTGCCAGAACCAATTGCTTGTTTTCAGACAGGACATATGAGGTTGATGGCAGTAAAGACATACAAAGTGTTCAAACCCTTTCACCACCATGGCTTGGCCCAAAGCTATTGTTGTGATTTTGGACCAGCTTACAGGAAATGTGGGGTGACTGGAGATTATATCTTCCTTTCAGGTATGTTGATATGTGTAAATACTTTGAAATCATCAAAACATTTATGGCGTATATACTCTTTTATTTTATTAATTTGCATGTTCACAAAGTGAGTGAACTCTGCATACCACATAGAAGGAAGCACAAACCTTCGGGCAAATAAAAAAAGATGCGTAACTGGGGTACATCTCTTAACTCTTTTTTCCCTCATTTTCAAAAATCACTCATAATTTTGCCGAATTGTGCTGGTGTTAAATGGGTTACAATAAAATAAAGAATTTAAAAAAGTTCCCAACCAAGCTACCCTTTTGATGAGAGCTTATTAACGGAAACACAATTTTTTCTTATGCCTAAAACTTAGAGCTTGCCACCATATTACACTTTTATATTTGAAGTTTTTACTTTTTATGATATTAAGTAAATCAATGATAAAATGGTTCGAACTTCGAACTTCATACCATCCTACTTATTTATGGGTGTATATTATCAATTGTTTTTTTATAATAGCTTCCCCATTCCTCATATTTCAAATGTTTTCCAAAATAAATGTTACAGTTAAATGATTTGTGGAACGTCAGTGCTTTTTTGCTTCCTTATCTGTCAAAGACCTACTTTCCTATGATCGGGGCAATGACATCACTTAAAGAGGAGCATCCTACCGCAAGGTCAAACCAGTTCATATTGGGATCGGAGGGATCGCGAAGAATCTGCGAACGGCTTTCTGGGTATTTGTCACGTGGTCTGCAGAACTGGCGGCCATCTTCGCTTTTGTATTTCTTTCAATACGAGTCTAGGTAAGTGAAAGATGCATCAGAGTTATAACGTCCATCGGCGGAATACTCAATCCTTTGAAACTGTTCACAAATGCGTATCAGTGCCGATCGCCTCTAATTTCGTGTTTACTGTCCCAGAAAACAGCAATATAGGATTGGGAGTGCGTGATATTGACAACACTTGTCATTGTGTCACTGACGATCGGCAGTCAAACAATTCGCCATGTGTTGTTGTACATCGTGGAAATTTTGACTAACAGTCATTTGGACCGGGTCAGACAGTGACAAAACGTGACATTTCAGGGCCGTCTTATCGTTTATAGAGAAACTTCCAGTAAGGTGCAAAATTACAAAACTAAACCGTATATCGCGCAGAAACGCAGTCTGTCTTTATGCCACTTCCGGATATTTCTCCTTTTCGCACCATGTGTTTCTGTACGATGATGTAAAGTCGAAATCTGCATATGTTAAACAAAAGAGAGACCGTTATTGGCATGAGCGGTTTGCCCATCATATCGATACAGGCATGATATACGAAATCAAAAGCGTAGAATCAAAGTATACAGTAGCAGTACTCAAACTTGTTTTTGGATTTTGTTCTGCGAAGCGAAGTCTAAGCGAAACTGGTCCTCTTGTGCTTGTGGACTATTCATTCATATGCCGCTATTCATTCAGCTCTGAGCATTTTGTGAAGTGTCCCCAGAAATCGACTGGTCGGCCGTAAAAGTATCAAAATCAACATAAGTTCTTGTATTAGGAGAGTTTCAAGTGTCATAGAATTTGAAATACTTCCTAAAGTATACCAACGTCAAAATCAAATTTGTGAATTGCAGAAAAGCAGTTTTGTTTGAACAAACATTATTGTAAAAGGTTAAGAAGAACTGTAATTTACGTTCTTCATGCACACTTACGTGGCATGCCCAAGGGAATCTGCAAAAATATCACCAATAACCAGCTAATATAGTCATGATGACTGAGTATACGTTGTGATAAGTATGCTTATGATGTTCAAACATTTATGTAGCAGTTTCAAGCTTTTGAGCATAGGTAAGGCTGCTTTGTGTTTTGGCTGTGTCTTGTGTTTTGGTTTACTCAGTTGCCTTCCAATTTACAACCCACCACCATGTAGGTACCATCGAACTAGAGAAATTATTGATATTTTTCGCTGTTGATAGAAGAATGATAAATTGTTTGTGGCTGTCTGCTCCCAGTTCTTCAGGAATTTAACATCATTTAAATCAGGAGTCGGCAGTTTTGCTTTGTATGAGATTTTCGTTATAGATAAAATGAGCCTGTACAAAATCAGCTGCTGCTCGTTTGTTTATCAAAATGGTGTTCATCAAACAGCTGCATATGCCAAAATTTCAGATAGTTCTGTTGTAGAGGTAATAATGGCAAACACTAACACCAAAGCAACTTTCTGCATTTTTCCCATGAACAGATCCCAGGGCTTATCTTGACTTTGTCTTCAGCATAGCATGCTAATATGTCTGGCATTGCAATTGCTCGATTAGCCGAAGAGAGGAAGGCATGGAGAAGGGACCATCCATTTGTAAGTATGCATATGAAAGTCTGTAGCTTTTTGATTGAATTCAAACTCACAACATATGCACCCAGTCACCTGGCAAAGACATCACAGTCATACCCCTCGGCCAAATCCCCACCCCTAAAAAGTGTGGTTCAATAACTGAGCTAAGCTGTTACAATTATTCTGACTGTGACCCCTCCAGACGCCGCAGAGTTAATGAATCACTGGCACTAACATACTCACTATCACAATTGCGCACAAACTTTATCAGACCAGTAAATACATCGCTTAACTGGACGAAAGACAGCCTCGGGACAATTCTGTCCACCACCAGCACTACTGACCAAGGCTCATATGTTATTAAATGGTTTTTTAGTTTGTTACTAATAACACAAAGTCAAAGTAGAGTAAGTCAGTCATTAACTGTGCCTGTAATAGTACATATTGCAATGTAATTGGTTTTAATTTAAGTTGTATAAAGTTTGTTCATATATCTTTGTAAAGGGACAAAGTCGGCCATTTTTCATGAATTTTGTTTGATACAAGATACTACTTATATTGTTTGACATGTTGAAAGATAATGAATGGGTGACTATGCATATATTCAGCCCCGGTTTTCGACAATTTAAATGAAACCATCGCGAGAATGAATTAATGGTCATGACCATTAATTCATTTTCGCGATGGTTTCATGTGTCTTGTCTAAAACGGGGTCAAATATATGCATGGTCACCCATTTATTCAGTATCTTTCAACATGTCAAATAATATAAGTAGTATCTAGTATCAAACAAAATCCATGAAAAATGGCCGACTTTGTCCGTTTAAGGTCCCCAGTTGGTTTCAAGTCCATGCTTTGGCATATGCGACAGCATTTCACTGATACCGCTCAAACTTTGCACAAAGACTCTAGAGTATGGACTGATGGATTTATTGTGCAATTTCCACACAATAATGATCACAAGGCAGACATTTTGTGACATTCATTGTTCACTTTCTTTCCAAACTGTAACAGTGACTTACACACGCATATATTGACTTCTTTCTATCATAGGGCTTTGTTGCCAGACCAGTGAAAAACCCAGATGGGACAATGAATCTTATGAACTGGGAGTGTGGTATGTGTAACATTGATTTAGCATCCAGTGTATACCAAGCTTTTGTATTCAAAGATTACATTTCAGTATTTATAATTTTACAATTGCTTAAAGCAAATAAGGAGAGCTCTTTCTTACGAACTCCTTCACCTTTCTTGATATTTTTTGTGCATTTGGGCTTGAGGGGGGGAAGTCCCAAACAAATGTGCAAAGGGGAAAGACTTCATCATGTGATGAACATGTTTCCCCCGTATATCATTTGTATATGATTTGTGTAGTTCAGTATACTGTATACATATATCATTTGTGTAGTTCCGTATACTGTATATGTACATCATTTCTGTAGTTCAGTATACTGTATACGTATATCATTTCTGTAGTTCAGTATACTGTATATGTATATCATTGTGTAGTTCAGTATACTGTATATGTACATCATTTCTGTAGTTCAGTATACTGTATATGTACATCATTTCTGTAGTTCAGTATACTGTATACGTACATCATTTCTGTAGTTCAGTATACTGTATATGTACATCATTTCTGTAGTTCAGTATACTGTATACGTACATCATTTCTGTAGTTCAGTATACTGTATACGTACATCATTTCTGTAGTTCAGTATACTGTATACGTACATCATTTCTGTAGTTCAGTATACTGTATATGTACATCATTTCTGTAGTTCATTATACTGTATTGTATTGCATTGCATACATAGATGGTGTGTAAATACCACAGCTAAAAAGACTGACAAACTTGTCCAAGCAAAAGTAAATGATTTTATTCTTGTGAAGTTAATTGATAGTGGAATCTTATTTCTTCAAATTTAATGAGATATGAACATTTTATTCAGTGTTTCTGTAGTGTTCCTAAAGGTATTCCCTTCTCTTTTCTTACAGCAATACCAGGAAAAAAACAGGTACGCTACTCTTCTTCTTTCAGTCATTGAAAATACATGGAAAGAAACAAAAATTCAGTCATGATAGATATTTTGATAATTAAATTAGATATGTGCGTACTTTTGAAAGTAAATATTTTCAATGTAATAATATTATAAAATTTGTAAACAGCACAGCTTTTCAAACCAGTTTTATGTCATCAGTGTAAAAATATGCAAATACTCTAAACATGAATCAATTATGAATATCAATTTGTACACAGCACAGCTTTTGCGGTGATGAAAACTTTGTGTGAGATTTATATTTGTTCAGTGACAGATAAACCAATTTTCTTTTTGAATACTCTCGTTTTATTTTTGCTCCTCTGAACTTTAGACAGCTTGGGAAAATGGGGTTTACAAACTGAGAATGTTGTTCAAAGATGACTATCCTTCAACACCGCCAAAATGTAAGTACAGTTGTCCTGTGAATGCAGTGTCAGTGAGTGTCATTTATTTTCTGTGATGAGCATGATATGAGCTTTGCATTCATTTCCATGTCCGGATACAGTATCTCCTTGATGGTTTTTAACTGATCAAGATGCTCGTTTTGGTGTTCCGTGTCATGCAATGCCCTTACTGTTGCATCTCAAATTCCCACATATGGTTGCACCCATGTAGTTGAGAACCAAGGGGGTCATACCAAATGATTTTGAAAGGGTTAATTATCAACTCAAGTAATGTCGATCATATGTGAGAGGATTGTCACAATAAATAAATCTCACTATACCATACGCGGAGTTATGCACAATTTAGAAGAGAGGCCATTAGTTCATTGAGACAGATTAAACCGAAAATTTGCGTTTGCTTTCCAGACTGTTGTGATTTAGATAAAAGTTTAGGTTTTTACCATCTTAGTTTTGAAAACCATATCATACCGCATTCAAGACATAAACAGCTGTATTTTCTATTTATCAAAAACAGAATACAGTCGTTACATGTGTAATAGTATGTTGTTATGTATTAGTGTTCATTGTACGTTCAGATTTCAAAGTTGCCACTTCACCTATAGACTCCAGTCAATTTTATTTGTCACTTGTTTATTGTGCAAAATATGAAGGCAATATGTTAAAGGAAAGGTGCATGTAAATATATGTTACCTAAAGTAGCTTGTCCTTCCTATTAAGTAATCATTTTCAGTTTTTCTTCATATTGAAGAGAAAATTTTCCTGTACTTGGCTACATGCTTTGCTCTTGCAGGTAAATTTGAGCCGCCTCTATTTCATCCAAATGTTTATCCATCGGGGACTGTCTGCCTATCACTCCTTGAAGAAGAAAAAGACTGGAGACCGGCCATCACCATAAAACAGGTAAATGCTCTTGTATCAGATCTGTAGAGTGATATTGTTAACAACATTAACTCTACAAATGGACTCTTCAATCTTTCAATATTTCTCACTCAGGTAAGTGTTCTGTGTACTGCATGACCCTGTGCAGTACTTTTTCAAAGGTACTGTTCTTCTCATTGAGAACTGCCAGTGGGCTTGAACGAAATGCTTTTCCATTTTACAGATTTTACTGGGAATTCAAGAACTCCTGAATGAACCAAATATACAAGATCCTGCTCAGGCTGAAGCATTTACCATTTACAGGTGAACTAGATCTGTAGTATTCAAATGAGCGTATTACATTGTCCAATCATATTGTGTGTTTAAGAAATCTCTTTATTTAGTGCTCATCGAACTTCCAATGTTTTAACAAAGGCCTAAAGGCAAGTTTTGATGTCAAGGGGTAATCCATAGGATAGTATCATGTTTCTGAATAAGTTTAGCTAAATTGTTTTAAGGCACCCAAAGTGAAATCTCTCACATTTGAAAAGTTGTTCAGATGTTAATTGTTTTTGTTTGGTGTTCCCTTTCAGCCAAAATCGCTTAGAATATGACAAAAGAGTGCGTGAGCAGGCGAAGAGGTTCACTCCACACACATAGTGTGTCACCGTGGCGGATATTGAATCAAATGGCCAAAGTGATGAAGATTGGGTTGTACAACATGGAAAAAAAACAAAAACTTTGTTATGTCTTTTGGGGGAGGGGGGTCTCCGTGTTTCTGGAATGTAATGCAGATTAATTCGGCAATCTTGCTTTGTCAATTTCAGGATTGAAACACGTCCTTCTTTGTTTCAGAGTTAGTATTTTATCCCCAGCTTTGTGTAATAGTAATTATTGTCAACAAAACAGCACTGCAAAGGGTCACAACATCAGGCTGTCTCAAGTATCACAATGCGGCAATTTTTCAGAAGTATGTCAATTTTTAGTGATCTGATACATTGGAATAGATATTCATTTTAACAGTATCTGTGGCCGCTCAGTAGCAAAAGATAGTAAGCCCAGTCAATGTAACGTGTTTTCCCATATTCAAAAGAACCCTATATGAAATCATGTTCCTCGTAATTTACTTTCATGTTTACACATTTGTTTCATTGCCTTTTTCCTTCTTCAAGCAAAGTGAACATTTGAAGACTGGGACAGCTTCAAATGCGTTGCCTGCAGTCAAGTAGTTTAGCATTCTTGCATATTTTATCCGAGTCTAAAGAATGAAGTACAATACTGCAGCTGTATATAAGAACAGAGTTCATTTCACGTAACCAATATTGTTGTTGGTGTTTGTTTGTTGCAAGAATATAAACTATTGAAAATCCTGTACATACCCAAACATCCATAGCTTTGATTGTTTATTGTCATAAGGATATGCATTCTTTAATATATTTTCTCTTTTGTGGAGATCTTGTACCTGTAGATGTAGCCAGTGTGTAAAGGGTGCTTTGAACTCTAGAAGATTGGACCTGTGAGGGCGCTTTCCCCCAAGAAAAGTCAAAACTCTTTTGTTTTGTTAAGCGTTGCAGCATAAACACTAGAGAAACAGCCAGCAACACAGTGGTAGACGGTTTCCTTTTGTTTCAATCTGGTCAACTTCTCAGAATATTTTTGAGCAAAAAGTAGTGTGCAACAGTGTATTCAATTCAGTTGTAGCCCTTTTGTTGGTTACAAGGCAGGAGTCCACATTTTGCTTTGTTCATTTTGTGCTGAAATTGTAAGCTTGGTATGTCCTTTGAAAGGAGAGAATACCTTTTTTGTTCAAAAGTATTATGAAAAACTGCCAGTTGTCATGATATCTGATTGTTGGAGCAAAGAGGATTACCTGATACAGCTTTGGTTGTACTGTCAAAATATTGAACACTACATAGACATATTCATCACATGTAGTGTTCTTGTGATTTAGTCAAAACCAGAATAAACAGAATCTTGTTTACTGTTTCTCTTTTTATTTGAATCTCAAATTTGTACAAGCGATGTAATGGTCATGAAGCCACTCATGCAAATGAAATTTGAATGATAAATGATTGCCAGTTTCAGTGAGGAATCTCAGTCAGTTGATACAATTGTTAATTCATTGCATTTGGTGAAGAAATTTTACAAATACAGTAATGTGAAGTGGACTTGCAGGTTCTTCCATGCAATACAACAGAGCATAGAACTATGAACGTGAATTTGCTTGAAAAATAACTTTCTCTTGAGTATAATTCCATATTTTTAGTGAATATTTTGTATTACATTGGCTATTGTTTTCAATGAAAATGAAAATGTTTCATTATGAAGGTCAAGGCAATAGAAGTATTAGAGATTCTGCCCTCGTTGAAATTAAATACTCATAAAGGGAATGTAATTCCGTAAAAATTACTCTTACAATTCCACTTGTCACTGAAGAATGCTTTATGTCTTTGCTGTCTGTTTAAAATGTCTTGACCTTGCCCTTGATGGTGACAAACAATGTTGAGGATTCAACCATTAGCAATCATAATCAGAAACAACATATTGTAATTTCAAGGTCACTAGTTGTGGGTCATTGTTTATGCAGTACTGATTAAAAGTGTACCTGGTATTGTTAGATGTTTTGAAAACCTTAAATATCCAGATATCATTCTCCAAGCATGTTGCTTGTCAAACTAAATTGTGAATGTCAGGCAACTGAAGCTTAATGAAAGAATTGCACCGTCAAGGGACACAGTGGAAGACAGAGAAATTAAAGAACGCAGTGCTCAATTAGCTTGTTTGGTGCTTTTCATATTACTGTCCACTATGAGTCCACCCATGAACTGTTTTCCTGGACATCTCAATGCGATATGTTTGTTGTCTGTGCCATAGAGACTGTTGATTTTGAGATGTGACAGCATTCATTCTTATCCTGCCTACAAGAATCTACTTTTGTTTGCCATTCTTAAGCATACTGTACTTTAGGAAAGGTTTTTTGTCCCCCTTCCTTTTTTTTGACTTTTTTCTCAAAAAAATTAAATAAATATACAAAAAGATAAAAAAAGTGTAAACCCATTCACTGTAACTACAAAATGTTACATTCTCCCAGTCTGTAATTTCTGTTGCAAACAGCATGATCTGATAGTGACCTGTCTTATAATGGACTTTTGTCTTGCATTGATACACTTCATATGCCTTTCAAGTTTTGCATACCAAGTTAACAAACTTTATTCATGTACTTTAATTGTTTATTTCAAAGCTACTGTAGCAACCCTTTGTCGCGTTCTTTCTAAGTAATGTAATGTTTATCTGTAGTGTCTGCCTCATATTGCCCCTGCCCTGGCCGTTTTTCAATATTTGTTCTTGTGAAGCTTTCATCAAATAAATGGAAACGATACACACTTGTCAGAGATTTTGATAAGTAAATAAAATAATTGTTATTTTGAATGGAATTACTGGTGTTTTGTATTTTTATTCAGGATTACTGATACTTGCATCATACTCCGTTGCCTTTAGAATCTGGTTCATGACTTTGGAAACTTTTTGAAGGAAAGATTTTGTAGGGAAATTATCAGTGCTCAAGTCTGTTGATATGTTGGCTTGTGATTTTGTGCATAGGTTAGAGTAGTGCAACATACAGCACATGAAAGTGACGAACCCACCTTTGTCAGTAGGCCAAGGTCAAATAGGGTACCAGTCAACTGGCACCTTTTCCAACCCTCCCAGAACAAACTTACCTGATTCCAACTTGCCAGATACCAACTCACCCGATACCAACTCAACCAATACCAACTCGCCCAAATCAATTTGTAATTTTTCATGAGTACCTAGTCCTGACAAATCATTGACTTTAAATAATGTCCGACTAGTTAAAAGGAAAGATTCATGACGCAAGATACACAACAACAATCGGCCAAAATACACGAAATCCACAACAACAATCGGCCAAAATACACTGTGCAGGACTGTGGCTTACGCAATGCTATTGCTCTGGCAATACCCGTGTTACTGCGTACGACGGCTTTCACAACTGCGTACAATATGTTGAGTTTGTGACGTATTGGAACTTATTTTGTAATTTTCACTTGGCAGAACTTTGTTTTCTTCATTCAAGTGGAAGAAGAGCGGATTATTTAGCTGAAATGTGGTGAATATCAGCGAAAAAGTCCCGCTTGTCAAAAGCCAATTTCAGGCTCCCATTTACACTTGTATTTGTGATCTTTAGAATATTCAGACTGATTTACTGGCTTGAGTGTTAGGAACAGTACGCTTTGTATACTAAATTAACATGCTGCCAACTTAAGAAATGTATGCATACCCAAGCAATTTTACACACTTCATGTGCTGAGGGCTCACTCAAAGAAGTTAAAAAAATCCCTGTTAACTCAGGGAGTTCAGTAGATGTGAAAGTTTTTGGGTCTATATCTTGCAATTGCTGTTTTCAAATCTGTGTCCTTTATTACAAATGTTACATTACCCATGGGACCATGTTTTTCATCATCCTGCCACACAACATGATCTATTCTTGCTCTGTAATATTTTACAACATTACTTGCTCAGTTCCCGCAATAGCAAAGCACCTTTGCCAAAATTCTAAGAAAAATTTTCACTCATTGAAAACAACACTGAACCAAGCTGTCAAGCTTTCACTCTAACCATTTTACCATTATGGTTTGAATCAGTTTTCTATGGTAAAATGGACCTGTACAGAGGGAAATGGGATGAACGGCTTAATGCAAAATTTTTAGTCTTTAAGCTGTTTGTAACAAGGTGATAATTTTAATCAAACGTACAGATCTAAGTTGTGTTTTAAATTTGCTTTTCTGTAGTTGTCCAGAGTTGGTTATTTGTCATCAGTTGTCCTCGCCATGTGGAGGAATTCCGACAGTACCATTGTTTTACCCAAACCAATTGTTATCAATGGTGATTGCAGACTGGTTTACAGTTGAACTTTGACATGAATAATCTGAATGTTAATTGATTGCCTAAGTCATGCAATGAACAGATCACCAGAGATCGATCAAGCAGAGTGCATTTACAATATGAATGATCATTTAATTTTATTATTTCCTCCCATATTTGGATAATGGTGGTTTCATTTCATTTCAGAGGTCGATCAAGCAGAGTGCATTTAAAATATGAATGATCATTTAATTTTATTATTTCCTCCCATATCTGGATAATGGTGGTTTTATTTCATTTCAGCCTAATTTTGTCTCTTATTTGTGCCATATTAATTCTATACATTATTACTTTCACTAAGATCCACTCATCATTTATTGTTCTTTTGCTGTGACAATTCAGTATTGTGTTATGATGTTGTATTAGCGTGACAAGGGTTTGAGGCTACACTGACTGCCAATTGCAATTATAACAAGAATATAAAAGAATATACTTAAGGTAAAGTGCGAGGAATTCGGACGCGCACGTGCTTTAGAACGTTTCTGCGCAGATTTAACTCCAGTCTGCCGTAAATGGGTTATTTTGCAGTGCATGTTTAACATCACCTGTCATTGTTGAAATTGCGCCTTTACCTAATTTCTGACCCAGTCTCTAAGAAATACATGTGACCTATAACCTTGTCATATTTTGACCCCCTAGGAAGCTGGTTTTTATTCAATATGAGCGAAAAATTAACATATCTCCCCCATTTACATGGCGCATATTACCCATTCACCTGGAGATATTGTAAAAAGTAGCATGGTGACACCATTTTATTAAAAGTGTAAACTAATGGTATTATGTCAGGATTTTATTCGCCAAGTTTGGTCAAAATGACACCATTCAAAGCGACAGGAAGAAAGTTCGAAAATTATGTAGTGATATAATTTTGATATCGTCATTTTGTAATCGATACTTATGTTAAAATTTCTTTACAAACATCATGAGAACTATACATTTGATAGATATGGATCTTAAGTCTTGGTATTTATTAAAATTAACTCATTTGCTAAGCGTTTTATAATTGCTTTCTTTAGTTTAAGTGAATTATATCATTTTTATTTATTTCTAACGATGCCATTTTAACGTCTGTTCCATGGAAACGAGCGTGGTGACCCTCATTTTTTATTCATTTTTGCACTTGCACAACTTCCAAGAATATTTGTGCAAAGTTTCAAGAAAATGACACCACAACCTATTTTGACATAATTCGTAGTACATCACCTTAAGGTAGTATACGCCTCAAAAGTTAAATCTTAAACTTTTGGCAAAATTCCCTAGGTGAAACTTTCAACCTTCTCTTATCAAATCAACAATAAAAATCAGGGGTCATCATGCAAAGTTTGGAACTAGAGAAATAAGTTACCCAAAACTTTACGATATTTGAAATTCAAAATGGCCACGATCCTATAGGGACACAATTTTGGATTTTCAAAAAGCTAAGATGGTAAAACTTTTTCTTTCATCAAGAGCTTTAAAATGAGCCCCCACAAGTGGTACATCAGAGAAGAGTTGTAGAAATTTGAGAGTCTGAATATCTGTCCCCAAGATACGTTCTACCACCGTCCCTCCGGTACCGGTGGTTCTACCTTAGTGCAGGGGTACAAAAGGCCCTTCTATTCATAAGGGCACTTGAGTGACACCCACCCAAACTTTGTGTTAATCCTGATCTCTGGCCTTTTCAGGTTGGGTATTCAAATTTTTGCATTTGACTGTAATTTGCCACAAATCCACTATTCTACTTCATTTTAGATCCCTGCCATATTTCACTGTGATTTTTCAAAAGATTATTTACCCTTTATTTAGTGATTTACTTTCCATCTTGCTTGATGGCTTTTTGCATACAGAAGTAAATGTAACATTTATGAGATCAGAAAATACTTTTAACATTCTTTTCCAACTTTTTTTACCTCCATGGGTAAGGATACTACAGTCTCCCTATTCAACCCAGCTGTTTTGAGGTAGAGTCCCTGCCTGAATAGATACCCTTTGCTAACAAAGTTTTTTCCATTGATTCTCCAGATCAAAACTGATCGACAGACTGGCTGCAAAATCAACAGAAAAACTTTCAAGTCACTTTGTTAACAATCAATGTTAAAAAATCCAGAAACATAGTTGTTCATTGATAACGTTGTTACAATCCAATGTAATAAAATGTTTTCGCACTTGAAAAAAATGTGCATAAATGGTTGAGAATTAAGTACTGCAATGCTGCAGGGAATATATGAATGTTCAGTGAAATGTCTGCACACAGAACTGTGGGCTGCAGCATAAGCAGGATTGCAATGTCATCATGCAGACAATTGCAAACTTTATTGTTTGGTGTTTTCAAAGCCATTGTATTTAAAACAATTATGCAAAGTACAGGGAAATTTGTCTGCAAGGACACTGTTATTGCCACTGAATACATTTGCATCAGAAAATGGCCTTTGTGCCATGAAATCACGAGACAGTGGTTTGCTTTTGGCTCTGCTATGGTTTTTGAAATGAGTATAGTGCTTTATAGGGACCCCAGCAACATTTCTGCTTTCCCTTTATAATGCCTTATTGATACACCAATTTCCAGGAGCCCTCCATTGCCAAAGTATTAAAGCGCAGTGGTAATAGTCTACAAATTTCCCTACAAACACAGTAATTAAAATATAGACTTGCTCCAAGTCTGTGGGCGTATAAGTATCAAAACACAATGAATTGAAGGACTAAACAGCAGCAGACTGTTGGGTTTAAGGGTCGGCTGTTGCGTAGATCATGAGGTGAATGCTTTGGCCCATAAACTAATCGTTTGGCCAGCCAGTAACTGAGCCCCTATTTCTTTGCTTTGGCCTGCATGTCTCCGACTGGAGTGTGGTCACTCCAGTCGGAGACACGGAGGCCAAATCAAAGAAATAGGGTCTAGGCTAGTAACTCAGCTGCCAAGAAAAGCCAGGCGACTGGGGCCAGTCTAATATAAACATGAAAATAAGGAAGATATGCATTGAAAGTTTAAAATACATAAAATCAACATTCCCCTGCCTAAGACACTTTTATCATATTCTGTAAATTTTAATATAGTCCTGGTTTAAAGTCCTATCTGATAGGTTATATATAAGAAGAGCATGTTCACATAAGAACAGCGTATTCACATATTACATTTCTCAAAATCAGCTAGCAAGCTATTCTCCCTTCATCAACTGCAGTATTACATTTTAACATCAAAAATGGGATTCATTCTGCCAAAGATATTTTACCATGACCATATTCAATACCTTTGCTGGCAGTTTTCATAGACTTTTAAATTAAATCTCTTTATACAAATATTTACTCGATTGAGGGATTGCTGAGATAATGGGTTGCTGTTTTTTGTTTGCTTTTTCTTTATCTTTCGCCAGTATCCTCCTTTCGTTCACATTTCACATGTGCAAGTTTTGCAAGCTGTTCATCAAATTCACTTGTAACGTACATACACAATACAATTCTCATAAACATACTGTGTACGAATAGAAATATTTTGACAAACTATTTTAATTACAGTCGGACTGAGCTATACGGTCCTGAGGGCCGGAAATTCAGCGTGTTGCGACTTGTGCCACTGTCTGTACCTGTTCTCGGTTGTTGAATTAATTTGGTACGTTGAGGGCGCATCATTCCCATACTACCTTGCGCTCTTCGCCACGTCGCCTAAGCCGCCATATTGTAGACCCCAGGTTTGTGACACTCACATCAGCTAGGAAAATGAATATTTTTCGGTTGGTCGGAGACTTGTGCCATCTCCTAGCTATCATTATCTTGTTATTGAAGATATGGAGGACAAGATCGTGTGCAGGTAAGTTTGCATCATCGCAAGACTTTTGTAGAACGACGTCTCAAATTTTGTAAATAAATCGCCGGCCGGGTAGTTGGCCGGCTGGTTGACGGGCGAGGCATGACTGCCAACTGCTAAGTTCCAACGTGGCGTCTGCAAAGGCCAGGTGCACGTCGCATTTCTTATTTCACAACAAGGTCAAATGATGCCCACAGTCTCATTACATAAAGCTATGGTTGATCGACGGTTGCTCTAATCCCAAAGCTTCAAACGGATTTTTATAACGGCAGTGGACTCGAAATCGAATGGGAACCCGAGCCTAGTATAAACGCCGTCGCGTCTGTGATGAGTTCATCAATACGACTTCAGTGCAGTAGAAGCCTCCGCTCATATACGTGCAATGATGCGGTAGCCGACAATACAGCTGTTCTCCGGAGGAAGCCATGCCTGCCGTAATTGTAGAAACCTAGTGTCAGGTTTCGTCGACTCTTTGTATTTCCCACGCTTTTAGTGACGTGGCATTAACTTTTAACTTGTGCTGCTACTGTTAACTCAACATGATTTACAATTGTCTGTTCCAAAATGCTCCGTGAACCATTTTACTTGCAACTGAATGAAAACACAAATTACTATGAAGGGTTTTGCGATGCACTATAAAAAGCAGGCAAACACAGATACTGCTTGTGTGGTCCACAGCTATGAAATATGCTTTAATTTAGTTGACCCTGTCATGAGAAGGCTGTCAATCCATTGAAAGATATGCTTGAAGTTGTGATATATCCAAATGAAATAGTGCCACGTCCTGTGTAGGTGTACTGTCTTCCTCTGGGCAAAGCACATATGGATAGCATTTAAAATTTCTTGACCCATCCGTGTGTGTAGAATAGTGCTATGCAATGCCCACACAGTATTGTTCAAGCAGTGAAAAGCTGTCACAGTGAATAGGTTTCCTATCCAAATGTCAACTCAAAACAATGGTGAGACAGACAGGTAGTAACCACCCAGCCACATTCCCTTTGCTCTTTTTCTCATTAAGGACACATCATCACCAGACACATACAATGTAATGCATTCAGAATGCAAGGAAGTCCTGTCAGACCCATAGAATAATACTGTAGCTTAGTTCTAGACATCAGGAATGTTGCAGACATGTTCTTTGATATAAATTCGCGTATCCATAGTTCACTGAACAGCTTTGCTCATCACACTGACTATAGTTTGTTAATCATGATCCACATCATTCAAAATTAGTATGATAATTGGACAACTAAAAAGAGCAATCAGTATTGATATACAGGGTGTAAAGTATGACTTTCTAATGTGACCAGATCTTAGTTTAGTTCATTGCATGTAAAAACCAGTTACACTTGTGTAATCAAAATGTAAATTCTTGCAAAAGTAACATCACATTTCCCCTTAGTATATGTTCGGGATAGGATTTTTTTGGAAAAAGCAATTATGGTTTTCTCCGTTCAATATGTTCTTGTGTAAGAGAAAAATTTATAATTTTATGCATAGTGCACTGAATATCATGCGATGCAACCAGATTACTGATTTGTTATTATAAAACATAGTATTGCTGCTATATCATTATTGAAATCTGCAAGAATATACTAATATATTGATTATAAAAGAAATGTTTACCATTATATATTGCAATCAAATTGACACAGGCAATGTGACGGTATTTGTTTTAAAAATTGTATACATCATACCATGGTAACATGGAGGCACCCTTCCACTATATCATACCATGGTAACATGGAGGCAGCCTTCCACTATATAGAATATGAATGTCCCTTCTCCCAAAAGAGTCATAATCAGTATCAAATTTAGTCATTCAGTGCTACCTTCATTATTTTTTTATCCCACAAAAGAGAAAGTTCCAATATACAATAAGGTATTGAGATAGCAATTTCAAATTACCTGACCACACAGGCATCTGTACATTGAACAGATGGTATAATATGGTGGTACACAGTGCTAACTATGTGATACATGGCATATGTTTTATTGATCTCCACAAAATGAGAGCTTATTGGCTCAACAATAGTTTACATTAGATCCTGATCCAGACCAAACTACTCACGTCCTGGTAGGGAGATCATTCCTGACCCACAAAATCTTAGGTAACTGGAAAGAATTAGCCCCATCTGGTGTCTGGAATTTAAAGTATCCCATATTGGGTTTGTAAAGGGTCATTTGTCAGTGGTATTTGTAGAGTTACAAGTAAATGCAAGGTTACCGTGTTGTAGATGCATATCTCTAATACTATAGCTGAACTAATGGAAGTTAACTTGTGATAAATGTCAGTCTCAACCAGAATGCTGTCGCAGGTTATGTACACTGTAATATTCACTTGTTTAACAAGTTGTTGCTCAGGCCATTGAAATTAAATATTTTATTGTGAATGACTTTACAATAAAAAAAACCCATTCAATGGTTATAATAGCTTTGTAATAAAACCTGTAGCTCTGATGTTATTTCAGTATAGTACAGTTTGTCATAACTGCCTCATTAAAGAAAGCCCATACTGTGATATGACTTCTTGTGTTACACCAGTACACGTAACTACAGCCTGTAAATTGATTGATTGGTAAGTAAAAGTATCCACTTCACAAAATAGGTTCAATGTTCAGAAAATGCCCAAAGTAACTTTTTTGTGATTTAAATATTATATAATGCGTATGAAGTCCTAAATTTTAGTTGGACAGCAAGGCACAAGTTCTTAAAAGCCCAAGTAACCTTGAAGAGTACATTAAGAAGGTAAAAAGCACATCACTATCTTTGGAATAATATTAACACATATCTACCATTAACATATCTTTCCAATATTCTTTGAATTTCAGGTGTGTCCGGGAAGAGTCAGATACTGTTTGCATTGGTTTTCATCACAAGATATCTAGATCTTTTCACAAATTTTATCTCTCTGTACAACTCCTCAATGAAAGTCATCTACATCTTCTGTTCGGTGACCACGGTCTATTTGATGTTTGTCAAGTTCAAAGCCACCTATGACAGTAACCATGATACTTTCCGTGTTGAGTTCCTAGTTGTACCTGTCGGCGGCTTGGCTTTCCTTGTAAACCACGACTTCTCTCCTCTGGAGGTAAGAATACACACCCAAACAATCCCTCACTGCTTTCTTGTCAATGAAATGTGCATATTGTAGTTTAGTTTACTGTGAATAGAGAAAGTTTCACAATTTGATATCAATTTCAGTTGAATTGTCCATGATCTCTATAGTTTTGAATTGAAACACCTTGGTACCAGTTGATAATGCAGGACAGCACGCTGAGTCTGAGCAGAATTGAAAACTATGATTAGGATAATATGTGCCTCAAACCTGAGAGTTTTCAACTTTTACTCAAAATTTCCCCAAGGAAACTTAAAATCTAGATTCACTGCACAAAGGTTAGGAGTAGAGAAAGAAATGACCTAAACTACATGTATACCAATACCTGTATTTCAGATTTAAAATGGTCTGTATTATGTAAGGGAAAATTAAATTTGCAGTTTTCACAAGGGGAAACTTATTTGCTCAACAGCCTTTTAAGTAAGTCCACATATGCAGAGTGGAAAATAATGCAAAACTGTGTCCAAAAATACTGTCCGAGAGGTGCATTTTACTTTCACAAGGACAGGCATGATAGTCGGAGTCTTTGACTGATCTCTACATTTAAACCTTGATGGAGGACTTTGAGCCAATACAGTACAATAGATTTAAATAGTACAATGCCAAGTGTTGAATTTGCTTTCATGGAATATCCTTGGTATTTCGAATGTCCTTGGTTCAGTTCTTCCAAACAGTACCATACTTCTTGTACTTCTGAAGAATAGTTCTTATGTTGCACAGCAATGTGAATCACTTTATTCACTTAAAAAACATTTTGTCCTCATGTTAAAATATATCCAACTCACCACCACCCTGCTTTCCTTGTGCACAGGTCCAATCTAGGGATCAAATACCATTGGATAATACCAACTCTTATAGGCAAGAGCTAAATGTCCAACTTCATGCACAGTAGCTCCCATGATACTGTGCAGGAATTTCTCATTGTGATTTGACCTGTGATAGTGAAATCTGTGACATATCTAGGGGTCAAAGTGAATAAATCAAATACAATACTAACATCATGTATTTACCCTTGTTCTGATAATCATGTATACTGTTTACATAAGATATGTCTGAGTGATAAGCTATTGAAGAAATAATTCTCAGCCAGAGATATGTAATCTTGATTTGTTTTATTATTTCAGATCCTGTGGACTTTCTCAATCTATCTTGAATCGGTCGCCATCTTGCCACAATTATTTATGATCAGCAAGACAGGGGAGGCCGAGACCATTACAAGCCACTACCTCTTTGCTCTAGGATCTTACCGTGCTCTCTACATAGTCAATTGGGTATACCGTTATTACACGGAGGGTTTCTTTGATCTGATTGCCATTGTAGCTGGATGTGTACAGACCATTCTCTACTGTGACTTCTTCTATCTGTACATCACAAAAGGTAAAGCAGTTCTAACCTTCTCCATCAATTTGACCTATAACCCTTTTCCAGTGAAATCATTCAAGATCGGCACACAAATAATTTGCCTAAAGAACAGTTAGACACACATACTGAAATGACAAACACTATCTGCTATGAGGTCAGGTCAGTAAAAATCGCCATGTATTTGTTGTATGCTGTGACAAGACCAGCGAGTGAAAGTCATGTTTACGCATACTTATGGGTTTCAAATGGTCAGGTTTATTTAAAATTTGTAATATAGAGTATGTTTTCATGACTGATTTCCACTGACATGACCTTATAGTTATGGATGAACCTGATGGGAAACTGGTTTCACTGTTCTTTTTGGTGAATTTAGCGTATCTGGTAGACTTGGTTCAAGTCTATGATTTGTGAATGTTTGACTGGGGTGAATGTGATGAGTTGTGTTCTGTTTTCATGTGAAACGCGTGAGTGGGGTGAACGCGGAATCACAGAAACTAACTCACTACTGGGCAGACTCAAAGGTAACATATTCAATTGCTAGGAAAACCTGGTCTGGGCTGACAAATTCAAAGTAGGTTTGCATGAAATAGGAGAAACACAAGAGAAACTATTACAAAGAATTTTATTTTTTAAAAATTCACCGACTTGAACCAAGTCTACATATCTGGTAATAATTTGTGTTAAACATGAGAAGGTGACGTGTCAATCAGTTGCTTTCCATGCTGACTCTAAGAACTGCTTTCTACAATATATTCTTATGCATCTTGTAAGAGTTGAGTTTGTGTTTCCCATAACTCAATCCCATTTGTTTGACTTCAATAAAAACATCAAAAAGTTGAAACAGCTAGATTTAAAATAGTCAATCCTTACATTCCCAAATATGATCAACCGACCCAAGTGGTTTGCAGCACATAGTGCTTCATCTAGCAAATACTATTTTCAGTGGGTAAATTTTTGTGTGTGTGTGAATTTTATATATTCTAAAAAACTTAATAATTTGATCACAAAATGGAGCTGGCCAAGGATGTTACTATCCTATTGTCATCATGTTTTATGACCTAAAACTCCCATTTTCTTTGATAAAGAAAATATAAAAGCTTTTCTCAAGTGTGTACAATAGCACCATTTCAAAATCTTCTAATGAAGTTAAAATCACAAAGCATGCTTGGCATTTATTGTTATCATCATTCTAGAGGCATGTTTAGTGGTTTGTTATCGCAAAGTAAAATTACAAAATGCCCCTTGGCTAGTAAGAGATTATTGTGCGAGTTAGTACATTTTGTCAAACAGTCTAACCACTGGCGTACATGCACCATGTGTTTCATAATTTGTCTTAATAGTTCTAATTCAGAATTTTTTATGGCTTTCTTACAGTTCTTAAAGGCAAACAGTTAACGTTACCTGCATAAACTTTTACGAGTGTCGGAAGAAAATTTGAGAAGTACAAAATGCTGTTACGTAATGACCTTAGTGAAGTTGGACAAGACTACGGAGAATGGACAAGTGGCTGATCTTCTGTGCAAGACTATAGCTGAGAGTCAGTGTGTGGGGAGAAAGCTTTGAAACACCGTACAAGTAACTAACACTGGACCCCAAGCTCAGATTGCTAGGGGTTCAGTGAAAAGGTATGTATTAATACAGTGTTTGTCCATTACTCTTCCAGTTGTGCTTTCACTGGCAAATATATCTCACCATTTTCATTGAACCAGGATTTGCCATGATTGTTTGAAATTTTATCAAATATGAGAAATCCAAAAATTCTGCTCGTCCCACTAATTTGACTCTGATAGTCTTGCACATAAGATTTGAAGTACGTCTGCAGCTATGAAGAATAACTTTTCTGTAAGACAAACCGTTTTGACAATTTTTTCAAAAGAGATGATTTTTTTTCCTCTTCAAAAGGTCATGTTTTATAGCAAGAATATATATTTTGTCAGTTTAAGGAATTTTAACAAAGCTTAAATATGTATGGTCCATTTACTGACAGGAAAAAAACAAGACGTGACGAGTCAGCCTTTGCTATTTTGAGATTTTTGTTATGAGCAAACTGCAGCCATGATTAATAAGCCTTGCCTGTAGTATTTTTATTTCCTTTTTTTCTTTCTTTTTTACCCTCTACATCTTGTAAAAAACAAAATGATAAACTGTAACACTGCACAACCACTCAAATGACACATGAAAAGAGGATGATGTTGCCAGGTAACACAGTCCAGTGATAATTATCCTTGGCAACTGGGAAAGTTCAGTTTGTCTCACACTTACCCATCCAATCCAATAACTGAAATAGATCAGTCCATCTCCATTGTTTTCAATGGTTTGGTTGCAACCATGTACAAGAAAAAGGGGATGAACAGGTTACAGTCAAAATGGTTCTCGGATATTTTACCCTCATTTAAAGTTTCTCTAATGCTGATAACATTATCAGGGGTTACAAATTGTGATCATTGAACTCTACAGAATGTAGTCTTCTTTTGAAATGCCAAACAAAATTATTTGAACTTCCTTGTATCACAGACAAGGACAAAAACCTTGTCTGTGCTTACATCATTATTGTATGGAGTCAGGGTGTTTCTATGTCATTTTTCACACCGAAAATTTTATTATCATGGTCCTATTAAAATGCTGTTGACTTATTTATTTCACTTTTGCTGATGTTGTAACCAACGTTCATTTCTGATTTTTACCACATAGTTTTCATAGCCTTTATAAGTACTTACAAAATTAGACCTAGCAACCTAGCAACATTTAAGCATTGCTCCATACTTGCTGAGTTTTCATCCAATGGAAAGAACTGTCATTTATTGGAAAACTCTAAAAAATAGTGGAGAGAAACCATTTTAATGAAGATTTTGCAGAATCTTTGATCGTCAAGAAGAGCATGCTGGTAGGATCTAAGTGTGTATGATTGACACTTGCAGCTATCAGTTTAATGGGACATGGTCGCTGTTTTGAAAAATGCCTTCATCAGCCAACCATGAGCTAAGTGTATATTTGTTAGTGTCAAGTCTAGCCGCCATGTACTTTGTGCAAATGCTTTTAGTTCACTGATGCAGTGGTCATTTGAAGTGGAGACAAGACATTGTTATTTGTATGACTGTTCCGTCTGTATATATTTTGTTGAGCACTCTTTCAGTGTGAGCTCAATAATATGACAGATTTCTCAAAATGTACAAAAAATAAGTCTAAAGACAGAGACTATGTCCCATAAAGTTACTGAAGAAAAAACTCTGTTGGGCCATGTGTGTGTAATGTCTACAGTGTGTCCTCTGATTGGCTTACTCTCTGGTTGTATTGGGGAGCTCTGAATTTTTTTTTTCGTCCGAATATTGTAATGTGTTAAACTTTCTTGTATTGGACATACTTCCTCATGACAGTGGTGTGTCAACGAAGCATAGAGGGCATGCTGAATGTTTGTATCTTAGACTTGTTTTCTTCATGCTGTACAAAGGGCAGCTCTTTCACAAACAAATATCATCATAGCATCCATTGATATCCATTGTTATACACACAGTTCACATAAGTAATATAACGATGAGAGAATTTTATAAAAGGGAGAGGAGAAGTTCAAATGAAATTTTTTATTCGTATGAAGTGTCGTCAAATGAAACTTTTCATCAACAATGGAAAATTACACTTTATCCTGTCGAATATTATAGTTAGCATCGCCAAAATGCTGTACATGAAAGTCGAACCCAACCATGAAAGTTTTTTTCAAACATCTTTATATTGTAAGGTATCTGTTTTACAAAATATCTTGCCTTAGTTTACTTGACTTCTGGAAAGAGTGGATCAATTTAACTTGGCTGGTCAAGCTCTGCTTTTGGCAATGTGAATGCTAACTTCCATTGTATGGATCATAATCTACTCAACGTATAGTGATTTCTTTGTCTTTGAGAATCTGTATGTAGTGCTCTAGAAATCTCATCATATTGGTCTCATTGGTGTAGGTAAGTCATGATGAGAAAACATCACTTCACCGTATTTTGATTGGTTAGTTCCACCACATTATCAATAAAAAGATGTATTTGATAACCTGCTATTGTCTTTCAGTGTTGTTTGTCTAATTCCTTTTAAACTTATACTTAGTTTCCTAACAAATGGCCAGTATTGTGTGTGTTTGTATGTGCACTGTCAAAACCTACCAGTAAAATTGCCCTGAAGTATTCTTAAGCCGAACTTGATCTCTTGTGGGTGACTGGCAGTCATTTTATTTTGCATGCTCACCTCTAGCTCTGCATGGCAGGGCTGTGTGTTACCGGCCATGGGAGGCTGTATAACGCCGGTAACACACAGCCCTAGGCCCTGCATGCAGAGCTAGCTCACCTCCTACACCATGGTGATAGCTTAATGAGGGGCAAAATCTATACACATTGGTGATAGCTGAATGAGGGGCAAAATATGTACACTGGTGACGGCTGAATGAGGGGCAAAAGCTGTACACAATGGTGATAGCTAAATGAAGGGCAAAAGCTATAAGAACGAGACCTGTACCTGTAATGTGCATGTATGCACTGACACAAAACTATTTACTGTACGTTAAGTTTATTTTCATAGCCACACAGATTAACCCATAGCTGCTTCCGTTTCACGACGTGTTTCCCATGCAGACAATCTGAATGTGCAGTCAGATTTGGCAGAAATGAGCAACCAGTAGGTGTTTATAATAATACAGTGGTATATTTTCATAAAAATATTCATGTACTAGGCCACGGAGAATGAATAATCGCCCAAGAAAGCGCCACCAAACATGTCGAGGACAACATCATCCAAAAGACAAAGGTTTTAAACAATAAGTGTATGAGGGCGCATTCAATGCGACAATATGGCCGATGTGGGCGAAGACGATGTCGATCTCGATGAAGAAGTGAAGAATTTCATCGACTCAGAGATAGGAGACAATCTCAAGTTACTCCCGAAAGTTAACGAGCTTCTAAGCCAGCTTGCAGAGCGGAAAAGGGATCTTGAGGATCAAGTAAGCACAACATCTTACCAAAGTCTATCGGTGATAACAAGGACACGTTGATTTACATTCAGTAAACATATGCATACAGCGTACCAAAGCTTAGCTTTTGTGATCCTTTATTGGGAAGTCATTCATAGGTAACTATAGGAAAGAGGCTAGTATGGTGCTACAAAGACAAGGTAGTCTTTCCATATGTTCTGCTAAAATGTATTTTGACATTTACATTTAGTTTCCATTTCGATGGGATTGGGAACAGGGCCATCTGAAGAATGTATTGACCAGCACTATCTCCATTTAGCGGCAGTCGTCAATCCCTGGGTCTCGCATCAGTGGTTGTTGACATTGACTGTTTGCTTGATTTTAATCCTTTGTTCTCCTTTGATAGTTGTGTACATTATTCACTTTCGTGGTTGTTCGGTCGTGCCCGAGAAATTAGTGAAGGTATGGATGTAAGTGATGAAGAGTAGGTGACATACTGGCAACCTTCATTGAAATATGGTTGAGCTAAAAGAGAAGGTAGTAGCAGTGATGTAACCCACAATTTTTCCAGTTTTATGTCACTGGTGGAACAGGGCATCAGGTCCAGTGTAGCCATGGAGGTAGAGGAGGTGTAGCCAAGTGTACAAAGTGATGAAAACAGTACACAATTAATTTCAGGCATCATAAAACATCATATACTTTGCCTCAGCATGTGTATATCAGAGCATGGAGGTCCATGATCCATGCAAATCACAGGCTACATCACTGCTGCTGGAGAAGAAATTTTAAAGATTGTCCATAGTCCAAGGGTCAGTCAATAATTATGACACCAACTGTGTTTGTACCTATTCAGGTGTGTTGTCAGTGAACTTGTATAGTTATTCATTAGTAATGCTGCAGGCTTGGTGCACAAAGCTGTATTTTTAATAGGGTGCTACCCAGGACATATTAAGGAAGTCAGATACCAATATGCAGGAAGCTAGGATATGACTGCCTTGATTTCAACTGATATTGAGACAGATTCTATTTTATGTCCCTTCTTGCAGCTCTCAGTTGCCAGCTCTGAAGTGCCACAAAGAATACATGGTGCACTACACGATGCAGAATCTGCCTTGGAACAAATGCAGGCTCTGTCAGCCAGTGAGAAGCAGACAAGAAATGACATCACCGAGCACCTGACCCAGGCTCAGCCAATCATAGATGGACTTGCTGAATTGACCAATCAGGTCAAAGAACTGGAGAAATGCATGAGTTACTTGAACTGGGTGGAGCAAGTTGAACAGCTAAGGTGAAATGGTCAAATCATAAGTTTACCATGGGTCAGAGCACTACAACATTTAACCATGGCATGAATTTCAGTCCCTTATTGAACAAATCCAATAATTCCCCAAATTTGATTGTAAATTGCACCACATCATTCTGTATGATTTCAGCCCAAGATTTATCGAAAAATGTTGACAACACAGCCGCCATTGTAACACAGCAATAAAGCAGGACAAACACTTTTCTACCAGTGATCTTTATTACATCAAACATTCCAAAATTTGCAGTTAACAGGCTCACATGACGTTATTTACATGGCTGCAGAACAAGAATTCATTGTTCCTTTGGAGTCAGAGAGGTGGTCTATCTGTAGCCTTTTCCTTTTATTCATTTCCACCATTTACAAAATGAGATACAAGCACCTGATGATACAGGTGATGGCCAATATGAAAGTATTTTGGTCCTTCATCATGCTTTGTACTAATTTGTCAATGGTTGCAGCATGCTTAGTAAATTTCAGAACACCGTACATATCTCATGCACAACACATACAAATATTGACAAAATGTGGTACACATTCAACAGCTTATATGTCATACCTCTTTGTCTACAGAATGTTTCAAAAATTTATTACATATATGTGTAATTTTTACAATAGCACTTTTCCTTATCCCTGTCTCCAACAGATCAAGCATACCATTGAAAATGTCAATCAAACTATTTATGTTAAAGTTGGTGTCTTCCAGTACATCTATCCCCTCTTGATGAAAACCATGTTCTTTTGTATTGTTTGTGTTATTACCTTACTAGTGCATACAAATTGTTCAAACCATGCATGTACGGTCAAAATCTATCTATGGGAGGATGTTTGTGTTTTAATGACGTTGATGTGGCATATCGCTCCTTTCTCTTTTCTCTCGTTCTTGTCTCCCAATAGTTCAGACATTCAGGGGTCCTTGCTGGTCAATTCAACACCATTCCAATTGTTCCACAGCTCAGAGATCCAACAGTCCCTAGTAGCCAGTGCAATGCCCAGTGCCGTGGTCCACTTTGCAAGTATGGCTGAACTCAGTGATTTGATACAGGGATCTTCATGTCACCACCTCATAGACTTTGTGAATTCAACCGTTCTCTTCTGGTATAAGATTCTCAATGAGAAATTATCAAGGTTAGTCTTGCAAAACACTTTTGCTTTCTGAATTGTCAGTGACGCTTATTTCTTTGATTAATTTCTATATTAAATCTAGGAGTGTATGGAATATTGTATGAATTAGAAGTAGTTTGTATGTTAATATATTGTAGTACTGTATTTCATACATTTTAACTGCCATCTCAAAAGCAAATGCAATGCATAGTGATGTCATATGTCCATTTACACAGCTTATTACTCCGGTGACAGACAGCATACCAAAGTGGAATGCAAGATTCTGATGAAATTACTCTCATAATAATGATAATGTAACCAATATGGTACACAATCATATTTATAGTAAAGGCATTTACCACTGCCAAATATAAAGCTTCCATTGAATGACTGAAATTTACACTCATAGACTTGATAAAGTTTCGTTGTACGGATTTTCAACATGATGTTTGTGTTAGACAAAATGATTGTTAGTTTTTAGTGGAATCACAGTTGGGCAGTGTTGTTGCAAACTTGAAAAATTTTGGGTAATTTTCTTTACATCATGATGCTTCCTCTAATATTCCAATTCGGGGCAGTGCTACACATATGAAGGAAGACAGTTGTAGCAATCTTTAAGACATTTGTCCCTCTAATGGCATAGGATTATATTCACATATTTCATTTTACAAATTACAATGACAGTGAGTTTGATGAAGTTGTCAGAGCCCTAGGTTGGCCATTCATCACAGCAGTTAAGCCTTCAACTCCATCAGCAAACCAAGGTGAACTCAAACAGAAGATGGAAACACTGTTTAGTCAGCTTCTCAAGTTACAACTTCCGTATCCTTACACTCTACGGCATGGAGAAACAACATGCAATAATCTCTTTTTGTAAATCAATAGGCATGAAGAAATTTTTCAAAAAGTTATGTCTTGTTTTTATCATTTTAAAAGTCATTGATGACAAAACTGAGGAAAACAGAAAGAATGCAAAACTTTTCAGAGACAATACACTAATAAATCTCAAATTGTGATTAAGTTTACAGGGATGTTTGATATGTAAACATTTTTGAGTTTTCTCAATTGACAACTTTTGAAGCTATTTCTGATGCATTTTTATAGACAATTGCACCGGTAGTACACAGATATTTTACTGTAATAATTTAATCCACGCACTGTAAACCTCTAACAGAGATAAACCTGCTTGATGAAGACAGTGGTTTCTAAATACATTTTCAAAACCAACATTATTTACATCAGTTGAAGAAAATTGACAGCCACAGAGTCAGGGACAGGTCTCTCCAAGCATTAGCAGGGGGAGGGCAGATTGATTCATTGTTGATTTATAGTTTATTCCTTAATCAGACACTGTTCAGTGACAATCTAAGCAGTGATGATAAGTCAGCATTAGAATACTCAGCATTGCCAGGGTGCAGACCAATACTGCTACCTCTACAGCTACTCATCAAACCTCTAAAGAAAAGATTTAAATATCACTTTTATGGCAAGAAACAAACAAACAACATCAGCAAGGTGAGATATCACACGACTTCCTCTTTGTCTGTATTGCTGATATTCATATTGCCAGTATGTTAGTACAAATACTGCATCTCTGGCTTCAATTGTGAGAACAGTACAGAATTGTGTATTTACTCAGTGCCAGTATTTTAAGAACTGGCCCATATATTAAGAGAAAATACAAGCAAGTTAGCGAAAATTGTGTCTGTAACAGAGTGCATATTCCCCACAAAAAGGTACTTTCTCTCATCTATCTTACTGTTTCTTGCATAGATCTCACTTCCTTCCATCACTTCATACATGCACCTCATCTTCGCTCACTGAAAAATATCCATTTCAATTTCTCCATCACAGATACTACGGGAGGATTTCTGCCCAACAGTCTTTTACTGTGCATTTCTATCATGTCAAAGACAAATGTTATTATGTATGTAAAAATGTGATTTGTCATTTACATCAGATAGTACCTACTCATGAGAACCTAATTAGAGTATCTTTTGGTCTCCTTCACAAAGTTTGCACATTTCAAAACAAATCTATCTTTTACTCTTCTGTCATTATTTGCAGCCTGAATGGTATTTTACACAAGTGTTAAACTGGATCAGAGATCACTGTGACTTTCTGGATCAAGTCGTTCAACCAATTCTTAACAAAGCAGGGCTTACAAACTTAGATGCAAGGGTAAGTAGCTGAACTTTAACCTCTGACCAAAATTTGTCAGTTCTATGCAACATAATTACTATTTTTGTACTTTTGAATATGTAGGTGGCAAAGTATGTGAATCTATCATAAACAATCACCAGATTCAAAATATTTTAATAAAAATATGTGCATGGTTTGTGTTTTACCCGTTCTATTTATAAGCTCACTTCTATTACAGTCAAGACAGTGCATGCGTGAATAGAATCAAATGATTGCTATTTTAATTTCATTTCAGGATAGTGTACATTAGATTAATATTCCAAGCATTTCTATCAAAAGTTGTGAGACTGTGTGTAGTCTGTTTAATGTACTTTTTCACGTCTTCCTTTATTGCAGGTTGAATTCACCCGAGGATTGATGTTGATCGTCACCGCTAAACTCTCCCACGATATTCCAGAACTGTTGTACGATGAACACCTTTTGTCTCACACCATTGATGAAGCGTTACTGTTTGACCGTGAAGTTCGCACCAATTTTGGCTATCCAGCTGGTCAGCCAGGCTGCCTCTTCGTTCTCACCAACAATGATTGTTTTGAGAAATGGGTCAATGTTGAAAAGAAATGTGAGTAGCAATAACGTTGCTTTTATTGGCAATGTAAAGTTAGTACAGTGTTTGAACTCTAAAGATTTGATTACAGTGTGTAATCTTCGAGTTCAATTTCGTTGAAAGTGTGCATTATTTTCCAACATATATGAGGTTGAAAATATTTTCCAAAAGTTACATTTACCCTCATGCCCACAATAGTATGAATATCATGACTTAGTTTTGAAATATTAAAATTGCCAACTATGTTATTTATTTTCTTGAAAAATAGGCTGTAAATTGTCAACATCATTTTTTTTCACAAAATTATGCTATAATATCTTGAAGTAGGATGGTAGGATTTCAATTATTCCTATCTACAGACAGACAATGAATCACACTCAACTTCAAAATAGATCACAAAAAACTAAGCAAAGTCCACAACAACCTGCCTAAATGAATCCATCTCTTCCATGACAGTATTTCAACATGGTCCACAAAAGAAAATGAAATCCTTTCAAATCTTCTTCACATTTGGGCAACTGAAGTCATTTAAAGTAAATTTCTACTTGTAGACAATTATGACAATTATGTATGAAATATTTATTGGGTATTATAATCTATATTCATCAAGTACTCACAGCAAATGTTCTTGGTTTTGCTTCTCATCTATAGTTGCAACTGAAAAGATAGAGAGTTTGATGTCATCACAGAATGCCTGGACATCACAATACAAAGACATCAGTGATGTGGATGAACTCAAAGTACCGGAGTGCGGTGAAAATTTTATGACTTTATTGATTGTTATCACAGGTAGGCTAATCATCATTGATCACTTTGTAAATAATAGGTTCCAGAGACCAGCTCTGGAACTGTTAGTTTTTGCTCACTTTTCTTCTTTCTTTCTTTCTTTCTTTCTTTCTTTCTTTCTCTATTTCCGGTATTACTACCATAGAACATGCTATACACAAATTTTACCTTCATTACCCAGAATGCATTGCGACACGCTTCTGACGTCATCGCTCAGCTCGGACAGGTTTAATGGGCATTTCTTGTTTGTTTATTTCTTTATTTTTTATTTTGCATTGCACAAATATCATATTGCGTTCAGCTATTAATAATTCTAGCTCTCTTTCGCTTTGTTTTTGTTGCTTTTTGCTTTTTGTTTTTTTCTCATACTCGCTGTACGTGGCGCTATACTGTTACGTCATATGCCTTCCATATGGACTGGTCTTGGCGGACATGTTGAATTTTTGCTTTGCGATGATTCAAGCATAGTGACCAAGAGCTTAGATATTGTGACGTTTCGGAGAGCGATTGCATTTTGAAGATGGGTTTTGTATAGATATACGAGGTTTTAACAGGGTTCTCCCCAGCCCAAAACAGTGTCGCGGCCCGCACTATCGTTCAAGCCCGCAACGCTTTCGATCTCACCTGACGCTATCAATGTTACCCGCGACACTATCGCTATGAGGTTCAGCGGCAAAATGTTCACAATGGCACGGACTGGTCACACGAAAGGAAGACAGATTATTTGTAGCTTCTTTGTTTTAAAATGTCACTAGTTATTACTCCTTTCAATTTGTATGAATAGTGTCAACAACAGAACAATTTCACACGTCCCACCCTTGATGGTACCGGCGGCGATTGTATGTAAAGGACAGAAAAAATTGATATACAACCATAGCCAAAAGACAGCAAAAGTCAGCGACGATTTCCGCTCTTAATTGACGAAATATTTTCAAATCAAACTGATTACACAATCCCTAGATACAGAAGTGGCAATTTGATGAAATTTCTGTTTGACTCACATCTTGAAATAAAAAGTAAACTTGGAACGAAGACATCATGTATGCTGCCGATCAACAGCGTGGCATGGCATAGCATAGTGAACTGTCTGTCACCGCCCCGGCATGCGTTGGCTGCACGTAAAAGCAACTCAACTTTCCAAGATCAAACGGTCAGTATCTTGTGAAAACAGCGACATAGTATGAAAATTGTTTTAGTCAGTGGTAAAAACTCTTAACAGATGAAGCGTTAATTGCTTTTAATCAAATGAAAATGCATGTGAACAGAATGAAAACCCAGATTGCGTGCGTGAATGACAATGGCGGATATGACATCAGAGTGGGACACTTCTATTTTGGTACCAGGGGTAAGCAGGGTCAGAAAACCGTGATAAACGTACTGAAAAAACATAGTATTTTCCTAGCGATGCTGTCACAGGAACTTCGATGTCTCATTGTTTTACATCTTTTAATAGTTTCTTTGATCTGAGCAGTTTTACCAACTGTAACGGTATATTTGTTGATTGTCCGGAGATGAGTGGGTAGCCATGTGGCCTCGGTTTTCAAGTTCAACGGCCAAGGTCGATGTCTTCCCCTCGTCTGATATACATTTCTGTGCGTTGTCGCCCCCGTATGTATCTGTTGTGTTTTTACCGTACATGTAGGCATTTGTAATCTGTGTACTGTAATTCCCTGGACTGCCTTGCTTTTAGTTGTATTCTGTTGTTGTATCAGCCCTCACTATAGGTACGTGCTTGCATATTAAATCCCAAGCACTCTTTCATTCTGCACCAATCTCCGTCACACATTCTTTATTCTTCTGCTGCTCTGGTCTCTGGAACTTTGCTTTTGCTTGCAAATGCTTTCTAGTTTCATTCATTTTTGTGTGAGGTAACAGTTTTCTCAGAATTCAAACTTTAGTATCATTATGCCAGTGCGTCTGTGTCAGTCTTAATAATTGTACCTGACCACTTTTTGAGGACGTAAAATCACAACCTAGTACACTAATCATTTGATTTTTGCACATGCTGAAGTACGCATGGGAAAAGTCCATTTGAAGATTAATGCCAACAATTTTCATCTTCATATCGATGTACAAAAGTTGACATTTATTTCCCAAATTACATCCTGACAACTGTTTTGGTCAGTCAAGATATTTTTAAGCAGATGTTTATTTTTACGCCAATCCCAAATTATTCATGTTGCAAAGTCAGACTATTATTGAGAAAAGAACTGCTATATTGATTACAAGCACTGGGAATCCTACGTTGTGTGAAAAAATGTGTAAACAACATTTGTACCCCATTACAACTGGCTGGCTTTCATATATTTGTAAACCAGTTTTACTTATATGCCTCATAGAAGACAATACAATGACAGGTTTAAAATCAATAATAAATCCACTTTCTCACAATGCTGACTTTCAATTATACAAAAATTACATTTTTTTCAGATCGGTACAAGAATCTTCCATACCCAACACACAGACTGCAATTTCTTGACCTCCAGCTTTATTTGCTGGATGACTTCAGGATTCGATTGCTTCAAGTGAAGAAAGAAGAAGCCAAGACGCCACTTGGTCCAAAATACAGTGCAATATTGAACGTACTCAATTATGTCATAGAAGTACTCCAAGAATGGTCAGATCAAGTGGTGAGTATAGAACGCCACCAGACATACAAATAATGAATTACTTTGTTTATTTTAACAAACACTGATGAAGCATGTCCACTGGGGACTCTTAGGCAATATGATGAGTGTTCTTAGTAGAACAGGTGTTTGTAACACACAGTCAATGTTTGCCTAAAAATGTGTGCATAAAACACTAGTCTTTGGATTGAAAGGTTTGGTGACTTATAGCTCTGCTTTATCTGCTGTAAACATTTTAATTTATCTTTGTCAGAAATGAAGATTTTTTTGTAATGGATTGTAAGCAAAAAAATTGTTGTTTGGTTACCTTTGATGTATCAATGATATCACAAACAAGAGCATAGATTTTATGCATAGCTTCTAAACGATATGCTTAAATATGTGCCGTGAAACTGAATGATTAAACTTGTACACATTGTCAAACTTTCCTCAAGGAAACTTTCAAATCTTACAAAATCAAGAAGAAAAATCATGGGTGACTGTACAGATTTTTGTACCAGAGAAACAAATTGCTGAAAATGTATCAATATTTGAAATTCAACGTTGCTGCTAATCTGTATGTTAACTCTGTGAGGAAAAGGAAATTTTTGATATCGTCAAAAACAAGACAGGAATTATGCAGAACCAGCCATCTGAGTGTGACTAGTGCGTGAAATGTAGCTGACAAGTAAAATTTAGTTTTGTTTTTTTCGTATTGTCAGTTTTTCCTGCAGCTACAGTACTTCAAGGCAGAACACCATTCCATGGAGAGTTTCAACACTGCCATGGAGCAAAGCTATACTTCATCTACGGATCAAAGTTCTATCACTGCCATCCTGGAAGATTCTAAACTGGACAACATGGAGGGCACTGTATTTGATGAGACTGTCAAGCTGTACAAGAGATTACGTGATGAAATGGTGGTCCAGATTGCACTGTCTGCAGTTGAAGATATCAAAGTGTATAGTCGGCAATACAGACAAGAAAAGTAATGTGCCATCATTTTTTTTTCTCTCAATAGTATATATTTTTGAAGACTGCAAAGCCAAGTGTATGCAGTGGTCACCTGATGTGCTTCTGCAAAACACTGAAAGGAAATAGTCTGGGCTATAAACGTTTTCTCTCACTCACCCATGCCCTTTCTTTACAAACAAAAAGAAGTCTCAAGTTGTAGTACAGAGGGCACTGTACATAAAAAAAGAAAACATAATGATGATCATGACTGAAATGTTTAGTATAAGTGACGTAACACATTCAAGGAATTTTGGTTAAATTCTCCACAAATGAGTTTTCAGTGTAATTTATGCAAGTGCAATTGTAATTCAAAGGATAGTAAAATATTTTATCATACTGATGCTCAGCTAACTTGATGTACAAGACTGCATTTACAACAGAATACATTTCTGTTTTCTTCACAGGTGGTTTTCATTGCCTTCTCATAAAGACTTCATAGTTCTAGGTCTCTCTGCGTCTGCCTGTGAAATGTTTCAAGTTCTCAAAGACAGACTGCACCTGGTGAAACAACAAGTTTGTCAGTCTCTCTTCAACACTGTCTGGCAGAAAGTGGCAGAGTCTCTCAATATGTTTATCTATGAAGAGGTAAGTATGATATCCAATTGTGAGACATACAGACAGACAGAAAAATATAGTATAAAGTTCCAAAATGCATACAGAGCCAGACACATGCAGCAGAAGAATGTTTTAACATAGACAAATGGACAAGAAATGTGCCATGACTGACCGGGTCAAAGTTTTCTTGTTTTCTTTCAAATTTAATAAATAGAAAGTCATTTGTAAAGTCTGTATCAATTACTTGTACTTGAAAACAAATTTATTTCTCCTTCAAATGAAAACAAGACATCGGCATACATGGACCATTTCGTATCATATTTCATGTTAGGGGATATAAAGAAGTTTTTAATAATATAATAATTCAAACAAAGTTGAATGTGCTGCTATTGTTATTTAGTTTCAAGTAGTTAGAAGTTTCTGCCATGCTAAGCAACCATTTTATCAAAAACAATATACAGGTTATGCCGATAGTATGGAGATTATCCTTTTTCTTGGTGAAAGTCTGTGGCACTTTATCATTTTTCACCATTTTTGTGTTTCCTAGGTGATTTTAGGCAACAGATTCAATGAAGGCGGGGCAGCACAACTGCAGTATGACATGACAAGAAATTTGTTTCCAATGTTTGGAGAGTTCACACAGAGACCTGACAACCACTTCAAAGAGTAAGCAAATATTTGTTTGTATTTATTTTTCAGTGTGAGAATATGTTACATATTGAATGGTTGTAAAACACTGGATACGTGATAACCTTTCAAGAAATACTATGCATTTCAGGTTGTGATGGCAAGATTCACCTCACTAGTGTAACGCTAGTGTAACCAACACTGTTGAGAACATAGGGACAATAAGATACTTTGATGGATTGTCATCTAGCTCTGACAGCTGTGTTGATATGGTACCCTAGGTGAAATCTTAGAAATGCTTCACAGTCAGTTCATATTTCTCCACTATATCAACATAAATCTCAAATAATTCTCAAGCAGAATTATTGCAATCACTTTGTAATCTTCAATCCATGCCATAGAAATTCATTGCGCATCCACAGTAATTAACTCACAGAGCTCTGCAGAGGGCGCCCTTTAAAAATTTGACTTGCTTGGCTTTCTTTGTTGATTTTCACCAGTGTATATTTTCTGTCTTCTTCATTCACAGTGTGAAGGAAGCATGTATCTTACTCAACCTAAATCTCGGCTCAGCCATCTTACTAAGGGATATCCTATTTCACGCATTACATGAAGATACTTCTGACGATAGCCCCACAATACCGAAACCCAGAGCTGCCTTGAATGACGTCGGAGTGTACAGACTAACCCCAGGTGCTGCGGAGAGAATCATCAACTTGAGAACTGACTGGCCAAAGACATGACAGGTGTAAGAGCTGCCATTATGCCAATTAGCCAACAGGGAAGACAGACATACAGATATTTCTGCTGAAAGAACTTCCCAGTGTTAATCAGACTGCTCTGCTCTGCTGCTGAAATGTCTTCCATAAAAATCAAAGCCTTTTTTTTGGATTTACAAATTCTCAAGTGACATTATAAAAAATATTTATAATACTAACTGATTATTATGACATATGTTGTGTATATTATGATATATCAATTCAGTGAATTGCATTTCTAATAATCATAGTTTCGAGTTTTAATTTGTAGTTATCTTACCTTACCTAAACAAGGAACTCTGTAATTTAAGCTGATCTATGAATGGGATAACTGTGCATCTCACAGCGATCTTGAATAGCAAAACCAAAATCTGTTGCAGAGATATGTCTAATGTAGCATTAAATCATATATTGTTTTCTCAGAGATGATCTTTTTCTTCTAATGTGTATAAAGAAAGAGAAAAGTTTCTCATTTGAACTGTTGACTTGGTATGGTACTATGCAAATGTTTCTTATCTTGATTTCAACTCTTTGTACCTGCCGAACTTTCCGTGTAGGAGACATTGGTGTCATATTATTTTAAGAGACCAGAAGTGTATCATTTTAGAAACTTTTATTTATATTGTTGAAATTGTCAATGTTTTTTTATTTTTAGTTCTTGATACTTCAATAGATGCAAGAAGTACTTTGCTAAATTTGGAACTCAATCAGATACAAATTCTCAACTGTTAGTTAGAGAAAATATTGGAAGTTCTCTTTCGTAGAGTAGATCAACCTCTAACATTCTCCACTATAGTCTGCTTGCAACCAACATTTCAAAAACGACTACTGTTACATAAGAAAGTTGTATGTCACACAAACATGTACCAGTCACTGTGACTGTTACCCTGTGAAATTGTTTTCTGAGCTATTCTGTGATCCTGATAAATGCAAAGTGTTAGTCTTTTTTATAGTTAGCAAATCACAACTTCTGCTTAATACAGTATGTATTGTCAGTCAAAATATGAGTCGTCAACATGTTGGATATCCTACTGAAAACTTCAACAGTCCAGGTACATGTGCTCTGTCCCGTCAACCAACAGTGACACAGCGCCCTCACATGCCTGAATATTCAAGCCTGTGACTCAGATCTCATCGCTAGAAAATTCAAATTATGGACATTTATCAGATTCAGATCAATGTAGAGGAATTTGGAAGAAATGGTGAGGTTTTCATTTATGTGATAAATTGTGGAACTCAGAAGTGTTAATCACATGCAAAGTACGCCTTTTATGGGAAACCCAAATTTTGAAATTGAAAAGTTACAATGCTGTAGGTGCATCTTGCTCTCAAACCTCTGTCAAATACTTTTGCTAATGAAGGGATTTATTTATTGTAAAGAGAACATATTTCTTGACCTGGTAGCACCAGTTCTCAAAGGAGAAAACAGAGAAGTGAATAATAATGTACCAATCTGTTCTTCTCCACAAGTTTATGTCCGCTCTGCAAGAGAACAAAGAAACATGCCATTCCTGTATGTTGTCAGTGCAGTGCTGCCATGCCAGGAGTTTGTTTTTCTAAATCTCAACTCCTGTGAAAGCCAGGGCAGATGTCATTTTAGAATGTTTAAGAATATTATTTGAAAGATCATGCTCATTATTTTTACCCATTTGGGTGAGCAGCATTTGTCAAATTAAAATTCTGCCATACATTAAAAATCATAGTTTCTTGGTCCGACAATCATTTTTGTATGAGAAGACCTGGTGAAAGTTTCAATGTATGTTTGTAAATGCAAAGTTGTTTTGTAAGTTCTAATGTTCAGTGTGATGTAGGTTAGAGTTTATAACAAAGGACAAAATTTAAAGTTAGATGGGCAGGAACTACTGCCAAATGTACAGTGCTATCATTCTGGTTGATATTTAGATTGGCTTGGTGCAGTATCATATGATACAGTTAAAAACCATATACATCCGCACTTACAGGAGGATTTTAGTAAAAAAACCAAATAACATGATGTTACAGGACAAGAAAGCTAGTTAAAACAAATGACATGCACAACGAGGACAAAGTAAAAAATCAAAAACAAACGCTTTTAGCTTTTCTTTTAAAACTGGCAACAGAAATATTAAAATTGGCAGACATTGATAAAAAACTTCATTTCAGTATGAGAAGACCTGGTGAAAGTTTCAATGTATGTTTGTAAATGCAAAGTTTGTTTTGTAAGTTCTAATGTTCAGTGTGATGTAGGTTAGAGATTATTACGAAAGACAAAATATAAAATTAGATGTATTTGCATTGGTGAAAACTAAAAACATTCAGAGAAGAAAAGTGGACAAATAGTTGTCATTTGACCCAGGGATTTAAAAAGTTCAGGTCATGTACAAAGTGAGTTAAACCAAGAATTTTCCATCTAAAGGGAATCAATGGATACATTTTCTGCAAAATCATCACTTCTAGAGATGTTTATTTATTTACTTTTATTTGAGGAATGCATATTTATGGAACTTCTAAAAATGAGGCTCAATATTAGTGAAAAAAACATCGCATATCCAAGCTAAAACTATACAACACCTGCACACATGTCACTTCATGCACCCATGTGATCTGGTTCCATTCTTATATATTGTATTCTTTCCATGCTAGCAAATTTGAGCATTGCGTTGACACTTTGTCAGTCTACAATAACAGTGTGAGCTGAATCACGAAGTATTGCATTGCAGAATGGATTCCAGAGTTTAAAGTGACTCAGATTTCATTTGCAAATTACTGAAAATTTTTCAGAATGTCTGAAGTTTCTGATCATTTTGAACACAAATGACAGGACAAATTTATCAAAATTCATTGACGATTAGGCTGATAGTAGGACCTGACATTTCCCAAGACACTTTGGGGACAAAATGTCTTCACAAATGTTATAATTTGCTGAAACACAGAAAGTGAAATGAGTTGACCACTGATGCTATGAATCAGTATTTAAATCAGGGATATTGTCCGTGTGGTCCAGCATTTTTGGCTCAAATTTGTACAGTTTTGGCTAACAAGTATGTTCCATATATACATCAACCAGTATCTTTTGTGCTGGGGTATATCGATAGGTGCGCACCATGCAGACGCCCTCTTGTGACCGGTTAACTGGATCATTTTAGATCAACATCGACTACGAGCGTTCAATCATGATCATTAGTCATTATTTGAAGATCATAAACAACCTTGTGTTTCGATTTAAGGCATGACTGGTTCCTCAAAATGATGTTTAAAATTCTATGAGTTCCAAGTAACCAAAATACGCAATTTCATCTTCTTCTCGTTATTTATCCATGAATACCTAAATTCCGATACAGAATTGCTGTTGCTACGCAACCCCATCACAGTCGGGACCGTCATAGCAACAGTGATTTCAACAGAAATGACTTCTTCAGGACATTATAGAGTACCTAGTGTCAAATTTGTAATTCTTACGCTGCGGTTTAGGCAAACCCGGCGGCAGATCACTACAAGAATGAGCCACGGATCCGCTGAGTGTTCTTTTGCTCGCCCAGCTATATAGATATTCCGCTTCCATTTTGTAGCGACAAAACGGATACGTTTTACATACTCTGCAACCCAGAAGCGGCTTTATAATTGAAGTTCACCCATTACGTCCGTGGATTGAACGATGTTTCCGACCGTGGGGTTTACCAATACCATTATATTCAAACCTGAACATCAACACCGCTCGTCACAAATAACACAGTTGTTTCAAATTCAAATAAAATAGTTTAATTCGTCCTCGATCACCGTTAGCTTTGATTTTAATTGGTAGCATAACAATGAGCCATCTATGCAACCAACCTGTGAATTGGTCCACCCACCTGTCCGCAGTGGCAGCTGTATCCATCGGCATCTAGGTTAATGTCATCGTATGTTATATACATAAAGATTAATCGTTCCCTCATTGGCGTTAGGATTAGAATTAGAAATTAGAATTAGATTAGAGATTAGAATTAGATTAGGATTAGAAAATCGAATGCCCAATAAAGTAAATTGTCATATGGAAAAGTAAGATTATATTTCGGGAGACAGAAAGTGATGTTTGACAACAAGGATCCACAAAAGTTGACTCGTAAAAATAAATTCTCTGTAATTTTTGCATTGCGTGATATGCGGTACGTATATAGCCGTTCAATTGGTATTAAACGAACGATATTCTGACTGGTCCTGATAGCAATGAATGCAATGCGTTAGAACGTTTCACGAGATGGACATATATCTGATATATGGCATGTGTTGCCAGTGAACGGAGAAAATGCAGTAAATATGTTCATTAATTGTGAAAATATTCAACATCAAAATGTGATCATATTAAGTGAAAGAGCTGTCAAAGGTGGCAGGATAAAGGTATTGGTGTGTTATTGCAGCAGAATGAATAACATCAACATCGTAATGTGTGAGACTGCATTGGAGGTGACTTGTAGTGCATCAGAAATTATTTTGGTAAGTATAAGGTTTATGCAGCGGTTCTAAAAATTAATGAATTGGTGTGACAAAAATATGACAACTTTCGGGACATATTAACCATTAACAAGTCTAAACTTGTATCAGACAAACCAGTTTCAACAAGCTTTCACATATGTTTGCGAAGAAGGAAACAGTGGTACGTACAGGAGAAGTGTCAACGGGATAGATAAATTATCAGGTACAGGTATAGGTGACAATATATGTTTGATGACTGTTTGCAAAACCCGGTATCCGTAGGTTGTATCCTTATCGACGGTTGCGTGTATAGCAACGACAAAACTTTTTCTGCACTGGTGAATTTCAAATTTCGAATGGTATTTTCATAGGATAGTTCGCACTATATTTATTTATGTATTAAAGCCATTCATACGAATCGTGCCAAACTCACTTTTCCTTGAAATGCAAACCGCGAACACCGAAGATTTTCTATACTGCCTGTGGTAATTTTATGGAAAATGTGGTAATTTTATAGAAAATTTAGGTTCCTTTACCCCGAAAACATAATTTAAAAAGCAATTTGATACCATTCGGCATTGTAGACTTGAAAGCTACAGAAACTCGCCAGAATTATCTGGGATTAATAGATTGTTGACAAGTTCAATGTTCTTGGAGGGGAAGGGTTGGAAACGGTCGTGTCATAGTGTACAGGGACCTTGGACTCTTATAGTGGTCTTCGACATTTTAATTTGCTAATGTATGCAAATGAAATGCACTGACCAAGAACATATACATTCCCCTCTATATGTTGCAGGTAGTCTAAATCTCAATACATCCCTGGTGTACGAGGAGTTTTCCAGGAGTGAGGACCTCTCCATAATTAACTCCGATGGGTACCGACTCATACGCAGAGGCCCTAAATCATTTTGGTGAGATACAGTGATATATTGTAATGATGGGTTTTGTGCTGCTATGAAAGCAGATTAAGAAATACCTGCCTGTCCGGTACAGGTAGCATGCTCGCAGGGTACATAAAGGTTTCCCGCCACCTATATAATGGACAGGGGAAAATAAATCCGATTATTGGTCTGCTGAGATCTGAAGTGTACAGGTATACGAGTATACTGTATGCGAGGCACGGTTATCAGGGTTATCATGGCATTTACTCTTTTGCTCGGTCAGAAAACTTTTCAAGTTATCTCTCTGGATGTCTGGTGACCATTTCACGTGAATTTCCCATACTAACAAAAAACGGAGATACAGGTTTCCGCGACCCACTCTGATAAACGTTGTAGATGTGCAGTCGTAGAACCGACCGAACCCCCACATATCGATATCTCGCTCCAGGTGTGTGTATACCTAAAAATAATGTTTTCGACACGCTAACTTGTACAAATCCGTGCATGTTGACATACGATTTCTTTGTAATAATCGTAACTCAACACTAAAATTTTGTACGCATTAATTAATTAAAAAGCTGTCTATTAAATGTTGCTACCATTTTTTGTATGCAGGTAAAATACTGGGACACCAATCAGCTTACACTTTTCTTTTTCGTTAACTGCAAAATAGAAAGAGATATAGATGTTCTGGTCAATCAATTGTAAAACAAAGTCTACAAAAAGTGAAACAATGCATTGTAAAATGGAATGCAGAACATCGAAATATAAATTTCATACAAATGTTTTTGTAGTTTATCATGCCAAAATATAGAAAATAGTAATTTGAATTAGATGGCGACCACAGTAAGCTTTCATTAGGTTGCAGTTTCTATCGTCGAAAGACATTTTCACCAAAAATGCATAGTTTTGAGCGGAATAGCGACAAAATCGGCCATATTTGGTGTTCGGTTCCTTCAACTTGTAAAAATTGTAGGTCCCAGCGATTTTACCTAAGCCAATCCACCCATGCATCCGCTAGTTAGCAACCGTGGTTCACAGTAGCATGTACTTTGAGCGTTCTTGTGGTGATCTAGCGATGTGTTGACAGCACGCAGACAGACTTGTAAATATACATTGACTGATGTAAACACTGTTCAAACAACCACGATCCTTTGTTCATACCCTCGTCGCCCCAGAAAATCAAAACAAGTCTGACCCAAATTGTCCCACAGTTTCCCGTTATTAGTGTCACTCCTTATGACATATGTTCCTGTACGTTTTTCTGTATGTTGATTGGATTCCTGAAATTTCCTCTGCGATTGTGATGAATAAAGCAACATTTCTTTCCTGGCAGTTTATGACTATTTTAATTTACTAGTCGTGGTTTAGAACATGGTCCCTCCTTTGTGGAGGGACCGTGTTTAGAAGTACATTCGATCTCAGTACTTTTTTCGGATAATGACCTAACTCCCCGTCGCCAAGATAATGCAACGTTTTACTCAAGAATGGCGATTAATAATATGATCGGGATGAAATGATGTTTTTAAAACTTCCATGCCATGTCGTCTCACGTGTGGAAATGTTTTAGGATTTTTAATTTGGCACCTATTAAATATAAATTTTAAAAATTCTTGAGTTTTAGAAGGCGTGATCTGTATCTGTAGAACGATGGCAAGTTTTATGAAAAGAGCATCTTTTATTTTCATAACTTTTTAATCCCTACAGGAAAACTGCAATTAACACGATTAGAACTATTTTGGGATAATTGGATTTTCATATTTTTCAAATTTCTCAAAAATGTTAGGTGCCGTATAGCTGAATGTTGCAATATTGCAAATTAATCATAAAACAAATGTGTAATGTAAAAAGAAAAACAGATGAGATTACAATTGTAGATTAAATCGGCATTACTTCACCATCCAATTATCCCAAATTAGTTCCAATCGTGTTAATTGTACATTAAAAAAACCTAAGATTCTCCAGAGGGAATGCTTCCTCTAAAGTTGCATCTATACCATAGTAATATAAATCTACCCGTGAAGCTTACCAGAGTGTAAAACAGCTGTTGAATCAATTCTTTTATTTATAAGACTAAAATATAACAAATAAGCCCTAGTTTAGAGTAAACCATTACTACTCGATGTGTTAGTAGTAGGACCATCGTTCCAAGGAAATCGAACGAGAGAGAAAGTTACAGGGGCATAGATTCAAAGATTTGACATGTCAGAGCCTTGCCAAAAAGACATAGGGCCTACTGGTAGCCTACATGTAGTTTTCTCGTTGTTCTTATTTTCAGCCATACTTGTCTACAGACTTGTCTATAGATACCAGTTTTATACTTTAATTCGCAACTTGCCGATGTCAATTTTGGCTAGGCAAGGGATAGGGGAAATATTCTAAATATTCTAATATTAATACCCCGAACTTGGCTTTTGTTCCAGAAAATTTACAGCATTCTGTGGTACGATTTTACATGTAGGCCTACATCATTGGAGAATGTAGAAGGATGCGGCAACTTTTATTATCAGGAAGGAGCTACGTGCGTTTTTCTCTGACGTCACAAAGCATAGGTATGGAAGTTGGCTGTTTTAAAGCTAGACGGACGATTGGGGTGTGCAGGCGCACCCCTGTGTATTAAACGACTCATAACCGGTCAATTTCTGGAAAAAAACGCTTCTGATACCACAGTGGTTTATGCAAAGGAAAACGATGAAAAGGCGGAGAAGGACGATGACCGCAAGTTTTTGTTCTCAGTTCGGTCAGCCTCGTTATTTCCTGCCATTCATATTTTGCTAAACGCTGTAAATGATGTCATGGCTCATGATCATTGCAAAGAGAAAGTGTCACTTAAATTTAAAAGCCAGTGGTTTTTATCAGTGTATTATATCGGACGCAAATGATGACGCATGCAAATAATACTCAAACGTCAACACCAAACCCGAATGTGGGCCGTTGACGTCACGTGCAAACAAATGGGCATCGAAATGAGGTTAGAGGTCAAAGTTTCACACGGGCTCCACTACCAAGGCGATGCAATGGCTGTGCCGCTGTTTCAGAGAGCAAGAAATCGGGGATATCATGGCCTAGATAAAGGTAATATAGCGAAAGGACATATTTTAGTGTAGATCAAGTCCGACGTCTTCATATTTTGTACTTTCAAATCAACAAAATCTTGAGGCATGCGAAGGTAGAACAACTCTGATGACCCGTTTGTGAGTGAGACTCGACTGTTCCAACTGGCGATCGATTGATTGCCCAGTATCAGAGTCACTCAGTACAGCAATGGGCATACTTGTCGCCGATGGTTGTGGCAGTGTGTCTATGAGAGTTCACTTGACCTGCATGCCGATAGTAAGCAATCCAGTCTGGTGATTAAGCCTAGCGTTCAGTGTAAACTGTGCTAGGAGATGGTCCTTTGTAAATCATTGGCGCGTGCGACGAGTCGTGTAAATATGTGTCCTCGGCCCCGTTGCTCACATTTACAACCGTACGCTGTACGTATTTGATATTTCTTTCTGTGTGACTATCGGCTCAACCGCCCGCATTGAATTTTGATCCATCTATTTTTCTGTATCACTATCTGATATGAACAAGCTTTTCTACCATTGAAAGCGTTTTTCCAGTCCCCCGGAATTCGCCCATTCACAGTAAAACGCCGACTTGCCCCAAGTGTGCGGGCAAATCTATACATGCGGATATAAAATCTGTAAATTGAACCATGGATATGTTACATCCATGATAGAACGAATAAACTTCAGCAGACTGTCTAACCCATGTCACCAGGTGAATGCGAAATTGAATAGGCTATCGCGTAGATCGTGGTGTGAGCGCCCAGTAACTGCATGCTTCGTTTGCCCGAGAAAAGCCGAGCGGCTGCGGTCAATCCAGGTAAACCATGGAGGTGGAAAGCAGACAAGGTTATCACTCGCTAAATGTTTACATACAAATCTTTTTAGGTTGCACAGTACCATGGTGCATGGCTTGAGGCAAGTCTTTTGCCTCAATGGCTGAAACGTTTACATACTGACTGTTCCGTTAGCCGCCTAGCTATTTTTAATCCTTCGCAAACTGCCAACCGAACTCTATGCCAGTCCAAAATTAGGGACACCAAGAACTAGTATCGCGTATCTTCCAAGTTCAAACAATTACAGCCATACAAATTCAGGTCTACGCATTTCTACATCGGTCGATTTATATACTCTTTAATCTGAGCTGTTAAAGTTTTTATTATGGCATCTGTGTTTGCAGATAGCATTGTTCAACTCACGCCCTGTATTCTGCAGGTACTGGCTGCATTTGACATAATTCCAAGGTCATCATTTATTTCTAGAAAATTAAGTTACAGGAGTTCCAACCTTAACCTACTTATTTAAATGGTTTATTTAAAAAAATTTCATATCACAGGGTATTTGTGAATAGTTTAGACTGCTACTGTATGTTGGAAATATGGAAATTGTTGAATTGAGTATGTTGGAAATATTTCTGTTATATCAGGAATGCAAATATTATTGAACATTTTAAGTCTACCTACATCGTTCATATTGATAGCCATATTCATGTGGTTTAGGCCGTGTCATAGTCCACCTATACTGCCGCATCAAATATCTGACATTTACGTGCATTATTGCATACCCTGGATTGAGTATGTACACGTAGCATTTGTCATAATCACACCCACTTTTCATAAACTTCAGGTATCGTCTATACGGTAGTTAATTTGATTACTTTCCAACATGTCACCATCTACAAATTGAAGGAAGGTTACATTGTAATTGCAGGCTGAATTCTGAATGAGAATGGGCCAAGTGACATTTCTGCCTCTTGCATTTAGTTGTATCAACCTGTTCTTATATGTATTGGCAAGTGGGTCTGTACAGTAAAATTTTATTGCAACATTCAGTCACAGCCATGGACATGTGTTGTAGTAGAATGAGTCCATTGTTTCATTTAGAGAGAAGAGAGAGAGAGAGAGAGAGAGAGAGAGAGAGAGAGAGCTATGAAATTATGGTAGTGCTGTTCGATCATAAAGTCAAAATTATGTGGCTGGTGAAATATGGATGATTTTATTACATATTCATTCTAGCAATACCAGGACCATTAAAACTGTATTTTTACACCAATATTGATCACATAGCAGTCATAACTTTGCCAGGTTGCAAAACAAAAATGATGGAAACGTAGACAGTTACTACAGATACCGTCTCATAATCATACATATCAGGACCACAATGCATTTCTGCATGTGTACCTCCTCATTGCCATTGGTCGTGATACACTTTACAAAGTTCACTGTGCCCTACATTTTGCATGTCCACAATGCATCACTTCTTACTCCATCCCTTGTTATTCCGCAGCCACCGAGGGAGAATGGAAGGGCCCATTCTGTTTCATACAGGGAGCTGACACTCAGTACGGAATGATTGCGGACTTTTTCACGGAGAAAGCTGACACGGGATGGCAAGAGGAAATTGAGCTCACCAGGAAAGCCATCGCTGCTGCCAATAAAATGACACCAAGGCCAAAATTTTTTATTGTCTGTGGGGATCTGGTGAATTCTTTCCCGGGTGAGGACAAATATTTATATTTTAATAGGTCACGGATAAATATGGATAAGGGAATGGGTTTGAAAACTCATTTTAAGAACATTTTATAGGAAAATTTGCTGTAGATTCAGATGGCTTCACAAACTGACAAATATCATATTGGAAGGAACATGCTATATTCAATGTATTCATATACAGTATCTTTTGATCATATTTCTTATGAAAAGTGCGCAACTGAAAAATGCTGGGCCCAGTTTTCTTTTCGAAAACAGTTTCTTAGGAGTCCCTCTTATAGAAAATAAAAATGGGACCCCTATCATTTGTAAATTGATCAGTATGGGTCCATTATACTGCAGTCTTGCCAGAAGGGTTTCTCTGATTCAATTGTTTATTTATCAAAAGAACAGTAACAAGAGAGAGATTAGACAATGTGTATTTTCACCGGTGGAAAAGTGACATTTTTCTTTGATAAAGCCGGAAGTTTATCAATGAGCTATGATCCCATTTGCTTGGTCATGCATCGTTGACTGCTTTGAGGTCTGACTAATCGATATCGAAAACAATGAGTTTAAACTAATGCTTGTAAGGCAAAACATGGTCACTCCACTGTGGGCAAAGGTAGATGTGCCACTTTTTCATCCAGACAAAAAATGGATTTACATAAAGTGTTTAGTTCTGAAACAGTTAGCCTACATATCTTACCCAAAAGAATAGCTAGGACATGCAAACCTGTGTGGTACGCACAGAGAAAATTTCACCTTGTTTTTTTACACTGAACTCCTGCAGTATAGTATGTTCTTTAAAATCTTGTCCCTACAAAGCAAGACAATTAGCACTTAATTGTGGCTATTTATCACTGTTCATAACTGGAAGCACACAGGGTATATTGTTTCTAGCAAATGACTGTACTATTGCTTTCTATGAATATCTATTCTACCGGTAGAATTGTGAATGCATCAGGGTATGAACTGTGGGCTGCATCAGCTATGCTCAAAGAATTATTTTGTATTGTCAGAAAGTCATGAACAAATGAATTTTCTGTATAAACCATTATTGGCAAATACAGAATAGGATCACAATGTTTGCAAGAGGAACAACAACATTGCAGGGCATTGAAAACCACTTCTCCATTTCAAAACAAGCATTGTAATCCCATAATGAGGTTCCAATTAGCATGACAAGAAAGCTTGAAACAACATTAGCCGTGAAGTACTTACACAACAGGGGGAAACTTGTTGAGATGGGTTGAATAGCAGTGAACTTCAATCAACAGTGTATATTGTCTGCCGATCAAAAGCACATTTGTGCTGTTCACTTTCAATGTGAATGTTATCTTCCAGATCAACAGTAAAGAAAATCCTCTTAGTTGTTAAAGTGTTACGTGTTTGAAAAAGTATAAAAGACAAACGTGGGATTTTGTTGCAAGCGTTTGGAACAATTGCCTGGGATTATCACTTTGAAATGAGTACTTTTGACTGTAATGTATCAACAGATATGTTCTTGCATCATTCTAACAGGATCTTGTTTGAACACAGAGTTTGTTTCCGATTGTTAACCCTTTGAGCGCCAAAGTCAATTTTAGTCACTTTCATAAAATATACCAAAGTCATTTTTTCCCAATGTTTTGCCAAAATTTTGATAAAAATCCATAGCCAATGACATATGATGTCCATTTGGTCCAAAATTATCAAGAAAAACACAGAAAAATTCATAAAAATGAGTAAATTTTGCACTAAAATTTTGGTGGGAAATATTACAGCATTCAAAGGGTTAAAATAGCAGTCTTCAATCACATGTTCTGGCATTTGTACATGTTATCATTGATTGTCTATGTGGTTTTCAGTCCTTTGTTTCTCCTATGAAAATTGTAAACGGTTACTCAATTTTGGCAGACATAAGAAACCCGCTGCTTTAGAGGGACAATAGCTGTGAATGTTGAATAATATTGCATTGTATTTTGATCTTGAGAACAAAGTACTCTTTCTTTTGCTGTTTGCAAAAAGTGTGTTGAGATACACAGTATTAGCCTTGGCAATTCAAAAGATTATGTACAATACATACTGTTAGGTTGAAATGTGAATTTAGATGCAGATTCAAATACAGATGTAAGCATTGGACAGCACACACATGCAGCATTGTGATACTGAACTCAAGGCATTTTTACAGGAGTTTGTAGACTTGCCCAATGTCTGTAGGCATACAAATATCAGAACAGAGTGAATTCAAGCACTATACTTGGGCAGACTGTCGCGTAGATGGTAGGATGAACATGACAGTTGGCCAGCTAGTAACTGCTGCATATGGCCAAGAAAAGCCAGTGACTATAAAGGGCCAGTCTAATAAGTTTGTTTGGAACAGTAAACTAGTTTCTAAACAATGCAAATATTATGGAAAATACACCAAAGGTACAGCCAATGGACCCTTTGATTAGTTTATCAACATTCTGGCGAGTACTACCAATAATAATGCTCTTTATTATCTGTCACATAACATAACAAAGAAAATCTTCTCTCAGTCACTGAACAAGAAACAATACATGCATGAAAAGCTGACAGACAGGTTTCATATAGATGTATTACAGCAATTAACAGCTTAAATAAGTTGATGGGCTATATATTGGTTTAACCATCCCAGTGAGTTTGAAATTTCTGCTGCTGATGGAATAAAAGATCCTTTCAAAACAATCTTTCTTGCTTGCAGTGTTTTAAATCTGTACACTTACAGATATTTCTGAAAAACAGGTATCACATAAAAATTTTCTGTAGTGACGGTTAGATACATGTAAACCTCTGCAAACAGATTTTTAAAAGAATTCCATTCTTGTCTTCTCAGGAACTGAAGGACGTGAAGAACAGGAAAAAGACTTGAAAAGAGAATTCATGGACCTTGACTCTGAGATACCTCTAGTATGTGTGTGTGGTAACCATGACCTTGGGAACACTCCTACCAGACAGACAGTAGCCAACTATGTTGATAAGTTTGGCGATGATTATTTCAGTTTCTGGGTTGGTGGTGTCAAGTTCATTGTTCTGAATTCACAGTTTTATGAAGATCCAAGCCAAGTGATGGAATTGAAAGAAAAACAGGATCAGTGGCTGGATGAACAGCTAGCAGGTATGGCATTGCGTGCTCAGCATTTCTGAGGGTTTTGGGAACATCATAATTCTGTAGCCTCAATCAGCTACAAATAAATATGTAGACATACTTTCACTGAAACAATGGATCTTACAAAAGTTCTATCAGGAAAAGGTGAAGTCAAATTAATGAAAGGGTAATTAATTAATTAAAGGGTAGTTTATTACAAATACCCTTCACACAACAGTTTTGTTTCTGGTATTTTAATCTCTTTCAAACTTGCTTTCATCTGGGATGTGAATATTTTGGTGAATAACTACACAGGGCAAAACATGCTTTTCAGTGTTGGAAGTAATTGTATGTAGACTCGTCCATAGTGATTGAGAAGTTCACTTGAACCTCACACACGACACAAACAACCGTGAACAAGGTCAATGGTGTTGCTGCCTGTGACGTAACAAGCTAATTTGATATAAAGGATGGAAGGAAGATGTATTACATCAGATATAGGGCACCCAGAGATCCCGGACAGAGTTGATAAGTTCTGATTCAAACACTCATGGAACTTTGCAAGTCTTTCAAACAGATATGTCCACAAATGTAACAATCTAGTCATGTTCATAATCTCTCAGACTGTTGATAGCAATGTGTGCCCTTCTGGTCTTCAATTTTGCCAATAATCTATAAATGCTGATCCATATTGTCTGTTGCGTGATTTGCCGTTTGGAAAATGTAAATATATCTGAAATTATTGAGATTTCTTTCTTAGATTTGTAGAAGGTATTAGATAACTGCACAACATTCATTTTCTGATTTTCTATTCTTGAAAACTAACTTGCATGAACTCTGTTACGTACCTTTGTAGCTTTATGAGCAGACAAAAATCATGAAGTGTTTTACCTTCAAAATGAGGAAAATTACAGGACAATCATATAAAAACAAAGAAATTACTTTTTAAAATGACCAGATATTTTTAAAATGTAACTTAATTCCTTTTTTGAAGTGTAACTTATTCCTGCTGTTCAAAACTGCATATTTCATGAATATTTCAAGTGAATATAGCAAGGGTTTGCCCTAGTTTGGATCAGCGCCCTCTAGACAAAGTTTAAGTTTTTCTTTTGTTCATGGTTCTAGCTTGTTGGAGTCCTTGCCTTCACAATAAAATCTTTACAATTGCTTAGGAATCTTTTGACCATTTCCAATATCTCTTCAGGTGCACAGACATCAGGTTGTAAGCATTTAGTGATATTCCAGCACATTCCTTGGTTTTTGGAAGATCCAAACGAAGGAAAGGATTACTTCAATATTGAAAAGGAACTCAGGCTGAAGATGTTAGAAAAATTCAAAAGTGCAGGTAATGATAATTATCAAACAATGTCATTTAATTTCACCTACATTTATTTCTGATTCAAATGTTAGAGAGAACTCTTTAAACGAAATATTACTATATAAATTTTTAATATCATCTAAGCATAATTTTTCTCATTTGTGAATCAGTTTTACAGGAAAAAGAATTTTGTGACTACATGTTTCTCATCATATGTTCCAACCTTCATTACATTTTGTAAAATTGAGAATTAAAGTGAATGCTTCTGGTTATAACTTCTTTCACAGGTGTAAGGACAATATTTTGTGGGCACTATCATCGTAATGCAGGTGGTTTCTATGGCGATATGGAAGAGGTGGTAACATCAGCCATGGGCTGTCCGTTGGGTGAAGCCAAGTCTGGCCTACGAGTGGTCAGGATTTTGGACAACTCAATAACACATGACTATTATGCAATGGATGATATTCCAGAAAGAGTTACTCTTTCAAACCCATCACTTTAATCAGATTTGTCCGTCTGGACAAAGTTGTGGGTATTAAAGCAGAATGAAGTATTATGACCCCTCCCCTGCAGTTACTATAATTCATGTTTCTGTAAATGTAGATGCAGTCACACAAGACTGAACAATAAGGTCAAACCATGTGTAGGGGTGAAAGGGTTCAACAATGGTCCACAAGTACCTCATTACAGATCCATGAAATTATCAATAGTTTATTGGAGGATAGAGAATTCTGGTACCCATTCTACATGTGAGACATTCTCCAGAAAATGAAGTGTCAGCGTACAGGCACATGAAAATTGAATTTTAAACTCATTTCTACTCTTGAAATATCCTTGTTGAATATGAACATCGAATATTCCGGATCACAAATGTAGTTTTACTTATCAGACATGCTATCAGTTGGCAAACAACCAAGACTTATGAATAAAAAACTGTGTTTTTATGTCAAAGGCTCACCTTCTGCTGAGAAATAATAACCAATAAGCAAATTTGATAGTTGCCTGTTTACATATTGAAATTTTAGTTTTTATTCATTTTAGTCACGTTTGCCTTTACGTAAAAGGTAACATGTCATGTTTTTTTATGAAATTATATTCAATGTGCTTTTAATTTCAGGGATACAGGAATTTGAACTTTATTCTTCCAGATTTTTCTGAGACTATAGCTGCATTTTGTACCAACCAATCACAATATTAGAGATGTATGTATAGCTTTGTACAGTTGTATTACTTCAAGTGCAAATACAATATGCATCTAAAGATACACTTATCAAGAAGAAGAATTTTCTGATCATTTTAAACAACAAAAATATTGATATGTACCTGACTGTTTTATCATATTTCTTGATGTGTGCTGAACAGCTATGTTTTCCAGTTCTGTGGAATTATGTCAGAAATGTTTACAAAATACAGAATATTTTTCGTTCAGCATTCAGTTTGCTCAATGATATTACTGGATAGTGTGATACTCCAGTGAATGTTTCAATATTTTGAAAGTAGTCAGTTATGTGAAAGAGATCTTCTAGGCTGCATTTGGTTTGATAACAGGGAAGAAACTGAAAAATTCAAAGAGATGAAGAAATATTGTTACCGTAGTGTCAGTGTTTTATAAGAAGCAATTAGAAGCCAGTGGTTCTACTCCAGAATAAAAAGGACCTACGTTGTTCAGCAGACTCAGTACACCCAAGAGATCATGTGATGGCTGTACAAACAAACCCGCGTGTAAAAAAATGTGTAAAGAAATACAGGTATTTCTGTGCGCATTTGTGCACATTGTTTTGTTTGTACCGTGGTCCATAGGAATTCCGGGTTTGAATTATTAACTGTACAATTGTCTGATGATTTACACCACATGGAAGTTCGTATTTTTTTATAGAGCATGCATTGCATTGTGTCTGAGAGATAAAAAGAATGATGTTTAAGTTTTTGTTCTAATCTAGTTGTATCCATATATATTTGTAAATACCTCATTCCAAAGTAAAATTATGATTTCGTGTATTTTTAGTCCCCACGGACACCGTCCGGGGGGACTTATAGGTTTGGTCATGTCCGTGCGTGTGTGCGTGCATGTGTCTGTGCGTGCGTGCGTGCGTGCGTCTGTGCGTCCGTCCGTCGTCCGTTCACGCAGATATCTCTGAGATGCCTGGAGCGATTTCATTCAAACTTGATACAAGGATTACTTCATATGTCATACAGATGCACGTCAATTTGTTTTGTGATACGATCCAATATGGCCGCCAGGCGGCCATTTTATTACGATTTTTTCATGTACAGAGCCATAACTCAGGCATGTTCCAACCGATTTTATTCAAAGTTGGTACAAGGACATTGACCAATGTCATAGATATGCACGTCAATTTGTTTTGTGATACGATCCAATATGGCTGCCAGGCGGCCATTTTATTACGATTTTTTCATGTACAGAGCCATTACTCAGGCATGTTTCGACCGATTTTATTTAGAGTTGGTACAAGGACATTGACCAATGTCATAGATATGCACGTCAATTTGTTTTGTGATACGATCCAAAATGGCTGCCAGGCGGCCATTTTATTACGATTTTTTCATGTACAGAGCCATTACTCAGGCACGTTTCAACCGATTTTATTCAAAGTTGGTACAAGCTTATTGACAAATGTCATAGCTGTGCACGGCAATTTGTTTTGTGATACGATCCAAAATGGCCGCTGTGCGGCCATTTATTAGGATTTTTTTCATGTACAGAGCCATTACTCAGGCACGTTTCAACCGATTTTATTCAAAGTTGGTACAAGGACATTGACCTATGTCATACATATGCACGTCAATCTGTTTTGTGATATGATCCAATATGGCCGCCAGGCGGCCATTTTATTACGATTTTTTCATGTACAGAGCCATTACTCAGGCATATTTGCATGTTTCGACCAATTTTATTCAAAGTTGGTACAAGGACATCGACCAATGTCATAGCTATGCACATCAATTTGTTTTGTGATGCGATCCTTTATGGCCACTGTGCGACCATTTTGTTACGATTTTTTCATGTCCTGAACCATAACTCAGACATGTATCAAGTGAATTTATTCAAAAGTATTTTTATCACAGACCTAATGAAGAGGACTCTATCCTCTCTGAGGACCTGTAATCAAAATACCCATTAACAAGTGGGGACTGTGTCATCAACGATGACTTGTTTGACGATGATTGTGTATTTTAAACTCAACATGTGTAAAGTTTATGAATTATGCATCAACAGTGCTGCAGACAAACAATAAAACATGGATTTTAATGTAAAACACAGTCATATGTTCCTGTTTCTTCCATGTACAGTTCAAGGTGATGTTGAAACCTCGCACAACCCATACCGTTTTGGAGGTTTTGTCATTCTAAAAGGATACACTGGTACAATCAGGGTAAACCAATATTTTGATGTATTGTGCCGATTGGGGTTGAAGTGTGTATATTTTGTGTGTATGTATTGTATATAAGCATGAATGTTAGTATATGTGTGTGTTGGTTCACACCATAGGCAAAACTATGCACATGCACACACATACAGACACACAGGCACACACATACACATCAAAAGTGTGTGTATGGGAATACTGTACTTGATGCAGAATTGCAAACCAGAATGATGATGAAAGACTTCAAACATTCTTGATATTACTGGAGTTTTAGACACTCATGCAATCAAAGTACTGTACTACTTTTCAATGCACTATGAGTGAAAACAACACAAAAGTGATTCCATCAGATTTTTCATCGATCAAGTCATATGGCTTTCGTAATAACAGGGTTATGAATATGTAAGTGTGAAGTATGAGAATAACTGTGCAAGCTGATCCAAAAATTCACAATGTTTACTGAACAGAGTTCAAAAATCCTATATATATAGCTGGCCTTGGTTTATTTCTGTTATGCATGGCTCAGTGACCCTATGCCATCCTCAAAGCATGACTTTGGTTCACTGACCACAAAGTCAGTGTTCTGTAACTTCATTCCACGTCAAGTTGTGGCTAGCAGAAATTACTGAATGGATAATATTGATCCTATTTTGTGCCCATAATATTCTGTATGTTTCTCTGCGGTCTATGATGTGTAATTACTGCTAATGTGCCAGTTAGGTGGTTGTTGACTTTCACATGTTGTTTCAGCATAGACCCCAATTGAGTGTCTATGGTTTGAGAAGTAACTTCCTCTACGATGAGCAATAAGTGCTCAAGTCAACTGTAACGTATCTCCACTTTCACATTCAAGACCATTAAATGTGAAATACACATATTTTTTAGTATGTATTGCCCACCGCATCACCTCTGAGTACGCATCTGTAACTTCTTAAAGCAAATAATGAACAGTACAAAGGTGAGCAGTCTTTTTATAGTTCACAGTCGCCTTTAACAAATCAGTCCACCAGATGCACGTACAGCTAACACTGAGGTCAGCAAAGTTCAAAGTTCAGTATATATGTGTCATGGCGGTTCCGCCGTTTCAAAGAGCAAGAAATCGAGGATACTACGGCCTTGACAAAGGTAACTTTTTGAGATCATCTGTAGTTCATGGGCAGAGTCCTTCATGTGAGATTCTGGTACTGTTGTTTTTTTTTTATCTTTTATTGTAAATCATCATGAGCTTATAAGAAATATATACAATGCGAGGTAAAGTGTAATGATGAAATACGATACAGTCTATATCTTGAAGAGGAGTATTCACATTAAATTAATAATTTTCTCAAAGGTTTGTAATACATACTCTTTGTACCAATCTGCTTTCTATTTTATATCTCAAGATGAATTCGTTTTTAAGTATCACTTCAACTGGTGTATTTGTGTTAGTTATCCAATATTTATGGATGCTCCATTTACCCAGTAAGATAAGAAGATTAACAATACAATCCTGTTTCTTTAAGTTTATGTCACCACAGACCTCTGTAAAAATAATATTGGCTGGTGTTATATCTACCTGTATCTCAAAATACCTTGAAATAATGAGTCTTACTCTATTCCAACACTTGGCAGCAATTTGACAATGTATAAATCTATGTTCTAAAGAGTCTATCTGTTGGCATATTGGACAATACATAGAATCCTTTAACTTCCAAAAATACAGATACTTATTACATGGTATTAAACGATGTAACAATTTCCATTGGAACTCTCTAAGTTTTGTTTCTTTTGTTAAATTGTAAACATTAGTCCAGATTTTGCTGCAATCACTCAGTGATTCAAGAGGCGTCACATTAAGATTGTTGAACCATTTCAAGAGCTTATTACCAGCATGCGCTGAATACATTTGTATGAGATGTGAATACAATGCTTTACAGGTTAATTTATGAAGTGGAGAAATAGAATTACAGAGACGTACATTAAAATCATCCCCTGCGGTGCGAATTGCGTAAAAACAACGGAATTTGGAGGACCAACCTAACAGAACCTGATTACCAGTCTGACTAGCATTGCGGTTCACTACAAACCATGCATTTAACACATTACATAGAAATCTGGAAGAATACGTAATATGTTTTCTGGAATCGTCTTCCAAATTGTAAACTGGTGAAGAAGGTTACTAGTAGCATCTAAATGAAAATACGACCATGGTAAAACAGACCAAGTCACATCTTTACAATTTATCAATCTTTTCACCCACAAAGCCAACATGGCATCGACTTGACACTTTACATTTGCGTGTCTACACCACCAAGCTTGTAATCACTTTGGATAAGTTTGTTAGAAATTCTTCTTTCCGTTTAACAAAACTATCAACAAGACTTTGTACTTTACAACATACATCCCTTGGAATGCCAATAACTGATGAAAGATACAAAATCTGTGAATAGCAAGAGATTTAGTGACAAGAATACGGCCATAAATTGTGAGTTGTCGTCTTCTCCAAGTATTTAAAATTGTTTCCAGAGAATTAAGTTTACTGTCCCAATTCAGTTTTCTACACAACAGATCGTCATAACCAAAATAGACCCCCAGAGTTTTGATGGGGTCGATTGTCCAACTAATATCGCCAACCGTGTCATTACAATCCGTCCGACAACAATTTACATGGCGGCGTTTACATCCCAGCCCAACTTATAGTAGAATTGATTATATTTTTATCTCTAAAAATCTTATAAGTGACACAAAGACTGTAGACATCAGACCTGCTTTGAAAACTGACCACATGGCAGTGTATTTTGAAATGAATGTGAAGAATAATGACAGAGGTCCTGGTGTTTGGAAATTCAATAAGTATTTACTGCAAAAGGACGACTATGTCAATAGAATTCGTCGTCTCCTTACAACTTGTGGTACTAAATATCAAAATGTTGATGCCAAGGTTAGATGGGATTTAATTAAGAGGATGTTAAAGAGTGTACCATCACTTACTGTCAAAATACAACAAAAAATAATAACATCCTTATCCCAGAGTTAGAGAAACAACTGCATATAGCAGAAAAAAACATGATTTATGAGCCATCAGATGTTAACATTGAGACTTACGCAACAATTAAACAGCGTTTAGAAGATTTGTATACTTTACGTGCTGAGGGTGCGCAAATACGCTCCGGGCACGATGGGTAGAAAAGGGAGAAAAAAAGCACCAAGTACTTTTTGGGGCTAGAAAAGTCAAACGCCTCTAAAAAGGAAATGAATGTCCTCCATACTTCTGATGGTAATCATGTCACAGACACTGACGATATTCTTGATGGGCAGAAGAAATTTTATCATAATTTATACAAAGCAAGACAAATTTTAAGGGATACGAATTTAAATGATTTTCTTGGAGATACACCTGTTCCACAACTGTCAAATGATCAGATGAATATTTGTGAAGGCGAGTTATCTGTTAGAGAATGTTTTAAAGCATTATGCAGTATGCCTCAAAACAAATCCCCAGGCTCTGATGGGTTGACTGTGGAATTTTATCGTTTTTTCTGGAATGATATTTGTGATTTTGTTTTGTCATCCTTAAATGAGAGCTATCGGAGTGGAGCACTTTCGTATCTCAGAAACGTGGTGTTCTTACACTCCTATTTAAGAAGGGTTCTGAAGATGATCTCAATAATTGGAGGCCGATTTCTCTTTTAAACATTGATTACAAAATTGCTACAAAAGCCCTCTCTAATCGTCTGAAACTTGTCCTCCGATCGCTGATCCACAGTGATCAAACAGGATACATGAAGGGGCGTTTTATTGGTGAGAATGTCAGACTCATTGCTGACATCTTTCATTATTCAAAGAAACACAACACTGGAGGTGTAGCCATTTTTATTGACTACGAAAAGGCTTTTGATAGTGTCAATTGGGACTATCTTGATGAAACACTACAACGCATGAATTTTGGGCGTTCTTTTCGTCAATGGGTGAAAACGTTCTATACCGATATTCAAAGTTGTATCTTGTATAAAGGTTGGTGCTCTAGTTACTTCAAGCTAGAAAGAGGGGTCCGTCAAGGATGCTCACTTTCAGCTTTATTATTTGTTATTGCAATTGAAATGTTGGCATGCAAAATCAGGCATGATAAGAACATAAAAGGGTAACGTTTACCATCTCATAATGACCAAGTTAAAGAAGCAAAGATTTCTTTACTTGCAGACGACACAACTGTTTTTGTTCAGGATATTACCTCTGTAAAATCTGTTCTCACTGTAATGGAAAAATTTCACGATTGTAGTGGTCTGAAGTTGAATAAGAAGAAAACCAAGGCCTTTAAGTTGGGCGCTTTACAACTGATACTGTTGTTTTTGCTGCAGTAAGATTACAAATGTCACAAATAGTGCTCTGTTTTTGTCATGTGTACACGGAGAGACTTGATTTCTATGTATGTAGGTGAAGGCACAAACTATTTTTGTACCTGTTGCATTAACTATGACTAGTGCACAGTCTACCGTGTTTATCTACATGTAGACGTTGCATCATAAGCAGTAGGGGGATAAGAAAAGGTTTTATATTAAATTTCTCTAATATTTATACCCAATGTGAGAGAATCAGTATTTTTTTAGTTGTTAATTGAACTTTTGATGAATTTAAAAGGGAATAGTAAAACAAAGAAAGATCACAATACAAACCTTGAATGTCGGTAACAAATGAATCCTACTTTCTGACATATATATATATATTAAACATAACTGCATGTCTTGCATACGCTAGAATGTGTGAGAATTAAAACAAAGCTTTACCTGAACTCTGGTCATCATACACATTTTTACATTTTTAATAAGTTGATCATGAAATTTTTGTCTTTTAATAGTGATTTTTATTATACATTATAGCTGTTTTCTTTTAAAAATTTTAAATTATCAGTAGGGTACTTTGGCACAGTGAATATTTGCTCTGAGTAACATACTGTATTGATCAGGGGCCAGGAAAGTTTTCTTTTGTATGCATCTTAACCATGTTACCATAGAAAACATGTACCATCATGCATTGTAAATTTACCTCAGTCTGGAGCAATGTCACAACTATCATCATGCACAATCGTCATTGGTCTGTTTGATAATTGCATATTGTTAGTTTTTCCTGATTTTTGCCTTTTTTCCTGTCATTTTACAGCCACTGAGGGAGAATGGAATGGCCCATTTTCTTTCATCCAGGGAGCTGACATTCAGTTCGGAATGATTGCGAAGTTTGTTCCGGAAGAAGCAAAGCGAGGATGGCAAAAAGAAATTGAATTGACAAGGACAGCAGTAGCTGCTGTGAATAAAATGAAACCAAGACCAAGATTTTTCATTGTGTGTGGTGATTTAGTCCATGCGTTTCCAGGTGATCCACATTAACTGCTCTTGATGATTGCTTTCAATATAATCCGTGGCATTATTAGGCCAACCGAATTTGAATGTCGAAATCGAAGAAGGAATTCTGAAATATCGTCATATTTCTTTCTGTGATTGTCGTTTTAGAGTTGGCATTTCCAACATCGGATTTAACATGTCCTTACGCCGTGCATTACGCGGCCAGCTTATATGATGATGATATTAGAGAACGAAACGCGTATTAGCTCGAAATCCAGCACATATGCAATGTTCGCACGAAACAAGTGAGAAGATGTAAAGACCATCGCTTTGCAGTATGCTAGGAATAAATCGAATATCGAAATTTGGTGTAGAACAGGAAGTTAATTCGTTTGTCATTGTTTCATTTGTAAAGGCGGAGCCTCCTTTTAAAAGGGCGCGAAACCGTGGTTGTGTCGAGTCACTGTGTAAGTGGACACCAAATAGGCAACACGCCGGCACACGCTCCAGAAACTGCCACTTTTTAGTTTTTACCGGCCGCAACAGGGCAGAAAACTGCCAAGCAGTCAGCGCGAAGCTGCTGCCGATCGAACTCTGTGGTAATATTCAAATTCTAACGCGACTGGAAGATGATTTTTAGGAAATTCGAGCGTTGGTGTTGGGGAATCAATGACCATTGCCGATTTGAATGGACTGTCAATCAAACGCTAACCTTGTACGTATAAACTCTGTTTGCAGGATTAGCAAAAGAAACCAAAAGGTTGAGATCAGTTTGTGTAATTAATGATATAGAAATCAACATCATAATCAGCATAATGGCCAAGTGTTTGACTGGGAGGAGAACTCCACTAATGCGAGAACCTCGGATTGAAAATTGCGGCTTTAATGTTGACATTGACCTGGCGTCGCAAGTCGGGACGGCTATGCCAAACATAATAAGTTTCAATTTAAATGAAAGTTTCAGTCAGGCATATTTAATTCCAAACGAGTTACTATGCTTTTTTTCCGAAACAGACGGCACATGGTCACCATGCCCCCCCCCCCCCAATCCCAATAGAGCTGTTATTGAGTTGCGTTTGCCAGAGTGGACAAAGTTTCAGGGTATAACTACTTTTCGGCTAGATGCGTTCCTTATTCAGAATAAAATAATTGATGGGGGTTTAAAAACACGTAATTAATTTGCAGTTCTCTACAGCTCGATATCTTTTATACTTTCCTTTTTTTTTTCACTTTTCCCGGGATCAACTTGAAGAAGTGACTTTATGTAACTATCATCGACTGACAGCCGTTCTAGATCCATAGCTGTCCTTGTGCCAGACTTTCAGATCAGCCTCAGGCTGAGTTAACAGCGGCTCAGCATAGACACCAACTTTCGGGTTTTATCAGAAAGTATCACAAGGGCAGGAAGGAGCGCGCTTTTTACATGTAGACACCAGCTATTGAGGAAACCGTTGACAGTATAGGCGCGGATGGATGTTTTGCCTGAAATGTATCAGTCTCAGTGAGACGGGATTATCACTAAAAATGTAACATTGTTGGGTCCACACCAATATCGAAAATCGCATATCCGAAATAAGGGGCAGTGTATCAAATTGCAATATTCGATTTTGTTTCACGCATAAGACAGAACACGTCGCTCAAGAGCAACTACTTCATGCGCAATATTGCTAGTCAACACTCGTAAACATCAATTTAAAGCCGATTCCACACAAATGTTTTTCTCTTTCAAAACTAGAAAGATGCCTGGCCGCCAAATGTATCGCAAGGCATTTAAAGTTCAAGAAAAATATATAGATATCATAATTACGAAGTATGAATGTTATTGATAAAACCAGTTTAGGGTATTTCATCAGAATTGAGTTCACTTTCAGCTCTGCAATATTTGGAAAATCAAGGACACAAAATATATATATGTCCCCGAATTCAGTTCGGATGCTCTACCAACTGAGATAACGGATCAGTTGGATCGACTTGCGCTGTGTGTGTGTATATATATATATATATATATATATATATATAATATATATATATATATATATATATATATACTGGTAATTTAATATTGCATTTTCCAACTGACCACATTCACTTAATTTGAACCTGGCGATATGTCAATATTGCCAGTAATTTAGCCAAAGTTCACCAACGTTCCATGTGCTGTCAAGGAACATAGGCCTTAAGCATGTTAAGAAATTCATTGTAGCACATTGTTCTAACTTATAATAATTTTTAAATACCAGTACCAGAACAGCGTAGTTTTAAAATACAACTTTAATTTGTTAGGAAGGATAAATTAGGAATTTATTTTTATTACAGGAACTAAGAATAGGGAAGAACAGGAAAAAGATTTCAAGAAAGAATTCATGGACCTTGACTCTGATATACGCTAGTATGTGTGTGTGGTAACCATGACCTTGGGAACACTCCTACCAGACAGACAGTAGCCAACTATGTTGATAAGTTTGGTGATGATTATTTCAGTTTTTGGGTGGGCGGTGTCAAGTTCATTGTTCTAAATTCACAGTTTTATGAGGATCCAAGCCAAGTGATGGAGTTGAAAGAAAAACAGGACCAGTGGCTGGATGAACAGCTAGCAGGTATTGGAATGATACATCGATGTGTGAAAAGTTCACCATAGACCATGGTTTTAGTTTTTCTGAGCTTTTTATGCTCTTAATATAGTGTGCAAACTGTAGACTAATTAGCATACTGTTGCCAAGTCATTTACTAATTTTTATTTTCATATCAGAATGATGCTGGTTTTTCTCACATGCCAAGATACATATATTTTCATGCTATAACTTGATGTTATATATTAAATTATGAAAATGAGTTCAAGGAATATCCTTTACCTTCAAGTCTCCTAGGGCTTGGAATTTTAGCAATAAAATCATCAATGTTGTTTATCATATTGTAAATGAAATACAAGAGATTGAAGTGTAACTGCAGCCCCATCAGCAATAAATTAATTTCTCATGTTCCAAATTGTATATTTTACAGAAGTGAGTCAATATATAATATCTGATTTTATAGTTTTCATTATCAATTCCTGCCACTGCTCAGTATCTAACTGTTGTTTTTGAAATTGTGTTTTCTACCAAAAAAAAACTTTTTGCAAAATTTTCCTTTATGACTTTTCCTATCAATTAAAATGTTCCGGCCATTCTTCCCATCCCCTAAGGCTACAGTCTTCACAGAGCTGTCTTACCAAACAAGTGAAAGTGCGCCCTCTAACAATACGGTATTCCGACTTTTTGACTCAATTTCCAAAATTATCTGAGGGTCAGTCTGCTAAGTAACTGTGCGTCAATGAATATTTCTCTAATATTTATTCTGATGCAAAACATACAATTAACAGTTCTTACGTTTTTTATAAATCATTCTTCTTTCTTTCTAGAAGATTCAAAGTGTAAACATATGGTGATATTCCAGCACACTCCATGGTTTTTGAAAAGTCCAGAGGAAAAACATCTCAAAAATCTCAACATGGAAAACGATCTAAGACTGAGAATGTTGGAGAAATTTCAAGATGCAGGTAAGTAAGTTATCAAATCTTGTCAGTTTCAACTTAAAAACCATGAGAAATACTTAAGATATAAAATTTTGTGATAGCCTAATCAAATCTATTGATTTTTAGAAGTTTGACCTTGAGTGCATACATATACAATAAAATACAGATTACTCCATTTGTTTTTGTTGTATAAATCATATTATATTTATATAATTGCTTTTCTTCATAATAGGTCCATATTCTGCACCAGGCCCATGTACAGTGACAGGAAATTTTTAGTCTTTCTATTTAATATTTGAAGCCATGCTTTATCAAGTTTTTCCATGTGAATCAAAATAAGAAACACTAAGAAAGTAAATTTAATGTCTTTTTTCTGAAATCAAACCATAACAGGTGTCAGAGCAATATTTTGTGGACACTACCATCGTAATGGAGGCGGTTTCTATGGTAACATGGAGGAGGTAATCACGTGTGCTATGGGATACACAAAAGCACAGTCAGGTTTGCGAGTTGTTAGGGTTTATGAAAACACTATCAAGCATGATTTTTATGGAATGGATGATATCCCAGAGACACTGTGTCTCTCTGAAGCATCAACCTGAGAGTTGTATCATGGTACGTATTATTACAGACAAAAACTTAACTCTACAAATTTGATGTACTTCTATGGGTATTTCCAATCGCCATGGACACAGTGTGTACGGAGTCAGGATGAGAAGACTGATGGAGTAAATAAAGACTTACATTAAAAATGCTTTTCTTGGTCAGATTTAAAAGATCAAAACAATATTCTCGTTCTAATATTCTTCAGGAAACTAAGATTTTCATCTCAGGATCATTCTGTTGTTTGTCAATAAACATTATTTCCACAACATATGACACATTTGCTGATAAGACTTTTATATTTATATCACATTTCTAATTCCAAAAACAGCACAGCAGTGTATATCCCTGTCATTAAATGGGGATTTTATCTGTGTGTGTAAAAGTTTAATTTACTAATGTTGTCTAATGGGTGCATTCATTTTTACCTTGTCTTGTCACATAAGTCAATTAAGTCAACATATTTCTGAGCAATCAACCAGAGCATTTTATGAACTTCTTAATTCGGTCAAATCCACCAGAAATGCACTTTTCAATCACTTTCTCAGGCTATATAATTGCTTTTATCAAGGTTTTCAAAGTTTTTTATGTTTCTCCTTTGAGATTGAAAAGAATTGCCTAAAACATTTTAGAATTTACTTTTTCTCCTAGTTGTTTGTCAATTATTTTGCCAACCTAATTTGTCCTGTGACTGCATTTTGTTCTTTTACATTGAATCCCTCCTGTTGGTGCTGATGGAGCTATGGTTTAAATTGCATCACATGCATTGGAGTTCAAAATATTAAAAACACACATATAAATAAATTAAATGAATAAATGAATAGATGAATACACAAATCTCGTGCTTTTGTCTCCTTTTATGACAGAACTAAAAATTTACACACATCATGAAGATTTAATATTAAATGCTGCAATTGCTGAAATTTTAATATCACACTATTGTTAATTTTCAGATTACAGTCTACATAAGATGACAAAACGTTTTTGCAGATTGCTAGAAATTTCCAATTGTATGGGCGCCCTCTATTACAAAAGACTTGTAGAACTTTTGTTTTTCTTACTCAGGCGATCAAGAGCAACCCGGATATCTTCTTTGAACTTCTATCGCATGGCTAAAGCACAATTTTATCAGATATACTGTCATCTGCATCAAGATGATTTCATGATAAGTATTTACAGTGGTATTTTGAGTTTTGATACAAGACTATAGCAACCACTTACAAATAACTTTAAAGATAGTTTCCTGCAAAAAACGTATCTTCATACCCACAAAATGTGTATGCATGATACATGTACACTTATGTAAATCTAAAAAAACAGAAATAGCTGCAATTTTTGAATACATACCGGTAGTCTTGTGAGTTAACTTTTCTTGAATATTATAATCAAAATTAACGAAACGTGAATAATACTGTGTTACTGAAATAACAGATATCAATTGTTATTCTGGTTTGTTCAAAAAGTACACATAATTCTTAAGGAGCAATCTGAAAATATCTATCATCCTTAGCAAACATGTCATAATAATGCACTCTGTACATTGTTAGGGCTATCATTAATTGGAAGTGTTTCATCTTTATCCATTTAAACAATGTCAACAATTTTATTTGGCTTAAGGAGAAAGGCTGTTCAAAGCTTTCTTAGCCATTTAGTGTTGTGAAAATGAGTTGTTATCGACATTATGGGCATGTTATATATGTACATTTCTGGGTTACAATATCACTTGCTATCTCCTGCTTTCATGTTTCTACAGATTATTCAAGGTAATTTTTTACTTAGATTATAATTTTGTCTATTTGTCTTTATGTATTTTAGTGGCTGTTTCTCTGTATGTTTTTGAATATGGTCAATTCTTTTAGTCTGAAATAAAGGCCATTACACAACAATAAAAACAGCAGTTTCAGCACATAGATCGAGACAAAGGGATGCACAATAAGGCTGATAGGTGAGAGAGAATTCACAGAAGTGACTAGAGTATGTCCATGAAAATATTTGTACTAGTTTGTGAAATTCTGCCTGGGGTTATAGTTTGTGCATCTGAACAACTCAGGCTGGTGAATGGTACACAAATATGTGTAACTAAATATATGTAACAGTGGAAGAACTCGAGATAAAACAAGGGACAGTGTTTTCTCTTAACATTTCCAAACATGCTGGCAAAAACTTACTTCAGCTCCTGAAAGGGAACATAACTCTGATAACTTAGGTATTCATCAGACTGGGAATCAAGGAATCCTACCTGGAGTGTTTTGACAATGGACATTATTAAGAATTCTGATACAAGAATTATTCTTAATGTATATTTTGTATTGAACAATTCAATAGCCATCAGAGTGCGATCTCATCTCAGTTGAAAGAGGTCATTTATTTTGTTAACCCATTTCATTGATATGACCACTAGAGGGCGCTGTATAATAACCAGAGACTCGCAGCATTTAGAGAGAAAGCAGGTGATTTTGATAGTTTCCTTTAACTTAACTTTAAGTTCTACACACTTCAATTGAATTTGGAAACATGAGGCTAGACAGTGGAACCACCTAATGTGAAATTTTTTATTTTGAAGAAATGTAAATGCAAATGCAATACTTTCATTGGCTGTTTGTAGGAAGCTAAAATTCAAGGCTGAAAATATATATTTGTGATTACCAGTAAGCAACTCTGTCGCACATCTTGCGCATTGCAAACTGGCAAAACAAAGAACAATGGACACAGAAACTTGAAGTTGGCTTGGCCATTTTATTTTAATATAGAGCTTAGCTTTAATTTCAAAATTGCATATCATGTTTTTAATACATTGTATGACCATCCCACTTCATGTTGGCTTTCTACACACTTTCCTGAATATATACATGTGACTTAAACATATACAGTATAAAATGAATGTTACAAATTGGGCTGAGAGAAAATTGTTGATGCCATTATAAAAACTGGAATTCCTGCAAAAATATACTTGTTTGAGTCTATTACCAGTGCAGTTTGTCGATTTGAATCGCAAGGCACAGTGTGAAATATACATACCGGTATATTTTATGCAAATTCCAAAATGGCCAATAAGTGACTGGAATGTAAAGTGACATTGTGCATATGCACACACAGATGTATGGAAGCCATTGATGTTGTTTGCAAAATGGTAGCTCAAAAATACATTATGGAAAACCTGATTTTTAATATCTTAGAATAGTTTGTCACATTTTCCACCCAATAAAAGTAACTGCCTTAGCACTACATAAAAAAGAAAACTTGCAAGTACATTAATTACTGATGTACAAATGAAGTGGACAGTAAAATGAAATGTTATTTGTCTATATAACATATAAGGGTACTCATGGATATGATATAATTTGTTGACTTATTTGTAGCATATGTGAATTGTCTTAAAGTAAGAAACAGTATTGATTTTTTAATATCTTAGAATATTTGGCACAAGTCCAGTAATTTGTCAAGATATTGGTAAAATAAGAAAAACTTTAAAAATCTACTTAAAGTACAAACTTGGTTCACAGCACACCAAAAAGCAACTGAGCAAAAGCTAAGACATACAAATTTAGAGTGGCTAGCACTAAGGGCCAAAATAAATATGTATTTTCTTGTACAACACTGAAATCTTTGAAACTGGGTAGCTTAGTTTGAAACTTGTTTGTTCACTATCCAAAAAATGCACACGTTTAATCAACAAAACTGATATAAAATGGAAAGATTATGGTCAGCTGGCTTAAAGTAGGTTTACATGGTTATTCAAAACATATTGTCCTCCTCTGCCTTTCATTTTAAAAACAATTTTGTAAAAATATATATGATAATCAATATATTCACATTTTTAAATCGCATTTTTAAATTTTATCAATTTGTTCAAGAATAATGAAATCAATATAAATTTTCTTTGCAGCAAAACATGTTGATGGTTTCATCATAATCGCATAAAAGTACTTCAAAAGATACAGTAAAATCCTTAATTTTCATGGGGATTTAATTTTACAATTTTGATGTTTGAGATATTTCACAGGATTTAACTTCACAGTTTTTGCCAGTAAAATAATAGATTCTATTGTTATTTAATATTTTCACTGGGATATAATTTTAGCGGATTTTATGTTCCTTTCATCAAAAATAGCAAAATTAAATCCATGTGAATAATAAATGCTTTTAACAGTATGCAGCATGATGCAAAGCTAAGGGATGTGACTGGATACAGTCCTAGCACATTTGTAGGTTTATCGAGGTATCAATGCAGAATTTCTTGATGGTCCAGTCCCTCCTGGCTACAGTCCTGCACACCTTACTCTAGCTGAAAGGAAAATCAAAATGAGAATTCTGAAATTCAGTTACAAGTAACAGGCTATACTGACCATCATCTGACCTTTGACACTGAGAGTATATTTCGGTACTCTTGTTGTCCCCAGTGATAAGCATTTCAAAAGTGCTTTCGTGAAAGATGGTAGGCAGGTAATGTTCTATGAGAAGTATATTCAATGCAATCAGATATCCTATAAAAAGGACAGCATAAATGTTGACTGGGGTTCCCTAATCATATATTGATGTTCCCCAACATTTAGCAAAAACACGGAAATATGTACATGTAATATTATGATGTGTTAATATAATTGTTTTGCATTGTCTGACCAGCTCTAACTGGAAGACACAATATTTTTACTGCACTTACCTTGCAATAAGGTCAAGCTTTGCAGTAGAAAACAATGAGATGATACCAATATTTGCTGACGCAAGTGGGTTAAACCTCAATAAATGGTGGAAACATTCAAAACTGCAGCGCTTGAGTTGTATTAGGGTGTATTTTAAACACCCTTGCTTTTTTGAATATATAATGTAATAACTATAGTGCTTGTACATGTACAAGCAAACTACTTACGTAATATACGTAAGAAATCTCACAGACTGAATGCTAACTTGGATGTTGATGTTGCATCCTTGCAGTCTTTCAGCAAAATTTTGTACATCCATTTGGTTAGTCTCATTGATCTCAGAAAATAAGAAAACTTTGCAGCCAGCTGAGAGTTCCCTTTAAAATGGATAAAGTTTGTTGGAAATGAAGAAAACATTGAAATAAAAAATATGAGTCATTTGATTACCATAATGATTATTGTATGGCTGTTTTCTGCAAAATTTTCAACAGCTTTGCAAACAGCAAAGATAGCGTGCCAATGAAGGTTTTAAATTGTAAAAGTACTACATCTAATATATTTGTTAACATCAAACATCTTAATATTATACATTATTATGTAGTACATGATACACAAGAACAACTCATGCATAAAGCATTATATATACCACCAGGAGTTGTTCATCTTTCACTAAGTTTAGAGCATTCTCTATTGATGAAGGCATTATAGACTCAATGCGGTTATGCTGCCTTTGAAGCTGTTGATTAATCAGATGCAATGTTCTCATACAGACCTGCTAACAAAATATATTTTCTATGTCAATATGAGAAGCATGTCTTAATCCCCATAAAATCCAGAGAACACTTTGATCTCTGGCAAACACAAAACCATGGAAAGTGAAAGGCACTAGAATAAGGAACTACCTTGCTATTCTGATGGTATCATCCTGACAGTTTTGTACTTTCACAAATGTATCCACCTCATCCACGATGAGTACTTTGATGTCAGACAAATCAAAGCACTTATAATTCTTTGAATAGTCCCTGGTTGTGCTTGGAGTCCCAGTGATGATCTGGGTATTAATTGTCTTAGTTTTTGGCCCTGGGAAAAAATGCATTTTAATGTAAGGGACTGGTCAGTTTCTTCAGCTGGGGGGGGGGGAGGGGGGCAGTGGATTCATGGGGATCATCCTGTTTTTGACTTTGGTGATGGGGGGGTCACCTTGTTTTTGAAATGCCCAATAGGGGGGGTCAGTGTGTTTTTGAATTTTGACACAGGCTCATCATTGCCTAAAATGCTAGTGTCAGCCACAAATTTCATCATTCAGTTGTATTTTTCGGCGCGCCCTTCGGGCGCATAACTTTAACAATCAGTCATATTTTTCAGCACGCCCAACTTTAACATGTCAAGCATACATACATCAGAGATATGTGTATGTTCAATATATTTCAGCGTGCTCTTCAAGCTCATTACTTTAATATATATCAGACATTTTTCAGCATGCCGTTCAGGTGCATGACTTTAATATACAGGCATATATATCAGAGATATCAGGATGTTTCATATTTTTTGGCGAGCCCTTCAGGCGCCGTACTTTAATAAATCAGAGATATCTTGATGTTTGCTAAGTGAAAGTGTACCATTATGAAATCTGCATTTCATATGAAAAGGATGACAAATTCCTGATACTTTTCTGTTCTCTCTATGAGAATTCAGTATGAGAAAGCAACATGCACAAATATTTCACAATATATATTTGATACAGTGACTTATTTTAGAGATAGAAAAATGACAAGATATCTTTCCTTCTCATTGATGCAATTATTTCCTTTGTGTCACAGGTTTTCTGTAGAAAGATGCTTTTTTATGAACAAAATAACAGTTAAAAAGGCAGTTTTTGTCATTATTAGCTGTGCTTTTATGGTTTCAATGTTACAAGAAAAGGTTCTCTCAGACACTGTACACATCAGATTTGGCTAAAAAAGCTCTCTATGGCTCCTCAGGAGATTTAATTGGATGGTTGGCAAGTCTTACACCCATCAAAGTTTTTGATTCACTGCTTTTTTCCTCTTTGATATTAATGATTGACATAGAATGACTATTCAAAATATAAATATATGTAAAATGTAAAATATAAAATATATATATATATATATATATATATATATATATACGAAAATGGTTTGCTTGTCAATGCAGGCAAAGTATAGTGCTCAATGCATTTCTGCATTGAGCACTATACTTTGCATTGAATATGCATGCCCACCTGCAACACAATATAAACAGTTCAATTGCCGCCAAACCTTCACTCCTGATGATTGCTTAGCGCATGAAACAGACTGTAGAGTGACAACTACAAGTTCCTAGATTCTCAGTATATATATATATATATATATATCGAAGTATACAGATGTCCTCGAGGGAAATTACAGTGCTCAATGCAAAAAGCAGAGCGTTATAAATAAACAGATTACTTCAAGTACAAAGTAATGAAATCTATTACTTAAGTTTCATGCATCTTGCAATCCTCAGATAGAGTGAAAGGATTATTAGCTCGACACTCTTACATATATGATCGGGACGAACCATTCTATTTGTAGGTAGTGTTAAAATTCGATAAATAATATTTGTTTTGGTGGCGACATTTTGAAACCAACTCAGAGCGTTTGTTTAACAGTGTAGATTTGTCAGCATTGATAATGTGCAGCTTTTCTGATATACAAAGATTACATCGCTTGTTCATGTTAGAGTAGCTCAATGCTTTATTAATGATTGACTATGAAATATCAAAGTCTTGTCCTTATTTCTTAAGTTCCATACATATTTTGATAACTCGGTGTCGTTTTTGTATCTCTCGTTGTGGAACGACTTCATGTGATTAGTGTAGCGCGTCTTGAAGGTGTTATCAGTGAGGCCGATATAAACCCTCTCTCCGTTGTCCTCCGTTGATATGTTGGCCTTGTACACCACGCCTTTGACTTGACAGTTACCCTTCAAGGGGTATGCCGACTTAACCCTGCAATTGCAATCAGCTGGTAAGTCCTTACGCTGTTCTCCGGAGATTACCCTCTTATTGTGCGATTTTATTATACTTGCCACTGAGTTCCCTTATGAAAATTTTTAGCCTGCTGCACAGTGTTCCTGCACAGGTGCGGCACTAGTGCAACAGACACTTACTGTAACTCAACTGTAAGGCGACTTTTTCGCATGCAAATTAGCTGCTGCCGCACAGGCGCAAGAAATGATAAAAACAGTAACTGTGCGGCAGCTTTGTGCAGGAACTGTGCAGCAATATACAGCAGGTTGCGGCAGCTCTGCTGTAAGGCAATTTTTCTCATGCAAATTAGTTGCTGTCGTACAGGTGCAAGAAGCAATGAAAACAGTAACTGTGCGGTAGCTTTGTGCAGGAACTGTGCAACAATACAACAAGTTGCAGCAGCTTTGCTGTAAGGTGATTCTTTCGCATTATACACATTAGCTGCACTGAGCAAATATATAGTGCAAGAAATGCTGAAAACAGTAACTGCAGTAACTTTGTGTTGGAAATGTGGAAGCCTGTGTTTGCACAATAGCCCTTTGAACTACAGAGTACCTGAAAGACTGTGCAGGAACTTCACAGAAAATTGTGGCATCTTGCAGGACAGCTACCAGGAGTAGGTAAAATTTGCGGCAAATTAATTTGAATGTTACTGCAAATTTGCCGCAAACACAAAATGCAAAATTTCCTTCATAAGTTGGCATAATTCCACAGCAGTCAGCTCAGGGATAAACTTTTACCAATTTCAGCAACAGTAAGAAAACTAAATACATTATTAAATAGACGAGAGATACTGAAAACCAAAGAAGCAACACAATTAAGTGACAGCAAAATTTCTTGTATTGTACCATAAGTTTCAACGTTTTTATCTTTTCCAACGATGTAATTATTATATTGTTGGAAAAGATACGTTCAGCTCAGATATGTACACAGAAGTTGTAAAATCGCTTGTGTAAACATGGCCAATGTTAGTGACACCGTTGAAAACCTGACAGACTGTGGAAGGCACAAGATGTGTTTTATCCAACTAAGCTCTGAAATACCAGTTTCACAAGAAAAAATGGTCAGCGCAAATAAAGTTATTGTTAAATAACAAGATGCTTCGCTGAACTCTGCTGAATGAAACAGTCCCCGATTATGGTTTGTTTGAGCTTGATGTGCTACCAAAATTATTGAGAAGTGGATATTCCAGAGCACACCCACCCCCGAGGCATTTCTATTGAAATTTCACATCAGAGTTCACGTTTTCCTGTTTTTGTCCGCTTGACCTTTGACCCTCAGGTAACTCGTGACTAGAAGGTTTAGATTTAGATAAAGGAGAATCATGAATCTCAAGGTAAATACATGATGTTGTAGCTGAGGGACAACGTTTGAAGTCGGGTCATTTATAGATCTGAGTCTTGCTGATTTTTACCTGGGTTATCAATTTCAAACTCTGGCCCGAAACCACAACCTGGTATTTACAGCTACACTTAATCATACTAAAATGTCATCTTACTTCCATTCATTCATTCTGTAGGCCCTATTGTGAAAAACACACCAAGCAATAAATGATCGATGTTTTTTCAATATTTATCTCTAGGCACCCCTAAAGATTCAAGTAGATGCCAAACTTATTTCACACTATATTTGTACACTTGGTATTTCTGGATACACTGGTTTATTTCTGGTATCAATGATTATTGATATCTACTTATTTTTGCCTGCATTCAGTTGTATTCATTCACGAATGTAGTATTTGAAATTTTATCATAACAAACAACACTCTTTGCTACACCGTTTTCTGGTTCTTGAAGATGCCATAAATTGTTTTGAGAGAGTGGAGGTGCCACAGCTAAAGAAAAGTGTCAGTGACTTGTGTTGAAGAATGAATTATGCAGAGCATGATGCGAGTCATTGATAAAGGAAAGAGTCAAGTGTTGAATTTATGACCTGAAATGACACAGTGTTGAAAATTATAGGCTAACTGGAGGCCGACAGAAGTGTTGAAAATTATAAGTGTCAACAAATGACAGCACAAAGGTCTAGCCTGAATAGCTTCGCGATCGTGGAAATGTGTCAGAACTTTCCCTCATTCAATATTTTCTTCTTCATCGTTTCTTTTCTTTTCGTTTGTGTGAGTTATATTTATACATGTAAGGCTGAAGCTTATAGGCCTAATACTTGATCAGTTGACAACTGATCAATTCATTAAAACCTAATTTTATGACAATGATTTTCTGTCATTATATTTTTGTTGGCATGTCCTGTCATAAAAACTAATGGTAACAAAATCTTTATGTCCAGTCAGTAAGTAATCCAACCTACTAATTTTCCAAACCTATCATGAAACTTTCGTAGATATGTGTCAGAGCGAACTTTCCCCCATTCAATCTTTGCTTCATCATCATGGTTTTTTTTTTGAGAGTTGTAATTTATACAACCTTTAATCAGTTGAAAAGGGATCAATTCATTAAAACCTAACTTATTGACTTATATTTGTCGACTTGTCCTGTCATAGAAACTGATGGTAACAAAATCTACATATAGGCCTACTCGTACTCAGTTGGTGATCCGACCTACCCATTTTCCAAACTCCTTATTCTAAGACTTCACTCGTTTTACAGGTTTTAATTCTACATATAACGTACCGTATGTGAGATTTATGCATTAAAAAGTAAGACTGTATATTTTAGTTTCCTGAGATATCCTGATATACATAAGGTCAGCTGAAAGTAGAGGCAATAAACTGAATGGATTTTATCGAACTTGATAGCCTACAACTCATAAAAGCGTTCTGTTATAAAAAATAGACGCATATTTCTACTATTGAGATCAAAGTGTCAGTAAAGTGTTGTATCTCAACTATTTTGGAACATTTTTGAATAGAAAACATGCAATTACCACCATCCGTCATCGTTCGAAAGCGGTTTGGCAGATATGGATGCAAATTATCGGACAGGGCCTCACACTCTCAGCCTTCGATCGTCTTTTTAGCCAGGCAACACGGCGGCGCTGCGAGTACCTCTGACGACTATGGGCCGGGTGGTCTATGCTGGCTTCCTTCATCACCTCCAGTGGGTCAAACATGGCCATGGTGCAATGCAATGCTTTACGATAAGCACAGTGTGTGAACTAAATCAGAAAGCAAGTTTGATAGATTGTTTATCAAAGCTATAAAAAACGAAATCGGCCGACCATTATCAGGACTCATTTTGTTGACAACGAAAGATGTCCATGTGGCCCCAGGTAAGCTTACGCGTGGGTGCAGCGTTGTTTCAAGTTGGATAGTCGATCGAAGGCCCTGAATCGAAGTTTGAGGCCGAACCTCGGGACTGACTTGTGTAAAGCAGTACCGAGGTTCGGCCTTCGGCCTCACACTTTCAATCGACTATCCAAGCAACCGTGACGCTCACCACCTGCACGGTGCACCTGTGATCGATATCAGCTCACTTCACTACTAGTTAAACGCGTACATCCTACGGTACACGCGTACTGTACATGACCAGTCAGCAAGTTAGAAAATATTTGTGAAAAATGCAAAGATATATTCATATTCGTCATTGGATAATAATGCATTTTGTGTCAGAATTTCAAAACTTCAGTAGTCGTATGAAAGTCTGCACGCGACGGTAGAACTCCGTATGTATACGGTATATCCCCGCCCGGCGCCCCACCGCACCGCGGCCCTAGCTAGCTCCGCTGCCCCGTTGAACACCTGACCTGGGCAGGTCACCGGGTCAGTAAACTTGTGATATTTGGCGCGCAGAATACGCTTTTCCGTCTGCAAATTTACACATTTCCGCGCGTAAACTGACTTGAGAGTTCGATGACTCCTATGGTTATACCACGCCAGGGGGGCGCACACCGATACACTCGTAACATGTCGAGTTTTATACTTTTCGTCGTTAGGCGCAGGTAATTCTTCATTCAAACTGCGAAATAGTGATAAACATACAAATCTGCAAGATACCTTAGAGGTTAAATCAATCAAGATGTGCCAATTCCAAGCCTTTTATTTGTTTTCCTTCCGCATCAAAAAACTGCCGAAGTGCATAGGGTAAGCGACGGGGGTCACGTATCAATGGCGTTCGAAAATGGTGTCAGGCAGTAAATGGAAGAGCGTCACTCACGCTCTCGACCGACCGAGTAAAAAATACAGAAAAGTGCAATTTCTGCCGAAAATCGAAGAAATTAGCGCATGAAAACATTCTAAATTTAATGACATACAAATTAGGGGTTACCGACTCCAATTTTGTTTTGCAAAAATCGCGTTAATTAACCATTTACCACCGGAACCTCCAACGGGGGTGCCGACGACTGACGGAATAAATAGAATTTCATCTCTCTCGCGAGACTGAAACGGGAGTTTAAGAATCGCATTTTTAGTCAAATTTCGGGATTTTTATCACACAATTTGTATACCACCATATTCCTGAAATCGTAGAGAACCTGGAGCACCAAAATCACGCCGTTCTTCGACCTATAGCGCGAGAACGGGGCAAAATAAGAAACGAGATTACAATCGTGCACCGGCAAAAGATTTTACTATATAGGAGTAAAAAGACAGAGAAAAAAAGATTAAATTCAAATTGTGGTACGATTTATTTTAAATGCCATGTTCATTTCATGCCACAAGTATCTTCAAGAGATTTTCTTTTGACTCGAGAAGTTTCATGTAACATTTACATTACTGTCATAGGCTGCGATTTGGCTTTATGTTCTCTGAATTTCTTGTCCCTTCACTATGCATTCTGAAAAATACAAATCGTTCAGGGAAGAGTATAAGTCTTTACCGTTTGACCAAACATTTTAAACATCGCAATTTGATGAAAGACATCAATAATTATTTGAAAAGAGACAAAAAAGTTGAAAACTTGAAGCAAAAAAATGCATATACATTTATGATTATTAAATTAATAATGATCAAATGTCAAACAGCGGACAGCTCGCCGTATGTTGTTTACATACCAACGGCGGCGACGGGCGACAATCTGCAAAATCTCAGCACTTACTGTAACTGTTGTGAAACGAAAGTGAATTCGGTATGAATCAGTACTCAACGAAAATTTATCTGTAGCTAAACATAGCGATGCAACGATTACAGAACATAAATAGCGATGAACAGACGGACGGTACATTGACTTACATTTGAGAATGGCTCGCAGAGGCTGGATGATTCGATCCCGGTTCCGGTTGCAGGTCTCTCCGAACCGTGTGTACATACTTAGAAAACATAGTCAGCATTTTTACTGCTGTTCGCGTTCACAAATTTTGAAACCCGTCTATCTCTGGTGCTGTATACACGTTTTTCCAACACTGTGATATCATTTGCCTGGCGATTCCATAGAAAGATCGCGAAATTGTCCACTAGATAACTCGCTAACAACAAGTACACAGCCGATGGGCAGACAGTCCATGTAGCGACAATGAAGATGCTAATGATATGCAGAATGTACAAGTTTCAGGTTTCGTCGACCAACTTCCCCTCTTGGGTACAACTTCAAACTCTGAAATACCAAGTTACATAATTCAATAGCAAACTTGTGGAAGTTTCCAAGTTCGTGGGACCCTCTGCCAACTTGCCAACTTACTTGCCAACTTTCAATGGGGAAGTTGGCGGGGGCCTCTGCCAACTTGCCAACTTACTTACTTGCCAACTTTCATTGGTGGAAGTTGGCGGGGGCCTCTGCCAACTTGCCAACTTACTTGCCAACTTTCAATGGGGAAGTTGGCGGAGGCCTCTGCCAACTTCCACCCATTAAAGTTGGCAAGTAAGTAAGTTGGCAAGTTGGCACAGGCTTCCGCCAACTTCCACCCGTGAAAGTTGGCAAGTAAGTTGGCAAGCTGGCACAGGCCTCCACCAACTTCCACCCATGAAAGTTGGCAAGAAAGTAAGTTGGCAAGTTGGCAGAGGTCCCCGCCAACTTCCACCCCTGAAAGTTGGCAAGTAATTTGCCAAGTTGGCGGGGGCCTGTGCCAACTTAGACTCATGAAAGTTGGCAAGTAAGTACGTTGGCAAGCTGTCAGGGGGCCTCACCAACTTTCCAGTTGTCAACTTCCACCCATGAAAGTTGGCAAGTAAGTTAGCAAGTTGGCATATGCCCCTGCCAACTTCCACCCATGAAAGTTGGCAAGTAAGTAAGTTGGCAAGTTGGCAGAGGCCCCCGCCAACTTCCCGGTATGAAAGTTGGCAAGTAAGTTGGCAAGTTGGCACAGGCCTCCACCAACTTCCACCCATGAAAGTTGGCAAGAAAGTAAGTTGGCAAGTTGGCGGAGGCCCCCGCCAACTTCCACCCATGAAAGTTGGCAAGAAAGTAAGTTGGCAAGTTGGCACAGGCCCCCGCCATCGTCTGTTACATATTCAATAGCAAACTTGTGGAAGTTTCCAAGTTTGTGGGACCCTCTGCCAACTTGCCAACTTACTTGCCAACTTTCAATGGGGAAGTTGGCGGGGGCCTCTGCCAACTTGCCAACTTACTTACTTGCCAACTTTCGTGGGCCGAAGTTGGCGGGGGTCTCTGCCAACTTGCCAACTTACTTGCCAACTTTCAATGGGGAAGTTGGCGGAGGCCTCTGTCAACTTCCACCCATTAAAGTTGGCAAGTAAGTAAGTTGGCAAGCTGGCACAGGCCTCCACCAACTTCCACCCATGAAAGTTGGCAAGAAAGTAAGTTGGCAAGTTGGCAGAGGCCCCCGCCAACTTCCACCCATGAAAGTTGTCAAGTAAGTTGGCAAGTTGGCAGAGGCCCCCGCCAACTTCCACCCATGAAAGTTGGCAAGTAAGTAAGTTGGCAAGTTGGCAGAGGCCCCCGCCAACTTCCCAGTATGAAAGTTGGCAAGTAAGTTGGCAAGTTGGCACAGGCCTCTGCCAACTTCCACCCATGAAAGTTGGCAAGTAAGTAAGTTGGCAAGTTGGCAGAGGCCCCCGCCAACTTCCACCCATTAAAGTTGGCAAGTAAGTAAGTTGGCAAGTTGGCACAGGCCCCCGCCAACTTCACACCATTAAGTTGGCAAGTAAGTTAGCAAGTTGGGAGAGGCCCCCGCCAACTTCCACCCATGAAAGTTGGCAAGTAAGTAAGTTGGCAAGTTGGCACAGGCCCCCGCCATCGTCTGTTACATAATTCAATAGCAAACTTGTGGAAGTTTCCAAGTTTGTGGGACCCTCTGCCAACTTGCCAACTTACTTGCAACTTTCAATGGGGAAGTTGGCGGGGCCTCTGCCGACTTGCCAACTTACTTACTTGCCAACTTTCGTGGGCCGAAGTTGGCGGGGGTCTCTGCCAACTTGCCAACTTACTTGCCAACTTTCAATGGGGAAGTTGGCGGAGGCCTCTGCCAACTTCCACCCATTAAAGTTGGCAAGTAAGTAAGTTGGCAAGCTGGCACAGGCCTCCACCAACTTCCACCCATGAAAGTTGGCAAGAAAGTAAGTTGGCAAGTTGGACGAGGCCCCCCGGCAACTTCCACCCATGAAAGTTGTCAAGTAAGTTGGCAAGTTGGCAGAGGCCCCCGCCAACTTCCACCCATGAAAGTTGGCAAGTAAGTAAGTTGGCAAGTTGGCACAGGCCCCCGCCAACTTCCCAGTATGAAAGTTGGCAAGTAAGTTGGCAAGTTGGCACAGGCCTCCGCCAACTTCCACCCATGAAAGTTGGCAAGTAAGTAAGTTGGCAAGTTGGCAGAGGCCCCCGCCAACTTCCACCCATAAAAGTTGGCAAGTAAGTAAGTTGGCAAGTTGGCACAGGCCCCCGCCAACTTCCACCCATGAAAGTTGGCAAGTAAGTAAGTTGGCATGTTGGCAGAGGTCCCCGCCAACTTAGACCCATGAAGTTTGCAAGTAAGTAAGTTGGTAAGTTGCACAGCAAGTTGTCAGAGGCCCCGCCAACTTCCCTGAATGAAAGTTGTCAAGTAAGTTGGCAAGTTGGCAGAGGCCCCCGCCAACTTCCATCCATTTAAGTTGGCAAGTAAGTAAGTTGGCAAGTTGGCAGAGGCCCCCGCCAACTTCCCTGTATGAAAGTTGGCAAGTAAGTTGGCAAGTTGGCAGAGGCCTCCGCCAACTTCCACACATGAAAGTTGGCAAGTAAGTAAGTTGGCAAGTTGGCAGAGGCCCCCGCCAACTTCCACCCATGAAAGTTGGCAAGTAAGTTGCCAAGTTGGCGGGGGCCTGTGCCAACTTACACTCATGAAAGTTGGCAAGTAAGTACGTTGGCAAGCTGTCAGAGGGCCTCACCAACTTTCCAGTTGTCAACTTCCACCCATGAAAGTTGGCAAGTAAGTTAGCAAGTTGGCAGATGCCCCTGCCAACTTCCACCTATGAAAGTTGGCAAGTAAGTAAGTTGGCAAGTTGGCAGAGGCCCCCGCCAACTTCCCAGTATAAAAGTTGGCAAGTAAGTTGGCAAGTTGGCACAGGCCTCCGCCAACTTCCACCCATGAAAGTTGGCAAGAAAGTAAGTTGGCAAGTTGGCAGAGGCCCCCGCCAACTTCCACCCATGAAAGTTGGCAAGAAAGTTAGTTGGCAAGTTGGCACAGGCCCCCGCCATCGTCTGTTACATAATTCAATAGCAAACTTGTGGAAGTTTCCAAGTTTGTGGGACCCTCAGCCAACTTGCCAACTTACTTGCCAACTTTCAATGGGGAAGTTGGTGGGGGCCTCTGCCAACTTGCCAACTTACTTACTTGCCAACTTTCGTGGGCCGAAGTTGGCGGGGGTCTCTGCCAATTGCCAACTTACTTGCCAACTTTCAATGGGGAAGTTGGCGGAGGCCTCTGTCAACTTCACCCATTAAAGTTGGCAAGTAAGTAAGTTGGCAAGCTGGCACAGGCCTCCACCAACTTCCACCCATGAAAGTTGGCAAGAAAGTAAGTTGGCAAGTTGGCAGAGGCCCCCGCCAACTTCCACCCATGAAAGTTGTCAAGTAAGTTGGCAAGTTGGCAGAGGCCCCCGCCAACTTCCACCCATGAAAGTTGGCAAGTAAGTAAGTTGGCAAGTTGGCAGAGGCCCCCGCCAACTTCCCAGTATGAAAGTTGGCAAGTAAGTTGGCAAGTTGGCACAGGCCTCCGCCAACTTCCACCCATGAAAGTTGGCAAGTAAGTAAGTTGGCAAGTTGGCAGAGGCCCCCGCCAACTTCCACCCATTAAAGTTGGCAAGTAAGTAAGTTGGCAAGTTGGCACAGGCCCCCGCCAACTTCCACCCATTAAAGTTGGCAAGTAAGTTAGCAAGTTGGGAGAGGCCCCCGCCAACTTCCACCCATGAAAGTTGGCAAGTAAGTAAGTTGGCAAGTTGGCAGAGGCCCCCGCCAACTTCCCTGTATGAAAGTTGGCAAGTAAGTTGGCAAGTTGGCACAGGCCTCCGCCAACTTCCACCCATGAAAGTTGGCAAGTAAGTAAGTTGGCAAGTTGGCAGAGGCCCCCGCCAACTTCCACCCATGAAAGTTGGCAAGTAAGTAAGTTGGCAAGTTGGCACAGGCCCCCGCCAACTTCCACCCATGAAAGTTGGCAAGTAAGTAAGTTGGCAAGTTGGCAGAGGTCCCCGCCAACTTAGACCCATGAAAGTTTGCAAGTAAGTAAGTTGGTAAGTTGGCACAGCAAGTTGGCAGAGGCCCCGCCAACTTCCCTGAATGAAAGTTGTCAAGTAAGTTGGCAAGTTGGCAGAGGCCCCCGCCAACTTCCATCCATTTAAGTTGGCAAGTAAGTAAGTTGGCAAGTTGGCAGAGGCCCCCGCCAACTTCCCTGTATGAAAGTTGGCAAGTAAGTTGGCAAGTTGGCAGAGGCCTCCGCCAACTTCCACCCATGAAAGTTGGCAAGTAAGTAAGTTGGCAAGTTGGCAGAGGTCCCCGCCAACTTCCACCCCTGAAAGTTGGCAAGTAAGTTGCCAAGTTGGCGGGGGCCTGTGCCAACTTACACTCATGAAAGTTGGCAAGTAAGTACGTTGGCAAGCTGTCAGGGGGCCTCACCAACTTTCCAGTTGTCAACTTCCACCCATGAAAGTTGGCAAGTAAGTTAGCAAGTTGGCATATGCCCCTGCCAACTTCCACCAATGAAAGTTGGCAGAAGTAAAGTAAGTGGCAAGTTGGCAGAGGCCCCCGCCAACTTCCCAGTATAAAAGTTGGCAAGTAAGTTGGCAAGTTGGCACAGGCCTCCGCCAACTTCCACCCATGAAAGTTTGCAAGAAAGTAAGTTGGCAAGTTGGCGGAGGCCCCCGCCAACTTCCACCCTTGAAAGTTGGCAAGAAAGTAAGTTGGCAAGTTGGCACAGGCCCCCGCCATCGTCTGTTACATAATTCAATAGCAAACTTGTGGAAGTTTCCAAGTTTGTGGGACCCTCAGCCAACTTGCCAACTTACTTGCCAACTTTCAATGGGGAAGTTGGTGGGGGCCTCTGCCAACTTGCCAACTTACTTACTTGCCAACTTTCATGGGCCGAAGTTGGCGGGGGTCTCTGCCAACTTGCCAACTTACTTGCCAACTTTCAATGGGGAAGTTGGCGGAGGCCTCTGTCAACTTCCACCCATTAAAGTTGGCAAGTAAGTAAGTTGGCAAGCTGGCACAGGCCTCCACCAACTTCCACCCATGAAAGTTGGCAAGAAAGTAAGTTGGCAAGTTGGCAGAGGCCCCCCGGACACTTCCACCCATGAAAGTTGTCAAGTAAGTTGGCAAGTTGGCAGAGGCCCCCGCCAACTTCCACCCATGAAAGTTGGCAAGTAAGTAAGTTGGCAAGTTGGCAGAGGCCCCCGCCAACTTCCCAGTATGAAAGTTGGCAAGTAAGTTGGCAAGTTGGCACAGGCCTCCGCCAACTTCCACCCATGAAAGTTGGCAAGTAAGTAAGTTGGCAAGTTGGCAGAGGCCCCGCCAACTTCCACCCATGAAAGTTGGCAAGTAAGTAAGTTGGCAAGTTGGCACAGGCCCCCGCCAACTTCCACCCATTAAAGTTGGCAAGTAAGTTAGCAAGTTGGGAGAGGCCCCGCCAACTTCCACCCATGAAAGTTGGCAAGTAAGTAAGTTGGCAAGTTGGCAGAGGCCCCCGCCAACTTCCCTGTATGAAAGTTGGCAAGTAAGTTGGCAAGTTGGCACAGGCCCCCGCCAACTTCCACCCATGAAAGTTGGCAAGTAAGTAAGTTGGCAAGTTGGCAGAGGCCCCCGCCAACTTAGACCCATGAAAGTTTGCAAGTAAGTAAGTTGGTAAGTTGGCACAGCAAGTTGGCAGAGGCCCCGCCAACTTCCCTGAATGAAAGTTGTCAAGTAAGTTGGCAAGTTGGCAGAGGCCCCCGCCAACTTCCATCCATTTAAGTTGGCAAGTAAGTAAGTTGGCAAGTTGGCAGAGGCCCCCGCCAACTTCCCTGTATGAAAGTTGGCAAGTAAGTTGGCAAGTTGGCAGAGGCCTCCGCCAACTTCCACCCATGAAAGTTGGCGCAGGCCCCTGCCAACTTCCACCCATGAAAGTTGGCAAGTAAGTTAGCAAGTTGGCAGATGCCCCTGCCAACTTCCACCCATGAAAGTTGGCAAGTAAGTAAGTTGGCAAGTTGGCAGAGGCCCCCGCCAACTTCCCAGTATGAAAGTTGGCAAGTAAGTTGGCAAGTTGGCACAGGCCTCCGCCAACTTCCACCCATGAAAGTTGGCAAGAAAGTAAGTTGGCAAGTTGGCAGAGGCCCCCGCCAACTTCCACCCATGAAAGTTGTCAAGTAAGTTGGCAAGTTGGCAGAGGCCCCCGCCAACTTCCACCCATGAAAGTTGGCAAGAAAGTAAGTTGGCAAGTTGGCAGAGGCCCCTGCCAACTTCCACCCATGAAAGTTGGCAAGTTGGCAGAGGCCCCCGCCAACTTCCACCCATGAAAGTTGGCAAGTAAGTAAGTTGGCAAGTTGGCAGAGGCCCCCGCCAACTTCACTGTATGAAAGTTGGCAAGTAAGTTGGCAAGTTGGCAGAGGCCCCCGCCAACTTACCTGTATGAAAGTTGGCAAGTAAGTTGGCAAGTTGGCAGAGGCCTCCGCCAACTTCCACCCATAAAAGTTGGCAAGTAAGTAAGTTGGCAAGTTGGCGCAGGCCCCTGCCAACTTCCACCCATGAAAGTTGGCAAGTAAGTTAGCAAGTTGGCAGATGTCCCTGCCAACTTCCACCCATTAAGTTGGCAAGTAAGTAAGTTGGCAAGTTGGCAGAGGCCCCCGCCAACTTCCCTGTATGAAAGTTGGCAAGTAAGTTGGCAAGTTGGCACAGGCCTCCGCCAACTTCCACCCATGAAAGTTGGCAAGTAAGTTAGCAAGTTGGCAGATGTCCCTGCCAACTTCCACCAATTAGTTGGCAAGTTGGCACAGGCCCCCACAGTTCCACCCATGAAAGTTGTCAAGTAAGTAAGTTGGCAAGTTGGCACAGGCCCCAGCCAACTTCCCTGTATGAAAGTTGGCAAGTAAGTTGGCAAGTTGGCACAGGCCCCCGCCAACTTCCACCCATTAAAGTTGGCAAGTAAGTTAGTTGGCAAGTTGGCAGAGGTCCCCGCCAACTTCCACCCCTGAAAGTTGGCAAGTAAGTTGGCAAGTTGGCGGGGGCCTGTGCCAACTTAGACTCATGAAAGTTGGCAAGTAAGTAAGTTGGCAAGCTGTCAGGGCCTCACCAACTTTCCAGTTGTCAAGTAAGTTGCCAAAGGGCAGAGGCCCGTGTCATCTATTATTGTCTTCTCATTTACATATTTTTCGTGTAACCCCATGTTCGTGTCGGCTACATAGACTATCTGCCAGCCGATGGTACCAAAATCTAACTTCGCGCCGATCAAGCCTCATGACGTTAACGGAAGTGCGATCTATAAATCATTACGCGATTTATAATGTAGTCCCCTTTTTAAACGTTGGAATTGACTCTACATTATTCACCAATCCGTTATGTTTTATACTTGATAGAACAAGTATAATGAAACTGGTTATTTTCATCATAGAAAGACTCAAAATAGAGTGAAATTTCTTTCAACACGACGATTCAATATCAATGCGCGAAGTGAACTTGATGAACCGTGACCTCAGAGTGTAACATGTCGGCTGCTCTCAGTCTCAGCGCTGGACGTTGGCGAAGTAGCGTATTGGATTTTCGTACAGCGGTCGGGATGGGTGTGACACACCCCAAAATTGTGCTCGGCAATACAACTCTAACGCTGAAAACATGGACAAAAGCATTGAATATCAATCCAGTCATAACAGAAAGCGAGATTTTGTTAGCGATGACAGGACACAGACTTAGCTTCAAGTTCAAGTGCTGGGCACTGTACGTACGTACCGTATATACTGTATACACTGCAATATAGCGTGAAATCTGAGCACGTCCACGGCTCTGTTTGGAGCCAAGGTACTACTTGTAGTAGCGGGTCCTGCGACATTGAAGTTTATTTGTTTGTTTCTACAATGAAAAGTTCTCATCTGTCGATATTTTTAAGGTACAGATTTGCAGTAACAAAAGTCTACGACGCGTCCTTACACAAGTTACAGACCATCATAGATTTCGTTCGAAACTGTTTCAGTGCATTTTGGTATCACTCGCAGAAAATACAGAGTTTAACCTGCAAGTCAGACAAGTCCCTGTTTTAAAAATTTGTTCTCCTAAAAATTTAGTTGTCGATTGAACCTTGATTTACCAAACCAGATCGTCGAAGGGGTACTCATGTAATGATGTTACATGTCACTGCTGTATAATACAGATGTACTCTTTATATCCATCATCCTGCAATGTTGTTGAGTTTAGGCCTGTGTCGCTTTCACCAGCTGAACTGTGCTTTAAAAGCTGTCCATTATCTAACAGTTTTTATAATTTAAAAGTTGGATTGTCTGTTATAAAAATAAATGAATGTAAATATAAATGAAAGGTCAGTTTTGTTTTCTTGAATATAACTGGTCACGAAGTGCAATGGTACACTGTACTCTCGGTAATGAAATAGTCGGCAATATGCCCATCAATTGCTCCATATTTGCAGCATTAACCAATAACAATCTGTACATGTAATGTCATTTCTGGTACATAAGCTGCACACTTTGATGGCCTGCTGCACACAAGCTGCACACTTCAAGGTCTGTTGTACACAAGCTGTACACATTTTACATTTGCCGCACACAAGGTGTACAGTATGGAGATTATTGCACAGAAGCTGCACAGTTTTGTCTCCTGCTGCACAGTTTCTGCTCAGATTAACACTGTGCAGAAACTGTGCAGCTAGCTGCATTTTCCTGCACAGCCTCTCTTGCACAGCTTTCCTGTGCAGCACTAGTGCAGCAACTCTACGGCAGAGCTGCCGCTAGTCTACAGCAGAGCTGCCGCACAGTTTCATTTTCATAAGGGTTGGTTTCAAAATGTCGCCACCAAAACAAATATTATTTATCGAATTTTAACACTACCTACAAATCGAATGATTTGTCCCGATCATATATGTAAGAGTGTCGAGCTAATAATCCTTTCACTCTATCTGAGGATTGCAAGATGCATGAAACTTAAGTAATAGATTTCATTACTTTGTACTTGAAGTAATCTGTTTATATATATATATATATATATATATATATATATATATATATATATATATATATATATATATATATATATATATAATTTTTGTCCACCTTTTGTTTACCTATGTCGCGCGCCGGGGGGGGGGGGGTCACCTTGTTTTCGAAATTTGGAATAGGGGGGTCACCCTGTTTTCAAAATTTGGAATAGGGGGGGTTAGCCACTTTTTGACGTCGGCAAAAAATAATCCATCCACCCCCACCACCCCACCCCCCCCAGGCCGAAGAAACTGACCAGTCCCTAAGCACTGTGGGGGAAAAGTCAAATTTTGATTTTCAAAAAAGCGGGAGATGAAAACTACATAGTTACTCCACCAAGAGTTGAAATTGAGCCCAAACAAAATGATAAGACCTACAGAATATTATAAATCATGGCAGGTAAAAGTATCTGTACCCAGCTGCATTCTACCTTAATTTTGTAGGCATGATTAAAAAGAATTTTTCATAAAAATGGCAAATAGTGAAACTAGCATTTCTAACATTTGAACTGCAGGTTGGTTGTACAGCTGTTGTAACTTTGTCAAATCAGTTAATATGCGAAGCAAAGTGCATATATTTGTTCATATTCAAGCTACTGAAGCAAGCATCTCTGAAGATGAAAGTTTATACATATCAAGAATTTACTTTTTTAATGTTGAATGTTATCAACATTTTTTTAAAATTTACAAGAGATAAAAACAAAAATTGACATACATCTAAATTCAGAGTCATGAATAGTCAATGCACTGGTCAGATCACCATACAGATCATAGAGACTTTCTGCTATCAGTTTGGCAGAGTCAGCAGATTGGGCCAGGAGGACCACCTTCTGAAAACAACACATTGCTATGTATGAGAATAGAACGGGACAGTACATTATTCGTTGACTTGATATATCTTATGGAAATGCCTCTTAAGCCTTTAAAGTTTTCAAATGCCTCTGACAGAACAATGCATCAACTCAGTTCAGACAAACATCATATGACCTTGCCATATGGTCTTCATACTATGGACTGTACTGCTTAATTTATTACACAAATAAATTGAAAGTCATTTCCTAAAATCCAGTGAATAAAGAATCCTACACTTTGATTACAGGTTTTTAATAAAAGTAAAAGTAATCCTACATCCCCAGACAACTTTATTTGGACTACTGATTTCTGGCTGTCCAACAGGATTACTGCTCATTACCATATTGTGTCAGTAATGACATCGACATTAAGCTCTCCTTCTATTGTCAATGGTTATAATGATGCAGAGCAGTACTTTACAATCAAATACAATGAACTCACAGTGTTTCATATGCTTCCTTGTTGACTGGTACTTTTTCTGAATCATGGGCAATTGACTCAATGTAAACTTGGTGAAATTGAAACCATGAATCAATCAATCGATTGATCAACAGCTGTCATTTTTGTCATTCTGTATTTGCCTTTGCAGGCAAGGTGTTTGAACGGAAGATGTAAACAAAGGTGATGTGACCAAACCTGTGTAAACTGATCCCCAGCTAGCTTTACCATTGTGAAGAATCTGTATTTACCATGTTGTTCTCTTTTAGGGAAAAACCTTCCTTTGATAAAGACACTGAAAGACATTCAAGATTTTGATAATGGTCATGTATTTCATTTCCTAGAGTTGAATATGTATTTCCTATTGGATCACTGCTGTGACACACAAATGGTGTGTTATGAGACAGCATTTGTAATGTTTTGGGAATTGAAATCAGCTGCACTGATTTTCATTATTCATTTTTGTCTACGGCTATTTTTTCCTTTGGTAACATACAAATATTATGTAGATAGGACAAATAAGTTGTCTGAACAAGATATTTATACTGACTATAGCGTTTATATGCATAGTAATGTTATCTAAGTTTTGAACACAATTGTAAACTCAGATTTACAACTCTTAATTGGCAGGGTGTCAAGCAGGATTTCTGACTGCATCAAGAGGGCATAATCAACAGTTAAGTGGCCAGCAGTGTATAACTGTTCTCTTTATTCTCAATCATCCGGTATTTAAAAATATGTTATTCAAGTCGGTGTTGTACACATTCATTAATTGCCCAATCAAGAGTCATTAATTAAGTATCAGTGTCTACTTTGAAATATTAAAATTCATCTCATTCAGTCACTTGATATTGAATTTTGATGCGTTTTGAGTATATGTAAGAATTCAATTAAGCTGGTCAGAAGAGGGTTATCTGTTGGTAATTTCAACTTAATTCATGGGGACAATATAATTTTCTGAAAAATGTTTTGAATTCAACAGGACATCAAATTGGAGTTACAAATACAGTGTTTTAAATCAGGTTCAAATTTACAAAATACAGTATCCAGTCACCCAGAAGAGAAAAGGCAACACCACTTGACCAAATAATCATATCTGAAAGTGAACAAAATTTAATACATGGAAGAATTGATAAGTTTTTCGGCATTTATCAATTTGAAAGTGTACTATATATTGAAATTTCAAATCAAGGTTAAGTAATTGCTACTCAAATAGAAGATATCCTTTGAAAACTTTATGAAGTCTATATATGATGTTGGATTTGAAGAACAAGTATGTCCATCAGTTAGTAAAAGAAACTTAATTTTCATAACATGCTTACCCTTGAGTTTCCATTGTTTATGTTTATATTAAGGATCTTCACTATCTTCAGAATGAAAAAAGTGTGCTGTGCAATGAGGCATATATGTGCTGTCAATAGGTATTCAAAAATACAGTCTGAATGTTTATTTGGTGAGAGTGCATATAAGTAGGGGTTTCAGATGAAAATATCTGAAAATGTCATTGATAATAATGAATGAATTAACCTCATCAGATTAACAATCTTCATGTGCCATTCATAGTTAATAACGCTTGGAACAATACTACATGCTCCTTAATCTCTCTTTCTTCCAAAACCCTCACTCTTCTTCCTCTGCCTAGTGAAAACATACACATGGTAGAAACTCTGAAGATAACCACTGACTATCATGTCAAGAAAACCATCATTCCAAAAATTACATGTGCACCTACAAACATGCAATTCTTATCTATTCTATGACACGCACGCATAAGAAGACGTTGCTGTACTCTACATCTGATTTTAATCATATTGTGCACGCTGGCTATGTTTGTATTTTAGACAAAAAGGCACAGTTTGGACTGTCAGCAATCTAAGACATGTACAGGATCAGGACTGACACAAATGCAAGATAAAAGAAAACAGTTAAAAATCACTATTACAATGTAGACAAGTTGTGTTTTAATTCTGCTGCTGCTTGTGAGTATCAAAATCAGCAATTATATTGAAATATTGAATTCTTCTTATGCAGTGTTTAATATGTTTGAGGGTACTTTAGATGTTAATATTAGTTATTGTTATAATATCCCCCTACACTTCAATACAAATTACAATTGTTTAACAAATTTATTTAATACTTTTGCAATGTCCTTTAGAATTATGAGAACCCTACTTGCCAGAAACCCGGTGTTTTAATGTCCTGTAAAAATCAGACTTTATAAAATCAAGTTTAACTAAGGTTGTACTGTACACTTTTGAATTGAAGCTGCTTGCTTTTTTAATGAATTTTCATTGCAATCGACAGTTTGTTAAGTTTGCCTGAAAAGACATCCTGACCATAGTATACAGTAAACAGTTTAAATTAGTGACATCTTAATCTAGCAAATGGCCATAGCTATTAAAACAACGCTGAAGAAAATTGCTAGATATTAAAAAGGCATGTTTTACATACAGACAGTAGTGAGGGGGAAGACCTGAGAAGACTGCTATATACCAACAAATAGAAACTTTAAACATGCATAAATAAATTCCACTAATAAAATCGATGCGATACTGGTTAGCTTGGAAAGTTGCATTGATTTTTTTTAAATTTCAAAGCAATAGAAAATTTACACTTACCTCTACCGACTCTGGAACACACTCCTGGCGCTAATTCGTAGGCAATATTTTCCTTCAGCTCAGCGCAGGTAAATGAAGGAAGTAGCAACATGGTTTAGGCCATTTAGCAGGGGTTTCATCGGTCGTGTCCGGTAAGTCCAAGGTGTGATGTCTGCCTTTATTTCATGCAAAAATAATATTCTCCAGTCACATGGAGAAATGATGCTCAGAAAAGGAGTCAGATGAACCAATATAGTAGAAAAGTAGAAGCGAGACACTTGTAACACGCGAGAAACATACCCATCGTATGAAAATGGTTTGCACTACCCCCCAAAAAGAGTTCGCTTCGCAACGCCCACGCATGTTATTTATCATTGTGTATATTCTAAAGCAGTGACAGGTAGGGGACGGACCATTAGATCGTGTAAATTGGGATGGTCACAATCAGATATTGTGAATATTTTTTTACAATTGTAAATTTTTGAATTGTTTTTTCCAAGTGAGTCATGTGCTGTGTGCTAACTGTCAGATTTATCTTTTTTGTACGTTCTGATTTTGTTTTTATTTTGCAAACTAGTCTGAATATTTTTTGCCATTTTAGCTTTGAATTTTTTTTTTTACCCCCCCCCCCTAAGACGGCTTACGCGATTGGCTGTTCCACAGTTCACACATGGAGCAAACCGGTTCAGTTTACGCATAGAGAAAGATCTGTCAATCTTACTCTGTGGTTTACGTACGTGACTGTTCTATTTAGTCGCGACGCAGCTCCGCGATTTGGCGGTTAATTTGAACTGCGCACTTTGCCACGATTGCTCATGGCGGATTGAGCTGTACGATCATATAAGTGGTATGAGTTAGGAATCGTTGGAATTCTCGAACATCTGTTAATCTGTCTGTCTAATTCAGGCAGTATGTATTAAAGGAAGAAGTTGCCTTTGTATGGACGATTGCATGATATTTGTACATACGACATCGACCTATTTTATATGTCTACGAATGTAATACGTTGATTTCCAGTTACTCGTTACGTACCGATTCTTTTCGAAATTGGCAAAACCGTCCTAGACAGCGATTTACCTTACCATTAACAGAAATGTATTTTATCATCCTTGTGCTACGAAATTGTGGAATATGGAACCGGTACATCCATTAAGACTTGTAAAATTTTGCAGTAAAACTCTGCCTGTACGGTGACTGGTTTCACCTATAGAGCTGCAGGGCGTGTGGACGGAAATGTTGGGCGACAGTTGATTTAGCGCCAGCGCGGCGCTCCGTTTTCCATATCGGCGATTGTTCCTCTTTAGGCCCCTAAATTCCAAAATTTTCTTGCCAGACCGGGTTCGGACCTTATTTCGCACCTACTCGCCAAAGGATGTCCCGATGTTTGTTATTTTCGCTGATAAAACTCGTAGGCCCTATTTCGATTGACATGTGGTAGTATCCGCCGTGTTCAGCTGTGTTGCCACGTCCATGCTTAAATATTGTCTTTTTTATGAACCACAAAGGTAAAAAATTCTTGTAATTGTTAGATTCAGATCATAAAGCAAATCATAAAGCAGCACGATTTCAAAAATAGTATGCGACCTTCATCTGAGTTTGTTCAGCGCAAATCCGAAGTAAGGTAAGATTTGATCTTGTGACCATTGAGGGCGCTTCTTGGCTGCATCGGTAGGTGAACTGAGTGCGGGAACTGTTTCGACGAATTCTTGACCGCGGAGTGACGTCACTTTCACCTCACGCACGCGAGTGAGGTGAAATGGGATTTGACTGTACAGGACAGTGAACAATGCAGAAATTATGTGACAAAGTACAGAACTTAGTGTTTATCATCGACATAATGTTGAAACTTTGAATACTGGTGTAAAGGTTGAAAAATCCATACTTCAATATTTTGTTCTCACGGCAGTGTGACGCAAAAATGACGTAAAAATCCGCAAGTTCCCGGATGTCCGCGGTCAAGAATTGGCATAGCCGTCCTAGAAAAAGAATGTGGTAAGGAAGTGGATTATTTGGTCAAAACATAATTGTTATGGGTTCAGTGCATTTTCGACTCTGGACACAAACGCTTTGCTGCTTTTTACGGTCGATGAATAGATTTTATTGCATCGATACGATCGCGAGTTGTCTCCCATGCCTGCCGATTTTAGGGGGTTCTTGATGAGGTAACCATTGATTTGACCAATTAGTTATTTACAATGTTCCGTTTTCGAACTGTGTTGATTTAGAACGCGAAATGAAATCATTTAAGATGAAAAATTCCACGACAAACGATGACATGTTGAGTGCGAAAATGGCCGCCATATATTTGAATTTAATGTATGCAGACCCCCCACGGACGGCAAGTGGATTCTATCGTTCTCGCCGCCGAAGCTGCGTCGCGACTGATTAAATCTCCACACAGAGATTGAAGCGCAGCGTGGATAATTCGAACCAAGCTAGAGGGTCTCCGAGTCGTTGACCGCGCGCCCCCACCAATCCCTGCTGCGCTGCAGGCAAATTTAAATATTCCAAACTCGGACTTCTTTCAGTCCTGCGCGCGACTAACTCGCTGATCACTAGTCTGGTTCCCTGACCCATTTCCCCGGTAGAGGGCGTGGGGAAATATAGGGTCAGGTACCGGCTAATGTAAACATGGACGCTATTGGGTTAAAATAAAACAAGCTGTGATTGGATAAAAGTAACACTTGTAACTTTTTCTCATGTTTCTTGGGTTTCGCACTTTCAGGCTCACTTGACACCAACTTCTTGTTTGTACCACAAAGCCGTGGAGGTAGAAAGAAAGACTTTTTACCTCCATGATTTAGCCACTGTGATTTAGCACACCTCTTGATACTTTTAGAACGTCGACATGATGCCTGGCATTTTCATGAAATTCGGACACCATTCTATTCATCGAAATCAATCGTCGTTCACAGTTCCAACAAAGTTTGCTTTCAATTAGCTGTGATATCGCAGCAGTACTTGTGGCGTGTATCGAACGTGCTCGGGTCATTGGGGTCACGCCACAGTCGGTGATGACCTCAATGACCCTAGCGCGTTCGATACACGCCATAAGTACTGCTGCGATATCACAGCCAGCCTTCAATCACCTCTATTTCCCCGTACTTCTGGATTAATCCTTTCAGTTTATGTTTCCGTCTCGTGTGCCAATGTTTTTGGCTCGGCTACCAGTGTTCGAACATAATTCTGATCCAGTCGAATTTTGACCGGCGTTTTCATAGAAGCAGCCATATTTGTTGTAACATGTTCTGTCAGGTGACTAACCTCCGCCATCTTGAACAAAATTCTGTTCAAGATGGCTACCCGGTACCTGACCCTATATTTCCCCACGCCCTCTACTGGGGAAATGGGTCAGGGAACCAGACTAGCTGATCACTGCGTCTCACGTGACTAGCTAGACGCAGCACGTATTGTGCTTGCCACCGAGGCGGGGACCAGCCAAGCGCCCAACTGGCTAAAAAACGTGGCGGAAATAGTAGACGGATAGGAGCAATCCAGCTAAAGATCGCACTTTCCGCACACTGGTAAAAAATAATACATTAATATACTAATGAAAAAAATACATAATCTGCTAAAACTTTGGCAATCGCGTCTGCAAAGCTCACAGCCGTTGGGGCATACATTTTGCATCATCATTTTACATCCCTGTAACCACGGTCCCTTGTGCAAGTTGTAGAGGGACCGTGCTGTAACCTAGCAGGAATGGAAGCTTAGGTTACAAAAACAGTACAAAAAGCACGACAAGAAGCAGGGAGGAAGCATAAGTGTGCGCATGCGTGTAAGGGCATCCTCGTACGCGGATGTCATTTCAAAGATGAACGTGCTTCTTGAGATACTTGTTTTGTACCTTTAGAAGCACAAGCAGTAAATATCAGTAAATATAGGAAAATTGCACGTTAAACTCATTTTTAATGCTGTCAATTTCTATTAAGGTAAACGTAGAATGCCTGCATTTTCTACATAACAATATCTCCCCCCTCCCTCTATGACATGCTTCTTGAGAGATATATTTTGTATCTTTAGAAGCACTCAATCAGAAAATATGGGAATATTGCATGCTAAACTCATTTTTAATGCTGTCAATTTATATTAAGGTAAACGTAAAATGCCTACTTTTAAACATAACAATGTCTCTCACTCTCTCCACACCATCCCCCACCCCCTTATCTAATTATGTGCTTCTTGAGATATATACTTTTTGTCCTTAGAAGCACTCAATCAGAAAGTATAGCAAAATTGCATTGTTTTGAAAATTATTTAATTTCTTTGTAGTTAAAGTTTGAATGCCTAGTGTGGATCACTAACATGTAATGCTTCTTGAGATACATATTTTTTACTCTTAGAAGCACACTGAAAAAAGATAGGAAAATCGCATCAATTACACCCTATTATGTTAAATTCAGTCATTCTATAATAGTTAAATATAGAATGCCTAAGTGTGGATCACAGTTTAAACAAAAAACCTTTTCCTCCCCTCTGTTATGGCTCTTACTTCTTGAGATACATATTTTGTACCATTAGAATCACAATGAGAAAAATTAGGAAAATTGCATGTTAAAACTAATTTTTAAGCAATCATGCCATTTTGTGTTCAGTTAAAATTAATATGCATATTTTAGGTCACAGTTTAAACCAAAATCCCTCCCCTGTGTGATGTCTTGTCCTTGTTGAGATATATATTTTGTACTCTAAAAAGCACAATGAGAAAAAAATATGAAATTTGAATATTAAAACCAATTCTGTCGACAATATGTCTTTTCCTGCTTAGTTAAATTTAGAATGTCTAAAGTGTGTGTCACTTTTTAAACATAAATATCTCACCTAGCTACCCTCTATGAATACATGTGCTTCTTGAGATATATATTTTGCACTCTAAGAAGCACAATGAGACAAATATACAGAACACTGAATGTTAAAACCAGTTTTATAGACAAAATGATGTCTTGTGCTTCTTGAGATATGTATTTTATATTCTAAGAAACACAATGAGAAAAAGATAGGAAAATTGAATATTACAACCAATTTGTAGACAATATGATGTCTTTTTCTGTTTAGTTAAATTTAGAATGCCTAGAGTGCAGGCCACTGTTTAACCATAAAAACCTCCCCTCTATATTTACATCTGCTTCTTCATATAATATATATATATATATATATTATATATATATATATATATATATATATATATATATATATTGTTCTCTAAGAATCACAAAGAGAAAAATATACAGAACATTGAATGTTTAAACCAATTTTATAGACAGTATGATGTCTTGTGCTTCTTGAGATATATATTTTGTACTCTGTTTAGTTAATTTAGAATGCCTAAAGTCTGGATCTCTTTTGAAACATAAAGATCTCTCCCAGCTACCTTTTATAATTAAATGTGCTTCTTGAGATACATTTTTTGGACTCTAAGAAGCACAATGACACAAATACACAAAACAGTGAATGTTAAAAGAATATCATGCGTAAAGTGTGTGTAACTTTTTAAACAATAAAAATCTTTCCTAGCTCCTGCTCTTTCATGATCATCTACTTCTTGAGATATATATATTTTTTACTCTTTGAATCACAATTAGAAAGATATACATAATATTTAATGTTAAAACAAATTTTGTAGATAATATGATGTCTTTTTCTGATTAGTTAAATTAAGAATGCTAAAGTGTGGGTCACATCCCTTCTTAACTATTAAAATTTCCGCTAGGCCCCTTTATTAATACATGTGCTTCTTGAGATATATATTTTGTACTCTTTGAAGCACTATGCGAAAAAGATAGGAAAATTGAATATTAAAACCAATTTTGTAGACAATATGTCTTTTTCTGCTTTGTTACATTTAAAATACCTAAAGTGTGGGTCACCATTTAACCATAAAGATCTCTCCTAACCCTCTATAATTACATGTGCTTCTTGAGATATATATTTTGTACTCTAAGAAGCACAATAAGAAAAATATACAGAATATTTAACGTTTAAACAAACGTTGTAGACTATTTGATGTCTTTTTCGCCCTAGTTAAATTTAGAATGCCTAAAGTGTGGGTCACATTTTAATCATAAAGATCTCTCCTAGCTCCCCTCTATAATTACATGTGCTTCTTGAGATATATTTTGTACTGTAAGAAGCACAATGAGAAAAGATAGGACAATTGCATGTTGAAACTAATTTTTTTTAGAAAATACAATGTCTGTTCTGCTTAGTTAAATTTAGAATGCCTAAAAGTATGGGTCACCATTTAACCATAAAGATATCTCCTAGCTACCTTCTATAATTACATGTGCTTCTTGAGATACATTTTTTGTACTCTAAGAAGCACAATGAGAAAAATATACAGAACAGTGAATGTTAAAACCAATTTTTTAGACAAAATGATGTCTTTTTCTGCTTAGTTAAATTTACAATGCCTAAAGTGTGGGTCATAGTTCAAACATAGAAACCTCCTCCCCTGTATGATGTCTTGTGCTTCTTGAGATACGTATTTTGTACTCTAAGAAGCACCAAGAGACAAATATACAGAACATTGAATGTTAAAACCAATTTGTAGACATTATGATGTCTTGTACTTCTTGAGATATATATTTTATACTATAAGAACCACAATGAGAACAAGATAGGAAAATTGAATATCAAAACAATTTTGTAGACAATATATCTTGTGCTTCTTGAGATACATATTGTACTCTATGAAGCACAATGAGACAAATATACAGAACATTGAATGTTAAAACCAAGTTTGTATGCAATATGATGTCCTTTACCATTTAGTTAAGGTAGCGGTAAAGGCTAGAGCGTCAATTATAAACTTCAATAAAACTATTAAAACATAAAAGTAGTCAACAATCTCTGTGAAATAAAAAAAACTAGACATTTGGGGTCATAGGCATTGCAGAGTTATAGCCCGTTGAAACTTCTGAAAAACTGACCAAATAAGAGGAAGTTGGGGAGTCCTTAGTGTATTAACTATGGTAGAGGTCCCCTAGCTTTTAAAAAAATGTTTGAAAAGGGAAAGTCTTTTCTTACTGTTTTCAGGAAAGTTTGACAAGGCAGTGCTTGCATTCAGAATGCGGACTGCTATTGTAAATGCATTTTTAGATTCTTTGAGTGTCAAAGAGGTGTCAAAAGTGAGATTAACCAAAAAGACTGCTCTGTGACTTCAAAAGAGGGGTGCAAATATGGCTTGTTTTCAACATTTTTGACAGAATAACAGTTTTCCTACATAATTTTATACCAATTTAATCCAACCTTTAAAATGAGATATGGACATGGAATTTTTACAGCCTATTAACAAGGTTACAGATAAGATTTGTACGGCACAATTGTCCTGTATTTGAAGTACTTTTTGAAAAATCACATTTTGAAATTTGAAAGAATTTTTTAATAATATTTTGATATGTAAACCCATGTAAAATCATAAAAACAAATTTTATCTACAAATCCTGCTGTACAAATCTTACAATTAATAGTGTCAACATATTTATAACTTATTTGGTAATATTAATACTATCCAAATTCAAATATGTAAAAAAAATATGAAAAATTAAATTTTAATATTGATTGGTGTCATATTTCAAATCATGGCTACAAATATACAATTTTTATATTCTTTGGAGAGAGTATTTGGAGTTATCCTGAAAATTTGAACTAAATATCTTGATTCTAACACTTGAAACTTGACATCTAAAGATACATTTATCAAGAAGAATCATTTTCTGATCATTTTAAACAAAAAATATTGATATGACTATGTATGACTGTTTTATCATATTTCTTGATGTGTGCTGAACAGCTATGTTTTTTCAGTCCTGTGGAATTATGTCAGAAATGTTTACAAAATACAGAATATTTTCTGTTCAGCATTCAGTTTGCTCAATGATATTACTGGATAGTGTGATACTCCAGTGAATCTTTCAATATTTTGAAAATTGTCAGTTATGTGAAAGAGATCTTCTAGGCTGCATTTGGTTTGATAACAGGGAAGAAACTGAAAAATTCAAAGAGATGAAGAAATATTGTTACCGTAGTGTCAGTGTTTTATAAGAAGCAATTAGAAGCCAGTGGTTCTACTCCGGAATAAAAAAGGACCTACGTTGTTCTACAGACTCAGTACGCCCAAGAGATCATGTGATGGCGGTACAAACAAACCTGCGTGTACAAAAATGTGTAAAGAAATACAGGTATTTCTGTGCGCATTTGTGCACATTGTTTTGTTTGTACCGTGGTCCATAGGAATTCCGGGTTTGAATTATTAACTGTACAATTGTCTGATGATTTACACCACATGGAAGTTCGTATTTTTTTATAGAGCATGCATTGCATTGTGTCTGAGAGATAAAAAGAATGATGTTTAAGTTTTTGTTCTAATCTAGTTGTATCCATATATATTTGTAAATACCTCATTCCAAAGTAAAATTATGATTTCGTGTATTTTTTGACGATGATTGTGTATTTTAAACTCAACATGTGTAAAGTTTATGAATTATGCATCGACAGTGCTGCAGAAAAACAATAAAACATGGATTTTAATGTAAAACACAGTCGTATGTTCCTGTTTCTTCCATGTACTGTTCAAGGTGATGTTGAAGCCTTGCACAACCCATACCGTGGTGGAGGTTTTGTCATTCTCAAAGGATATACCGGTACATCAGGATAAACCAATGTTTTGATGTATTGTGCTGATTGGGGTTGAAGTGTGTATATTTTGTGTGTATGTATTGTATATAAGCATGAATGTTGGTGTGTGTGTGTGTGTGTGTGTGTGTGTGTGTGTGTGTGTGTTGGTTCACACCATTGGCAAAACTATGCACATACACACACATACAAACAGACACAGAGGCACACACATACACATCAAAAGTGTGTTTATGGGAATGCTGTACACGATGCAGAACTGTAAAGCCGAAAGATGATAAAAGACTTCAAACATTCTGGATATTACTGGAGTTTTAGACACTCATGCAATCAAAGGACTGTACTACTTTTCAATGCACTATGAGTGAAAACAACACAAAAGCGATTCCATCGGATTTTTCATCGATCAAGTCATATGGCTTTCGTAATAACAGGGTTATGAATATGTAAGTGTGAAGTATGAGAATAGCTGTGCAAGCTGATCAAAAAATTCACAATGTTTACTGAACAGAGTTCAAAAATCCTATATATATAGCTGGCCTTGGTTTATTACTGTTATGCATGGCTGAGTGACTCTATGCCATCCTCAAAGCATGACAGTGGTTCACTGACCACAAAGTCAGTGTTCTGTAACTTCATTCCACGTCAAGTTGTGGCTAGCAGAAATTACTGAATGGATAATATTGATCCTATTTTGTGCCCATAATATTCTGTATGTTTCTCTGCGGTCTATGATGTGTAATTACTGCTAATGTGCCAGTTAGGTGGTTGTTGACTTTCACATGTTGTTTCAGCATAGACCCCAATTGAGTGTCTATGGTTTGAGAAGTAACTTCCTCTACGATGAGCAATAAGTGCTCAAGTCAACTGTAACGTATCTCCACTTTCACATTCAAGACCATTTAATGTGAAATACACATATTTTTTTAGTATATTGCCCACCGCATCACCTCTGAGTATACATCTGTAACTTCTAAAAGCAAATAATGAACAGTACAAAGGTGAGCAGTCTTTTTATAGTTCACAGTCGCCTTTAACAAATCAGTCCACCAGATGCACGAACAGCTAACACTGAGGTCAGCAAAGTTCAAAGTTCAGTATATTTGTGTCCAGGCGGTTCCGCCGTTTCAAAGAGCAAGAAATCGAGGATACTACGGCTTTGACAAAGGTAACTTTTTGAGATCATCTGTAGTTCATTGGCAGAGTCCTTCATGTGAGATTCTGATATTGTTCTGTTTTTGCTTCAGTAGTATTACAAATGTCACAAATAGTGCTCTGTTTTTGTCATGTGTACATGGAGAGACTTGATTTCTATGTATGTAGGTGAAGGCCACAAACTATTTGTGTTGCATTAACTATGACTAGTGCACAGTCTACCGTGTTTATCCACATGTAGATGTTGCATCATAAGCAGTAGGGGATAAGAAAAGGTTTTATATTAAATTTCTCTAATATTTATACCCAAATTGAGAGAATCAGTATTTTTTAGCTCATATTTGGTTTTATATATAATACCAAAAAGAGCTTATATGATGAGTCTAAGTGGTGTCTGTATGTCTGTATATTTGTGGGTATGTGCGGATGTATGCCGCCGTCACACACAAATTAAGGCTCCCATACCGCCAAGCTACCGTCTCAGTATTTGGTGTACTGCAGGTAGATGTAGGGGTTGAGATGTGAATTTGTTCAAATGAACACATCAGTGTCAAAAATGTGCAAATTAGGTAAGAAAAGCGAAATTCTGAAACATACACATCAAAAGTGTGTGTATGGGAATACTTGATGCAGAATAGCAAAGCAGAAAGATGATAAAAGACTTCAAACATTCTGGATATTACTGGAGTTTTAGACACTCATGCAATCAAAGGACTGTACTACTTTTCAATGCACTATGAGTGAAAACACAAGAGCAATCCATCGGACTTTTCATCAATCAAGTCATATGGCTTTCGTATAACAGGGTTATGGATATGTAAGTGTGACGTATGAGAATAGCTGTGCAAGCTGATCAAAAAATTCACAATGTTTACTGAACAGAGTTCAAAATCCTATATATATAGCTGGCTTGGTGTATTACTGTTATGCATGGCTGAGTGACTCTATGCCATCCTCAAAGCATGACTTTGGTTCACTGACCACAAAGTCAGTGTTCTGTATTACTTCATTCCACGTCAAGTTGTGGCTAGCAGAAATTACTGAATGGATAATATTGATCCTTTTTTGTGCCCATAATATTCTGTGTGTTTCTCTGCGGTCTATGATGTGTAATTACTGCTAATGTGCCAGTTAGGTGGTTGTTGACTTCACATGTTGTTTCAGCATAGACCCTGAGTGTCTATGGTTTGAGAAGTAACTTCCTTTACGATGAGCAATAAGTGCTCAAGTCAACTGTAATGTATCTCCACTTTCACATTCAAGACCATTTGTTATGTAGGTCATTTACCCCACACTCATCATGACCTGAGTTCAATTAGTCTAGAACATTCTCAAGGTCACTGCCCTTGATGACCTCACAACCTTGAATTCAATTAGTCATGTTTGGAATGTTCTGGAAAGTTGATTAGTTGTGTAAGGGAGATAATTTTAGAACAGTAATTAGCATGTCAATAAAAGTTCTAGATTGTTCTTATATGCCTTTATAAAAGGGACGTGCACAGCTTCCAGTCAGACTTTTGGGATCGTGTCTCTTGTGTGTTACTAAACTCCAGCAGTAGTCATTCTCAAGACTTTTCAAGACCTTCACTGTCAACGCTGGATTTATACTTTGGACTTTGTGCAACTACAAGCCTGCAAGCCGAAGGACTGTTCATTCATCCGACTGACTGTTACAACTCTGAGACTGGAGCTTTGCCGTCCCAGCTGAGATAAGTAGTCTGTACACTTTTAAAGCTTGTACTCTATCCCTGACTTAGCAATTAGTTTTATTTTGTAATAAATTCTGTTTAAAACGTTATTTGCTGAGTTCACCCTTTTGTTCGTTTTCTCTGCACGTAACAAATTGGGGGCTCGTCCGGGATACGAATATTTTGAGCCGTTTGACAACATTATGACAGCCTTTTCAAAACTACTGTATACTGTGAACTCAGCAAAATTCAATCATGGCGGAATTCAAACCAGACGAATTTATGGATGACCTTGATCAGGACACATTTAATTCCCTCAGAAAAGACAACCTCATAACACTGGCCAATTTCCTTAAAGTAGATGTCAAAAGATCTATGCGCAAGCGAGAAATACAGTTCAAGATGCAAAACATTTAGTTAATTCTGGCCATTTTGAGGAATCCACCCTGAAAGATTATGAGCCCGAGTCTACCTCTGAACTCAGAAAATTAGAATTAGAAATGCAGACAAATTTGGAGATCAAGAAACTAGAATTACAAATGAGAGAGAAAGAATTACAAATGGAAGAAAGACAGAGAGAAAAGGAGAGAGAATTGGAAGAACATCGACTACAGTTAGAAATGAGACGTTAGAGCTTGGACAGTCAGGAAAATTCTTCCCTTCAGACAAGTTTGACATCACTAAGCATTTCAGGTTAGTTCCCCCTTTCCAAGAAAAGGATGTTGATAAATATTTCCTTCATTTTGAGAAAATTGCTCAGAGTCTGAATTGGCCTAAGGAGTCCTGGTCTATGCTTTTGCAGAGTGCTTTGGTGGGTAAAGCCAGAGAAATTTACATTCAGTTGTCAGTAGAGCAGGCTTCAGATTATGATTCTGTGAAGGAATTAATTCTCAAGGGCTATGAGTTGGTGCCTGAAGCTTACCGTCAGAAATTTAGGGATTGTGAGAAGGTGAAGGATCAAACTTATGTTGAATTTGCTCGAACAAAAGAACAACTGTTTGATCGTTGGTGTTCTTCGGAAAAGGTCAGTCAGAATTATGACAAATTACGACAACTTGTTTTGATTGAGGAATTTAAAAGGTGCATCCGGAGTGACATCAAGACATTTATCAATGAACAAAAGGCAGATACATTGGAGGTTGCTGCACGTTTGGCCGATGATTATTCATTGACCCACAAATCTTCATTTCTCAGCAAACCATCCCAGTCCTTTTCATACAGAAACAATGCAGGTAAATTTAACTCCTCCTTTTCATCCAAGAATTTCTCAAAGGAGAGTAGGAAATCAAATGACAGCAGTTCACACAGTTCAAGTAACACTCCCACATCATCAGATCCCAAGTCTCAATCTCCTTCTGACAAACAGTTTGGTACACTTTCTTGTAATTATTGTAAGAAAGACGGCCATTTAATGTCAGATTGTTTCAAATTGAAAAGAAAACGTGAAGGTCAAAGTGGTCAAAGTGGATCTAAGCCAACCGGCTTTATTTCTTCATCACTCAATTAGAGTCTAATAATGTGTGCAACACATTTTCTGAGGTTAAATCCCTCTTATCCCCAATTAATGAGGTCAAGGTCAATTCTTCTCAGGATAGCATTATGGGTATTTTCGAGCCATTTATTCATAATGGTTTTATATCACTTTCTAGTGATTTCTCTTCCGCTACCCCTGTCAAAATTTTAAGAGATACCGGGGCTTCCCAGTCTCTTTTGTTGGCAGATACCTGCCGTTTTCTGAAAAGTCATTTTCAGGTTCTAAAGTTCTTATTAAGGGGGTAGATTGTAATGACTACATTCCTGTTCCTCTCCATAATGTCTATTTGTCTTCGGACTTTGTTTCTGGACCTGTGGCTTTAGGTATTAGGCCTTTTTTGCCTTTTGAAGGGATTCACCTTCTTCTTGGAAACGACCTTGCTGGGGACAAGGTCATTACTAATCCACTTGTGACTGATAATCCTACTTTAGATCAGGATCCAGAGCCAATTGAACAGAGCCAATGAACAAGAGATACCCGATTTATTTCCTTCATGTGCTATTACTCGAGCCATGTCAAAGAAAACTTCGAGAATCAAAATACTCTCAAAAATAATGTCACAGATGTTGACTTAAATGACACCTTTCTCAGTCAGGTGTTTGACACGGATCATTCCGTTATCCCTCGTGGATTTGAAACTTCCAGTAAAACTTCTGCTGACCAAGTCAGACATTTTCTAGATCAAATCTCATTGCAGAACAACACAAAGACCCAGATATTTTGTCTTTGTTTGACAGGGTAGATGATGAAGGTAAAACTTCAGATAGCTCTGTTTCCTATTATACAAAATCTGGTATTCTCATGCGTAAATGGAGACCTCCAGATGTTTTGGTTGATGACGATTGGGCTATAAAACATCAAATTGTGGTTCCAAAGCCCTACCATGCTGAAATATTGCGCCTGGCCCATGAAACCCCATGGGCTGGTCACTTAGGAGTCAGGAAACTTATCATAAAATTCTCAGTCACTTTTATTGGCCTAATCTCAGGCAGGATGTAGCACATTTCTGTAAAACTTGTCACACATGTCAAATGGTAGGAAAGCCAAATCAGACTATTCCAAAGGCCCCTTTACAGCCAATTCCTGCATTTCAAGAACCATTTAGTAGGATACTAATAGACTGTGTTGGGCCCCTACCAAAAACAAGATCAGGAAATGAGTACATGTTGACAATTATGTGTACATCAACTCGGTTCCCGAAGCCATACCACTGAGAAATATAAAGACAAAGACTATAGTGAGAGCTTTAGTCAAATTTTTCACTTTATTTGGCCTCCCTAAATGTGTCCAGTCCGATCAAGCTCCAACTTTATGTCTGGTATTTTCAACAAGTAATGGATCAGCTAGGCATTAAACAGTATAGGTCCTCCGCCTATCATCCAGAAAGTCAGGGTGCTCTTGAGCGATTTCATCAAACTTTGAAAAACATGATTACGACCTACTGTTTTGACACAGAGAAGCAGTGGGATGAAGGAATTCATTTTCTGCTCTTTGCTGTTAGAGAGTCAATTCAGGAGTCTCTTGGTTGTAGCCCATTTGAGCTTGTATTTGGACATACAGTCCGTGGCCCACTTAAGCTCGTTAAAGAGAAATTCCTATCAGACGATGATGATTGTCTGAATATTTTGCAATATGTCTCAGATTTTCGTACAAAACTCTCTAAAGCATGTGAATTAGCCAGAGAAAATCTTGAGTCATCTCAGCAGTCAATGAAAACCAAATATGATAAAAACACCTCAAAACGGAAGTTTGAACCGGTCAAAAAGTTCTTGCTCTACTTCCGGTTCCTGGCAAACCACTCCATGCTCGTTACTTTGGGCCATATCTAATTGATAAGAAATTGAGTGATTTAAATTACATCATAACAACACCTGACAGGCGAAAACAAAAACAGCTATGTCACATAAATATGCTTAAGCCATATTTTGATAGGGATAATCCTACTATAACTCAGCCTGTCAGTGCAGTCAGTTCAAACCATTATGAAGATAGTAATACTGAAACTGACTTGAGTGAAAATACTCTAAACTCAAAGCTGGGCTCGGTCAAGCTTCAGAACTCAGGAATCCTGGAGAAGCTGGAGTCTACAAAGTTGGCACACCTCCAGCCAGAACACCAACAACAGCTGAAAGAACCAATCCATGAACATTTGTTCCAAGATGTTCCAACGAGGACAAACATCATCTACCACAACGAAGATGTCTGCGACAGTAATCCAGTGGAACAACATCCAGACGGACTGAATCCTGCGAAAGCGGAATATCTCCAGGAGGAAGCCAAGTATTGCCGAACAATGACTTTATCGAACTCAGTAAAAATAACCGGACTTTGCCGTGCATACTTTATGCCAAATTCAGTGCCATTTCAAGTTTTCCAACAACAAATTGCAAGAAGATAGTCATGGGACATCCTGTTTGCTACTTTTCACACAAATTTAACAAATCCCAGAGAAACTACTCTACAATTGAAAAAGAGTGTTTATCTTTGATATTAGCTTTACAGCATTTTGAAGTTTATGTTACTTCTTCAAATCAGCCAATAGTGGTTTATATTGATCACAACCCTCTTGTTTTTCTGCAGAAATTTAAAGGCAAAATCAGAGATTGCTAAGATGGAGTTTAATGTTACAGGAGTTTAATCTTGACATTAGACATATCAAAGGCAGAGACAATTTAATTGCAGACTGTCTCTCTCGTATTTAGAAATTTATTGTTGTTCACTTTCAAGAAATTTTATTGTTGTTCACTTTCAAGAAATTTTACTTTAGAGTAAAACAAAATTTGAGTACTTAAATCCTTTCAAGATTACATTTGTAAAAGAAAGATTTTTCTTTGAAAAATTTCTTTTTTTGAAGAGGGGGTGTGTTATGTAGGTCATTTACCCCACACTCATCATGACCTGAGTTCAATTAGTCTAGAACATTCTCAAGGTCACTGCCCTTGATGACCTCACAACCTTGAATTCAATTAGTCATGTTTGGAATGTTCTGGAAAGTTGATTAGTTGGTAAGGGAGATAATTTTAGAACAGTAATTAGCATGTCAATAAAAGTTCTAGATTGTTCTTACATGCCTTTATAAAAGGGACGTGCACAGCTTCCAGTCAGACTTTTGGGATCGTGTCTCTTGTGTGTTACTAAACTCCAGCAGTAGTCATTCTCAAGACTTTTCAAGACCTTCACTGTCAACGCTGGATTTATACTTTGGACTTTGTGCAACTACAAGCCTGCAAGCCGAAGGACTGTTCATTCATCCGACTGACTGTTACAACTCTGAGACTGGAGCTTTGCCGTCCCAGCTGAGATAAGTAGTCTGTACACTTTTAAAGCTTGTACTCTATCCTGACTTAGCAATTAGTTTTATTTTTGTAATAAATTCTGTTTAAACGTTATTTGCTGAGTTCACCCTTTTGTTCGTTTTCTCTGCACGTAACACATTTAATGTGAAATACACATATTTTTTTAGTATATTGCCCACCGCATCACCTCTGAGTATACATCTGTAACTTCTAAAAGCAAATAATGAACAGTACAAAGGTGAGCAGTCTTTTTATAGTTCACAGTCGCCTTTAACAAATCAGTCCACCAGATGTACGAACAGCTAACACTGAGGTCAGCAAAGTTCAAAGTTCAGTATATTTGTGTCACCAGGCGGTTCCGCCGTTTCAAAGAGCAAGAAATCGAGGATACTACGGCTTTGACAAAGGTAACTTTTTGAGATTATCTGTAATTCATTGGCAGAGTCCTTCATGTGAGATTCTGATATGAAGTTGTTCTGTTTTTGCTTCAGTAGTATTACAAATGTCACAAATAGTGCTCTGTTTTTGTCATGTGTACATGGAGAGACTTGATTTCTATGTATGTAGGTGAAGGCCATTGTAACTATTTGTGTTGCATTATGCACAGTCTACCGTGTTTATCTACATGTAGATGTTGCATCATAAGCAGTAGGGGGATAAGAAAAGGTTTTATATTAAATTTCTCTAATATTTATACCCAAATTGAGAGAATCAGTATTTTTTAGCTCATATTTGGTTTTATATATAAATACCAAAAAGAGCTTATATGATGAGTCTAAGTGGTGTCTGTATGTCTGTATATTTGTGGGTATGTGCGGATGTATGTCCGTCACACACAAATTAAGGCTCCCATACCGCCAAAGCTACCGTCTCAGTATTTGGTGTACTGCAGGTAGATGTAGGGGTTGAGATGTGAATTTGTTCAAATGAACACATCAGTGTCAAAAATGTGCAAATTAGGTAAGAAAAAGCGAAATTCTGAAACAGGCTTGAATCAATCTTACTCCACTGACTTGAGTCATTTCCTGTCATTGTTTATGAACTGTTACATATTAACAGACCTGCTCAAACAGTACTAGAGGGGAGGAAGACCGTCAGTAGAGGGGAGGAAGACCGTCTATGGTCAAACTAAGGGGGGCTAGCTGCCTTTCTGCTATGCATGTTGCTAAAGTTGACCTCCAGTACCTAAAGTTTCAGACCTTCATTTAATACTTTTGTCATTCTTGTTTTTTCTGGTTTAAATATTTCTCGTTGTTTTTCTGGTTGTACTGTGCTGAAATCATTGTCATAACATCATCAACATTATTGTTGATCTTTGGTACCCATACTGGTATGTACCAATTCTGATCAAATTTGAGCGACACCGTATAATTGCGGTATTTTTTAGTATTGTTAATGGAACTTTTGATGACTTTAAAAGGGAATAGTAAAACAAAGAAAGATCATAATACAAACCTTTTAAAAGTACACATTGAATGTCAGTAACAAATGAATCCTTAGACTTTCTGACACACACATATATACCGGTATATATATATATATATATATATATATATATATATTATATATATATATATATATATATATATATATATATATATATATATATATATATATTAAACATAACTGCATGTCTTGCATACGCTAGAATGTGTGAGAATAAAACAAAGCTTTACCTGAACTCTGGTCATCATACACATTTTTACATTTTTAATAAGTTGATCATGAAATTTTTGTCTTTTAATAGTGATTTTTATTATACATTATAGCTGTTTTCTTTTAAAAATTTTAAATTATCAGTAGGGTACTTTGGCACAGTGAATATTTGCTCTGAGTAACATACTGTATTGATCAGGGGCCAGGAAAGTTTTCTTTTGTATGCATCTTAACCATGTTACCGTAGAAAACATGTACCATCATGCATTGTAAATTTACCTCAGTCTGGAGCAATGTCACAACTATCATCATGCACAATCGTCATTGGTCTGTTTGATATTTGCATATTGTTAGTTTTTCCTGATTTTTTGCCTTTTTTCCTGTCATTTCACAGCCACTGAGGGAGAATGGAAGGGCCCATTTTCTTTCATCCAGGGAGCTGACATTCAGTTCGGAATGATTGCGAAGTTTGTTCCGGAAGAAGCAAAGAGAGGATGGCAAAAAGAAATTGAATTGACACGGACAGCAGTAGCTGCTGTGAATAAAATGAAACCAAGACCAAGATTTTTCATTGTGTGTGGTGATTTAGTCCATGCTTTTCCAGGTGATCCACATTAACTGCTCTTGATGATTGCTTTCAATATTCTGTATTCGAAGATGAATAAGGCATTTAAAGTTTCAGAAAAATATATAGATATCATAATTACGAAGTATGAATGTTATTGATAAAACCAGTTTAGGGTATTTCATCAGAATTGAGTTCACTTTCGGCTCTGCAATATTTGAAAAATCAAGGACACAAAATATATATATGTGTTTTACTGGTAATTTCATATTGCATTTTCCAACTGAACACATTCACTTAATTGCACCTGGCAATGTCAATATTGCCAGTAATTTAGCCAAAGTTCACCAACGTTCCATGTGCTGTCAAGGAACATAGGCCTCAAGAGAAATTCATTGTAGCATATTGTTCTAACTTATAATAATTTTTAAATACCAATACCAGAACAGCATAGTTTTAAAATACAACTTTAAATTGTTAGGAAAGGATAAATTAGGAATTTATTTTTATTACAGGAACTAAGAATAGGGAAGAACAGGAAAAGATTTCAAGAAAGAATTCAAGGACCTTGACTCTGAGATACCTCTAGTATGTGTGTGTGGTAACCATGACATTGGTAATACTCCTACCAGACAGACAGTTGCCGACTATGTTGATAAGTTTGGTGATGATTATTTCAGTTTCTGGGTTGGTGGTGTCAAGTCATTGTTCTAAATTCACAGTTTTATGAAGATCCAAGCCAAGTGATGGAGTTGAAAGAAAAACAGGACCAGTGGCTGGATGAACAGCTGGCAGGTATCGGAATGATACATCAATGTGTGAAAAGTTCCCCATAGACCATGGTTTTAGTTTTTCTGAGCTTTTTATGCTCTTAATATAGTGTGCAAACTGTAGACTAATTAGCATACTGTTGCCAAGTCATTTACCAATTTTTTTTTCACATCAGAATGATGCTGGTTTTTCTCACATGCCAAGATACATATATTTTCATGCTATAACTTGATGTTATATATTAAATTATGAAAATGAGTTCAAGGAATATCCTTTACCTTCAAGTCTCCTAGGGCTTGGAATTTTAGCAATAAAATCATCAATGTTGTTTATCATATTGTAAATGAAATACAAGAGATTGAAGTGTAACTGCAGCCCCATCAACAATAAATTAATCTCTCATGTTCCAAATTGTATATTTTACAGAAAAAGTGAGTCAGTATATAATATCTGATTATATAGTTTTCATTATCAATTCCTGCCACTGCTCAGTATCTAAGTGTTGTATTTGAAATTGTGTTTTCTAACAAAAAAACTTTTTGCAAAATTTTCCTTTATGACTTTCCTATCAATTAAAATGTTCCGGCCATTCTTCCCATGCCCTAAGGCTACAGTCTTCACAGAGCTGTCTTACCAAACAAGTGAAAGTGCGCCCTCTAACAATATGGAATTCCGACTTTTTGATTCAATTTCCAAAATTATCTGAGGGTCAGCCTGCTAAGTAACTGTGCGTCAATTAATATTTCTCTAAAATTTATTCTGATGCAAAACATACAATTAACAGTTCTTACGTTTTTTATAAATCATTCTTCTTTCTTTCTAGAAGATTCAAAGTGTAAACATATGATGATATTCCAGCACACTCCATGGTTTTTGAAAAGTCCAGAGGAAAAACATCTCAAAAATCTCAACATGGAAAATGATCTAAGACTGAGAATGTTGGAGAAATTTCAAGATGCAGGTAATTAAGTTATCAAATCTTGTCAGTTTCAACTTAAAAACCATGAGAAATACTTAAGATATAAAATTTTGTGATAGACTAATTAAATCTATTGATTTTTAGAAGTTTGACCTTGAGTACATATACTATAGAAATAACGGGCGACGCGCTGACCATTAACGTTTATTTGTGGGCAAGGGCGAGAGGAAAGCCAAAAATTAACGGGCGAGGCTTGCCGAGCCCGTTAATTTGGCTTTCCTCAAGCCCACGCCCACAAATAAACGTTAATGGTCAGAGCGGAGTCTGTTATTTCCATTATATTATCAGCGAACCCAAGAAAACCGTCAAAATTTGCGAAAATTTCAGGAGCGAACGACAACTGGGCCCCAGAAACTGAGCAATACCCACGCACTATCACGCGCACTGTAAAAAATTGGCAAATCCGGAGATGTTTTCCGGAAAAAAGTATCTCAGCTTGACCTACAAGTGCTCCATTTTATTTTGTGATTGATTATGATTTACGTTTGAGGTGTAAAGTTACGATACTTTGAGTTGTTGATCTTATTATTCATATTCACGGGCATGTAAACAAACCATTACTGTGTATTTGTGGTCAGTCACGTGGTTCAGCTCGACCAATCAAAATGCGACTGGGCAGGGCATGGTAATATAATCATATTCAGGGGCATGTAAACAAACCATTACTGTGTATTTGTGGTCATTCACGTGGTTCATCTCGACCAATCAAAATGCGACTGGGCAGGGCATGGTAATATAAAATAGAATACAGATTACTTAATTTGTTATTGTTGTATAAATCATATTATTTTTATATAATTGCTTTTCTTCATAATAGATCCATTTTCTGCACCAGGCCCATGTACAGTGACAGGAATTACAGTCTTTCTATTAAATATTTGACGCCATGCTTTATCAAGTTTTTCCATGTGAATCAAAATAAGAAACACCAAGAAAGTAAATTTAATGTCTTTTTTCTGAAATCAAACCATAACAGGTGTCAGAGCAATATTTTGTGGACACTACCATCGTAATGGAGGCGGTTTCTATGGTAACATGGAGGAGGTAATCACGTGTGCTATGGGATACACAAAAGCACAGTCAGGTTTGCGAGTTGTTAGGGTTTATGAAAACACTATCAAGCATGATTTTTATGGAATGGATGATATCCCAGAGACACTGTGTCTCTCTGAAGCATGAACCTGAGAGTTGCATCATGGTACGTATTACTACAGACAAAAACTGAACTCATACTAATTTGATGTACTTATATGGGTATTTCCAATCTCCATGGACACAGTGTGTGAGGAGTCAGGATGAGAAGACTGATGAAGTAAAAAAGAATTACATTGAAAATACTTTTCTTGGTCAGATTTAAAAGATCCAAACAATATTCTCGTACTAATATTCTTCAGGAAACTAAGATTTTCATCTCAGGATCATTCTGTTGTTTGTCAATAAACATTATTTCCACAACATATGACACATTTGCAGATAAGACTTTTATATTTATATCACATTTCCAATACCAAAAACAGCACAGCAGTGTATATCCCTGTCATTAAATGGGGATTTTATCTGTGTGTGTAGAAGTTTAATTTACTAATGTTGTCTAACGGGTGCATTTATTTTTACCTTGTCTTGTCACATAAGTCAATTAAGTCAACATATTTCTGAGCTATCAACCAGACACAAAAAACATGAGGGGATCGGCCGGCACAAACCATGTATCTAGGCTAATCCCCTGAACGCTGAAAATTTCCGGGTTACCGAATTAATGGCTTATGACTCCCCAGAGAGTAATAAACTACCGATCAAGTAGAACAAAAGATCACAATGTTTATGAATATGACATCACCCGTGATATTTGTAGAGCAATCACCGATTGACAGTCAGTTCACACCTCAAGCAAGGTATCTTTTCATATGGAAATGATTTCGAACCTACAGTGTTTGTGCGGGGGGAATCTTGGCATAAGAGCATTTTAAGAACTTGGTGGTTTGGTCAAATCAACAGCAATGCACTTTTCAATCACTTTCTGAGGCTATATAATTACTTTTATCAAGGTTACAAATTTTTTATATTTCTACTTTGAGATTGAAAAGAATTGCATAAAACATTTTAGAATTATTTTTTCTCCCAGTTGTTTGTAAATTATTTTGTCACGCTAATTTGTCCTGTGACTGTGTTTTGTTATTTTACATTGAATCCCTCCTGTTGGTGCTGATTAAGAAATGGTTTAAATTGTATCACATGCATTGGAGTTCAAAATATTAAAAAACATGCAAATAAATAAATTAAATGAATAAATGAATAGATGAATACACAAATCTCATGCGTTAGTCTCCTTTTATGACAGAACTAAAAATTTTACACACATCATGAAGATTTAATATTAAATGCTACACTTGCTGAATTTTAATATCACACTATTGTAAATTTTCAGATTATTTTGTGTTAAACCAGCCTATATAAGATGACAAAAACGTTTTCGCAGATTGCTAGAAATTTCCAATTGTATGAGCGCCCTCTATGACAAAAAACTTGTGGAACTTTTGTTTTTCTTACTCAGGCGATCAAGAGCAACCTGGATATCTTCTTTGAACTTCCATCGCATGTCAAAAGCACAATTTTATCATATATACTGTAATCTGCATCAAGATGATTTCATGATAAGTATTTACAGTGGTATTTTGAGTTTTGATACAAGACTATAGCAACCACTTACAAATAACACTTAAGGATAGTTTCCTGCAAAAAAAGTATCTTCATACTCAACAAAGTGTGTATGCATGATACATGTACACTTATGCAAATCTAAAAAAAATCAGAAAGAGCTGCAAGTTTTGAATACATACTGGTAATCTTGCGAGTTAACTTTTCTTGAATATTTATAATCAAAATTAACAAAACGTGAATAATACTGTGTTACTGCAGATATCAATTGTTATTCTGGTTTGTTCAAAAAGTACACATAATTCTTAAGGAGCAATCTGAAAATATCTATCATCCTTAGCAAACATGTCATAATAATGCACTCTGTACATTGTTAGGGCTATCATTAATTGGAAGTGTTTCATCTTTATCCATTTAAACAATGTCAACAATTTTATTTGGCTTAAGGAGAAAGGCTGTTCAAAGCTTTCTTAGCCATTTAGTGTTGTGAAAATGAGTTGTTATCGACATTATGGGCATGTTATATGTACATTTCAGGGTTACAATGTCACTTGCAATCTCCTGTTTCATGTTTCTACAGATTATTCAAGGTCATTTTTACTTTGATTATAATTTTGTCTATTTGTCTTTATGCATTTTAGTGGCTATTTCTCTGTATATTTTTGGATATGGTCAATTCTTTTAGTCTGAAATAAAGCCATTACACAACAATAAAAACAGCAGTTTCAGCACATAGATCGAGACAAAGGGATGCACAATAAGGCTGATAGGTGAGAGAGAATTCACAGAAGTGACTAGAGTATGTCCATGAAAATATTTGTACTAGTTTGTGAAATTCTGCCTGGGTTATAGTTTGTGCATCTGAACAACTCAGGCTGGTGAATGGTACACAAATATGTGTAACTAAATATATGTAACAGTGGAAGAACTCGAGATAAAACAAGGGACAGTGTTTTCTCTTAACATTTCCAAACATGCTGGCAAAAACTTACTTCAGCTCCTGAAAGGGAACAAAACTCTGATACCTTAGGTATTCATCAGACTGGGAATCAAGGAATCCTACCTGGAGTGTTTTGACAATGGAATTATTAAGAATTCTGATACAAGAATTATTCTTAATGTATATTTTGTATTGAACAATTCAATAGCCATCAGAGTGCGATCTCATCTCAGTTGAAAGAGGTCATTTATTTTGTTAACCCATTTCATTGATATGACCATTAGAGGGCGCTGTGCAATAACTGGAGACTCGCAGCATTTAGAGAGAAAGCAGGTGATTTTGATAGTTTCCTTTAACTTAACTTTAAGTTCTACACACTTCAAATGAATTTGGAAACATGAGGCTAGACAGTGGAACCACCTAATGTGAAATTTGTAATTTTGGAGAAATGTAAATGCAATTGCAGTAGTTTCATTGGCTGTTTGTAGGAAACTGAAATTCAAGTCTGAAAATATATATTTGTGATTACCAGTAAGCAACTCTGTCGCACATCTTGCGCATTGCAAACTGGCAAAACAAAGAACAATGGACACAGAAACTTGAAGTTGGCTCGGCCATTTTATTTTAATATAGAGCTTAGCTTTATTTAAAAACTGCACATAATGTTTTTAATACATTGTATGACCATCCCACTTCATGTTGGCTTTCTACACACTTTCCTGAATATATACTTGTGACTTAAACATATACAGTATAAAATGAATGTTACAAATTGGGCTGAGAGAAAATTGTTGATGCCATTATAAAAACTGGAATTCCTGCAAAAAATATACTTGTTTGAGTCTATTACCAGTGCAGTTTGTGGATTTGAATCGCAAGGCACAGTGTGAAATATACATTATTTTATGCAAATTCCAAATGGCCAATAAGTGACTGGAATGTAATGTGACATTGTGCATATGCACACACAGATGTATGGAAGCCATGCTGTTTGCACAACGGTAGCTCAAAATACATTATGGAAAACCTGATTTTTAATATCGTAGAATATTTTGGCACATTTTCCACCCAATAAAAGTAACTGCCTTAGCACTACATAAAACAGAAAACTTGCAAGTACATTAATTACTGATGTACAAATGAAGTGGACAGTAAAATGAAATGTTATTTGTCTATATAACATATAAGGGTACTCATGGATATGTTATAATTTGTTTACTTATTTGTAGCATGTGAATTGTCTTAAAGTAAGAAACAGCATTGATTTTTTAATTTCTTAGAAAATTTGGCACAAGTCAAGTAATTTGTCGAGATATTGATAAAATAAGAAAAACTTTAAAAATCTACTTAAAGTACAAACTTGGTTCATAGCACACCATAAAAAGCAACTAAGCAAAAGCTAAGACATACAAATTTAGAGTGGCTAGCACTAAGGGCCAAAATAAATATGTATTTTCTTGTACAACACTGATATCTATGAAACTGGGTAGCTTAGTTGAAACTTGTTGTTTGTTCACTATCCAAAAAATGCACATGTTTAATCAACAAAACTGATATAAAATGGAAAGATTATGGTCAGCTGGCTTAAAGTACGGTAGGTACACGTGGTTATTCAAAACACATTGTCATTCTCTGCCTTTCATTTTTAAAACAATTTTGTAAAAATATATATGATAATTCATATATTCACATTTTAAATTGTATTTTTAAATTTATCATTTGGTTCAAGAATAATGAAATCAATATAAATTTTCTTTGCAGCAAAACATGTTTATGGTTTCATCATAATCGCATAAAAGTACTTCAAAAGATACAGTAAAATCCTTAATTTTCATGGGGATTTAATTTTACGATTTTGATGTTTGAGATATTTCACAGGATTTAACTTCACAGTTTTTGCCAGTAAAATAATAGATTCTATTTTTATTTAATATTTTCACTGAGATTTAATTTTAGCGGATTTTATGTTCCTTTCATCAAAATAGCAAAATAAAATCCATGTGAATAATAAATGCTTTTACAGTATGCAGCATGATGCAAAGCTAAGGGATGTGACTGGATACAGTCCTAGCACATTTGTAGGTTTACGGAGGTATCAATGTAGACTTTCTTGATGGTCCAGTCCCTCCTGGCTACAGTCCTGCACACCTTACTCTAGCTGAAAGGAAAATCAAAATGAGAATTCTGAAATTCAGTTACAAGTAACAGGCTATACTGACCATCGTCTATCCTTTGACAATGAGAGTATATTTCAGTACTCTGGTTGTCCCCCATGATATGCATATCACAGAAAAAAGGGCTTTGGTGAAAGATGGTAGGCAGGTTAATGTTCTATGAGAAGTATATTCAATGCAATCAGATATCCTATAAAGAGGACAGCATAAATGTGGCAGGGTTCCCTAATCATATATTGATGTTCCCAAACATTTTGCAAAAACACGGAAATATGTACATGTAATATTATGATGTGTTAATATAATTGTTTTGCATTGTCTGACCAGCTCTAACTGGAAGAAAATATTTTTACTGCACTTACCTTGTAATAAGAGTCAAGCTTTGCAGTAGAAAACAATGAGATGATACCAATATTTGCTGATGCAAGAGGGTTATACCTCAATAAATGGTGGAAACATTCAAAACTGCAGCGCTTGAGTTGTATTAGGGTGTATTTTACAACACCCTTGCTTTTTTGAATATATTATGTAATAACTCTAGTGCTTGTACATGTAAAAGCAAACTACTTACTTAATATAAGTAAGAAATCCCACAGGCTGAATGCTAACTTGGATATCGTTGTTGCATCCTTGCAGTCTTGTTTCAAATTTTTGTACACCCTCTTGATTAGTCTCATTGATCTCAGAAAATAAGAAAACTTTGCAGCCAGCAGAGACTTCCCTTTAAAATGACAAAGTTTATTAAAAATGAACAAAACATTGAAATAAAAAAAAGTATCTGTCATTTGATCACCATACTGATTATTGTAAGGCTTTTTTCTACAAAATTTTCCACGGCTTTGCAAACAGCAAAGATAGCGTGCCAATGAAGGTTTTTAATTTGTAAAAGTACTACATCATATATTTGTTAACATCAAACATCTTAATATTATACGTAATTACGTAGTACATAATACACAAGAACAACACATGCATAAGCATTATATATACAAGCTACCACGAGTTGTTCATCTTTCACTAAGTTTAGAGCATTCTCTATTGATGAAGGCATTATAGACTCAATGCGGTTATGCTGCCTTTGAAGCTGTTGATTAATCAGATGCAATGTTCTCATACAGACCTGCTAACAAAATATATTTTCTATGTCAATATGAGAAGCATGTCTCTAATCCCCATAAAAGCCAGAGAACACTTTGATCTCTGGCAAACACAAAACCATGGAAAGTTGAAAGGCACTAGAATAAGGAACTACCTTGCTATTCTGATGGTATCATCCTGACAGTTTTGTACTTTCACAAACGTATCCACCTCATCCACGATGAGTACTTTGATGTCAGACAAATCAAAGCACTTATAATTCTTTGAATAGTCCCTGGTTGTGCTTGGAGTCCCAGTGATGATCTGGGTATTAATTGTCTTAGTTTTTGGCCTGGGAAAAAAGCATTTAATGTAAGGGACTGGTCAGTTTCTTCAGCCTGGGGGGGGGGGGGAGGGGGGCAGTGGATTCATGGGGTCATCCTGTTTTTGACTTTGGTGATGGGGGGGGGTCACCTTGTTTTTGAAATGCCCAATAGGGGGGGGGTCAGTGTGTTTTTGAATTTTGACACAGGCATCATTGCCTAAAATGCTAGTGTCAGCCACAAATTTCATCATTCAGTTGTATTTTTCGGCGCGCCCTTCGGGCCCATAACTTTAACAATCAGTCATATTTTTCAGCACGCCCAACTTTAACATATCAAGCATACATACATCAGAGATATCTGTATGTTCAATATTTTTCAGCGTGCTCTTCAAGCTCATTACTTTAATATATATCAGACATTTTTCAGCATGCCGTTCAGGTGCATGACTTTAATATACAGGCATATATATCAGAGATATCAGGATGTTTCATATTTTTTGGTGCGCCCTTCAGGCGCCATACTTTAATAAATCAGAGATATCTTGATGTTTGCTAAGTGAAAGTGTACCATTATGAAATCTGCATTTCATATGAAAAGGATGACAAATTCCTGATACTTTTCTGTTCTCTCTATGAGAATTCAGTATGAGAAAGCAACATGCACAAATATTTCACAATATATATTTGATACAGTGACTTATTTTAGAGATAGAAAAATGACAAGATATCTTTCCTTCTCATTGATGCAATTATTTTCCTTTGTGTCACAGGTTTTCTGTAGAAAGATGCTTTTTTATGAACAAAATAACAGTTAAAAAAGGCAGTTTTTGTCATTATTAGCTGTGCTTTTATGGTTTCAATGTTACACAAGACAAGTCATCGTTGATGACACAGTCCCCACTTGTTAATATGTACTTTGATTACATGTCCTCAGAGAGGATAGAGTCATCTTCATTAATTAGGTCTGTGATAAAAATACTGCGATACAGATGGTGCTCAATGGCCAAGAATGAGTTCCATGGTGATGAAAACATAAAACCAATGTAGGCAACCATCCTAAAGTTCATAAAATGAGTCAACTAGGAATTAATCAACAGGATGTTGTAAAACACTTTTGCATACAATCCTAACACTTAACAGATTATCACTGTTACCATATTTCTTGATGCAGTATTTACAACACTATGAGATCAACATCTGTATCAAGGTTCATCAAATTTGACGTTGTATTAATTTGTGGCTATATCGCTCTAATTAGGAAAGTTTATTACTTATGCAATTAAAAATTAATGACAATGACACTGATAAATGTCTTTTCCAATGTTAAAGCAATGTGAGCTTAACATCTGTACAAAATGTCATGAATTTGATGCAGTATTTCTTGACATATCAGCCTACTTACGAAACTTCAATAATTGACATGTTACTGCTACATGACGTGAACAAATTGACGAGCACATGTATGAAATAGGTCAATGTCCTTGTACCAATGTCCTTGTACCAACTTTGAATGATACTGGTGGAAATATGTCTGAGTTATGGCTCTGTACATTCGAAAATTGTAACAAAATCACAGCCATGCAGCGATATTTGATCTTACTGTTTAAAAAATCAACACGTATATGTATAACATAAGTCAAAGTCCATGTACCAACTTCGAATAAGATCAGTTGAGACTTGCCAGAGTTATGGCTCTCGACATGAAACAACCATAACAAAATTGCTACCATGTGGCCATATTGGACCATCTCGTGAAACAAATCGACATACATATGTATAAATAAGTCAATGTCCTTGTACCAACTTTGAATAAATTCGCTTGATACAAGTCTGAGTTATGGTTCCGGACATGAAAAATTCAGAAAAAAAATGGCACCACTGCGGCCATATTGGATTGTATCACAAAACAAATCAATGTGCATATGTATGACATAGGTCAATGTCCTTGTACTATGTTTCAATAAAATCCGTGAATAAAATCGTGAATAAATCAGTTGAGATGTGCCCAAGTTTTGGCTAAGGACATGAACAAATTGTAACAAAATAGCTGCCATGCAGCCATATTGGATCATATCATGAAGCAAATTGACCTACATATGTATGACATAGGTTAATGTCCTTGTACCAACTTTGAATAAAATTGGTTGAGATATACCTGAGAATTATGGCTCTGTACATGAAAAAATCGTAACAAAATGGCCGCACGGCAGCCATATTGGATCGTATCACATAACAAATTGACATGCATATGTATGACATTAGTCAATCTCCTTGTACCAACTTTGAATAAATTCGCTTGATACATGTCTGAGTATTATGGCTCTGTACAAGAAAACATCGTAATAAAATGGCTGCCTGGCAGCCATATTGATCGTATCACAAAACAAATCGATGTACATATGTATGAGATGGTCAATGTCCTTGTACCAACTTTGAATAAAATGGGTTGAGATATGCCTGAGTTATGGCTCCTTACATGAAAAAATCGTAATAAAATGGCCGCCTGGCGGCATATTGGATCGTATCACCAAAAAATCAACGTGCCTATCTATGACATTGATCAATGTCCTTGTACCAACTTTGAATAAAATCGGTCGAAACATGTCTGAGTTATGGCTCTGTACATGAAAAAAATTGTAATAATATGGCCGCCTGGCGGCCATATTGGATCGTATCACAAAACAAATCGATGTACATATCTATGACATTGGTCAATGTCCTTGTACCAACTTTGAATAAAATCGGTTGAAAAATGTCTGAGTTATGGCTCTATACATGAAAAAATCGTAATAAAATGGCCGCCATATTGGATCATATCACAAAACAAATCAATGTACATATCTATGGCATTGGTCAATGTCCTTGTACCAACTTTGAATAAAATCGGTTGAAACATGTCTGAGTTCTGGCTCTATACATGAAAAAATCGTAATAAAATGGCCGCCTGGCGGCCATATTGGATCGTATCACAAAAAAAATCAATGTACATATTTATGACATTGGTCAATGTCCTTGTACCAATTTTGAATAAAATCGGTTGAAACATGTCTGAGTTATGGCTCTATACATGAAAAAATTGTAATAAAATGGCCGCCTGGTGGCCATATTGGATCGTATCACAAAAAAATCAATGTACATATCTATGACATTGGTCAATGTCCTTGTACTAACTTTGAATAAAATCGGTTGAAACATGTCTGAGTTATGGCTCTTACATGAAAAAATCGTAATAAAATGGCCACCTGGCGGCCATATGGATCGTATCACAAAACAAATCGACGTGCATCTGTATGACATATGAAGTAATCCTTGTACCAAGTTTCAATGAAATCGCTCCTTGCATCTCTGAGATATCTGCGTGAACGGACGGACGGACGCACGCACGGACGCACGCACGGACATGACCAAACCTATAAGTCCCCCCGGACGGTGTCCGTGGGGACTATAAAGGTCCTCTCAGACACTGTACACATCAGATTTGGCTAAAAAAAGCTCTCTATGGCTCCTCAGGAGATTTAATTGGATGGTTGGCAAGTCTTTACACCATCAAAGTTTTTGATTCACTGCTTTTTCCTCTTTGATATTAATGATTGACATAGAATGACTATTTAAAATATAAATATATGTAAAATGATATATATACAGATGTCCTCGAGGGAAATTACAGTGCTCAATGCAAAAAGCAGAGCGTCATAAATAAACAGATTACTTCAAGTACAAAGTAATGAAATCTATTACTTAAGTTTCATGCATCTTGCAATCCTCAGATAGAGTGAAAGGATTATTAGCTCGACACTCTTACATATATGATCTGGACGAACCATTCTATTTGTAGTAGTTAAAATTCGATAAATAATATTTGTTTTGGTGGCGACATTTTGAAACCAATTTAGAGTGTTTGTTTAACAGTGTAGATTTGTCAGCATTGATAATGTGCAGCTTTTCTGATATACAAAGATTACATCGCTTGTTCATGTTAGAGTAGCTCAATGCTTTATTGTGTCTAACACAAAGTGCATCAGGGGAAAGCGACTCGTTTACCCTAGTAACCAAGAAAAAACAGTCATCACGTAAAACTGTAATCGGAACATCTGTCAGGCCTAATTGTTCTCTCTCAGGAGTGGATCATTCAGATCAGACCAACATCTTTATCAGTCGATTGTCTCCTGATACTACTCCTGATCAAGTCACTGCATATGTGAAATCGACACTAACATTGATGTCGAATGTAAAGCTCTCGACACCAAGTACAGCTCCTACGCATCCTTCCATATAACTGCCAGAGGGGCCTCATACAAAGATCTTGTTTGTCCTGAAAAATGGCCTCGTGGAGTGCTGGTAAGAAAATACTTCCGAAATCGCCATAACCAAAAATAATTATGGTGAGGATAGCTACTTTAATTGCCGTTCGATTAAAAGTTCTGTAGCTGAAGTGCGAAAATTGTGTGAAAACGTGGATATATGCTTACTTCAGGAACATTGGCTGTATAATGATGATCTTACATTACTCTCTACAATTCATAACGATTTCCACGCATTTGGGGTGTCAGCAATGGACTGCAATAATGATATCACTTCAGGTAGACCGTACGGTGGAACTGCGATATTGTGGCGTAAATCATACTCTCAATTTGTATCAGTGAAACGTACGGGATCCCAGGATTATTGGTGTGGAATTGTCAACTGAAGTGGGACCATGTCTTATACTCTGTGTTTATTTGCCTACTGACTGCAGTGATCATTTTGAAGATTTTTGTGAATATCTGGGTAAAATTGATTCCATCATCCTAGATGCACAAACTCCGTATGTTCTGGTCGCAGGGGATCTGAATGCAGACCCTAGTAGAAGATTTGGACAAGAACTAGATGCTTTTTGTAATCAGAATAATTACGTCATTGCAGATTTTATTCATCTTGGCGCAAATTTGCATAATTTTACGTATATCAGTGACGTACACGGGTCTACCTCCTGGCTAGATCACTGCGTTTGTACTGAAGCAGCTTTCAAGAAAATTAACAATATGTCCATCCTCAATGACTATTTTTCCTCAGATCACCTGCCTTTGACCTTTAATTGCTCTTTCAAAGTCACAAGCGTCAATGATACAATTGACAGATCTAAGGAGTCCTGGACTGGTATTAACTGGTCATCAGTAAATGGTGACTGCATTAACGAATACTTAGATCGTACTGAGTTTTACTTACTAAACTTAACAGTGCCTATTGATGCTATTAATTGCAAAAACTGTGACTGTAAAAGTGAAAATCATGAACATTTAATTAATTCTTATTATGATAATATCTGTGACGCCCTAGGCAGAGCAAGCAGTGATGTTTTCACAGGTAAGAAAAACACTCGTTGTCATCCTGTACCCGGATGGAATGATTCAGTCAAGGAGGCACACATTGAAGCTCGGCAAGCTTATGCTGCATGGAATAATAACTCTAGGCCACGCTTTGGACCTGTCTTTGATTATATGCATAAATGTCGTGCGAAATTTAAGTATGCCCTTAGACAATGTCGGAAAGAAGAAGAACGAAATCGTGCCAATGGAATGGCTCCTCTCTCCTTGACCAGATATGAACTGAAAATGCTCACGTGTTCATTATATATTGCATTTATGTGCAAGTTTGAACCTTTGCTACATGCTTTGCTACATTTAAAGTGTTATGATCAACACAATGAATTTCACCACAGATAAATTCTAAAGGTCATTAAGTATTCAAATATGTAATTAGCTGAAATAAAAATAACTAATTTCTTTGAGTACTGTCATTGTATCACAATATAGCATGTGTAATTACCTTTGGTCAAGTCCTTCAAGCTCTATATGCCAAACCGTGAAAGCTTGTTAGCTATTTATGCAAATTATGAATTAGCTGACATGAAAATGCAAAATGACTTTCAATACTGTTATAACCTGGTATAATGATCAATGTACACAGCATGTTTCGCCAAATTTTATCAAGTAAATGCCAGTATATATCCCTTATTTGGAAGGTTCATTAAATATGCATATTGGGAATTGGCTGAAAAAAATGTCAAATGACTTTCAATAATCTTGTATCATAGTATCTTTAATGTACATAGCAAGTTTTGCCAACTTTGGTCAAGTCAAAACAGATAAATATCGCTAATAAATGCGGGATATCGGACCGCAGGCGGGCGAAGATTGCATTATAAGCGCGCCAACCCAAACTCACTGCATGGACATCACATTTACGAAATCGAAGTCCAAAGTCAACTTCGTCATTGTTAGAATAAGAGAGGTTTTCCATCACACGGGAGCATACCACCACAAATTTTGCACAGATGGCGTTGCACTGGCATTGAAAAAGGTGCATGGGAGCATGGGAACGCGGGCAGTTTCCCTCGCTGTGGGTAGGAAATGCATTGAGCAAGACACACTTCCGGGTTCGCAAAAAAACGAGGATCCCATTTACGGGGCGCTCAAATATAACTATTTGCTGTGATACATAGCAGAGGCGTATATGTTTGTGATGCTGAGAATAACATCAGTAAATAAATGACGGGTTTTAAAGTTGACGTTTTTTGCGATGAAACAGACTTCTGAAGGTAGCTCGCTTGGGGAACACGTCATCCCGGCCGCTGTCCGCTTTGACCCCAGTAATTCACACTGGTTTTGGTCGGCCCCAGGTACCAAGTCACTTCGACCCCGTCACACTTTTGCCTACATGTCCACGGAGACGATTCAACATGTTCCACAACAAAGCCAAGACAAAAATTGAAAATATCAATAAAATGGCTTCACAAAGGCTGAAATACACGATACTCGATGAAGTATGAAGTTTATGAAATGAAATCAAAATTGACAACACAAGTGTTTGTCTCGGGTAATACCACTTGAAGTTGTTTTTTCCATACAGTGCAGTATTTGTCAGTGACAAATTAATCTTTGCAATACATTTTTTTGCGATGAGCTGGAAATTTGATTAATATCGAGTTAATGTACATAAATATTCCGTTATTTACTGGGACACGTTTATTTTCTCGATCCGCTATCTGCGGACTACGTGCTGAATTTCATGTCAACGATCGTTTCTCCCTCTGCAGAGTTTCTGTATCCCGTTCAACAACGCTGTACCTCGATCACACGATAGTGACGCTATGTAGCTGTGCAGTATTGAAACTTATCATAAAATGGCCACCTCGTCTAACAGTAACACGTATTGTCGGGATTATCGTACGGAAAAAAGACTGCAAAAGTAAGACTTATGAATCTTCATCAGAATTGAACACATCATGATTGTACACGAGTATCAACCGTGAATGCACGTTGAGCTCGGCAGTTACACAAGCATGGTACGCTACATGCATAGCCCTACGAGTATGGCGACAGTGTCCGGCTTTGGCTACGCCGCCTACCGGAGGTGGGAGGCGGCGTAGCCAAAGCCGGACACTCTCGTCATACTCGTAGGGCTAGCTACATGCACTGCCGCGATGCCGATCGTATGCATTCCAAGGCCTATCCCGGAATTTGTTTCACAAACAACCTCAAAGGAGAGCAAACATACTTCTATGGACAGTGACGAACACGTTTCTTGGCGAAGCAAATTCAAAACAGTGCAGAAGTACATGAAGTAGGTCATGGCCTTGGACTCTGTGCACGAACCTGATTGGACACTTCAATACCTTTGACCCAAAGTTATTATTCATCAGCACTTCCATGCCATGAGGCTAGGTAGAGAACGTATGTACTCATTTCTGGCGATCGAGCAGCGAGGGAAACAATCAATTACCAAGGATAAAGCTAATTTGCTAAACGATATTTTATCTTGAATAGTGAGTTGAATGAGTAATAAAATATCATATTTTTAATGTTCAATACGAGGTTGAAACACGGAGGGACCGTGGTTGAAACCAGTGCTATCCAGCTGTAGCCAACCTGGACAAGCACATTTCACAGCGCCCTCAAACAGTCGATTGTTTTCACTTGTCATACGCGGCGTAACAGAAAAATTAAAACTTTCATAACTTCATTAATATCCAAGCCACGCCCACCAAAACCTTTTCAGTTCTAGCCATTTGAATTCTGAAGATGTCTACCAAATTTGACTGAAATACGTTCAGCCGTTTTTGAGAAAATGGACCAACAGACAGACAGACAGACAGACAGACAGACAGACAGACACACAGACAGACAGACAGACAGACAGACAGACATCGCTGCGACATATGCTCACGTGTTCACACGTGAGCAAAAAATGATAACAGACAATTCTGGGCTGCCGTAGCTGATTTAAATAACAAAAGAGTGCCGCTACCTACAAACGTCAACAATGTGACAGGTGATCAGAAATGCTGACATGTGGGGTACCCACTTCAAACAACTCTTGAACTCAGTTGACAATACCAAACACAAATGTGATGTTATGAATTCAATTAAGTCGGTGGCCTACTCTGATTCGTTAATCATAAATGTAGATGAAATGGAAAAGATTTTCTCCCGTCTTCCGGTTGGGAAGTCTCCAGGTGCTGATGGCCTTAGTGCCGAGCATTTCAAATTTGCCAGTAAAAGATTACAGGTGCATCTTGCACTATGTTTCTCTGCTTTACTTGTTCATGGCCATGTTCCAGCTAATCTTGCGAAAGTGATACTTGTTCCTGTAATTAAAGACAAGACCGCCGATCTTTCAAATAAGAACAATTACCGCCCTATAGCATTAACTTGTATGTCTTCTAAGATTCTCGAGTACATTCTTCTTAAACAGTGTGAACCAAGTTACACACAACTGACAATCAATTTGGATTTAAAAAGGCGCATGGAACTGACGTGTATCTTTCTATTGAAAGAAACTATCAGATATTACAGACAGAATGGTAGCTCTGTGTTTGTTTGCTTTCTCGATGCAGAAAAGGCGTTCGATCGAGTCAATCATTGGACCCTTCTCAAGAAATTGATTGACAGGTCTATCCACACGTATATCATCCGCCTTTTAACAAATTGGTTCTCTTGTCAAAAATTTTGTATTCGTTGGTCAAATTCACTGTCACAATCGTTTAATGTAGGTAATGGAGTTCGCCAAGGTGGAATACTTTCACCATTTCTTTTTAATGTTTATGTTGATGCTTTAAATGTAAAACTTTCTAATGCTGGAGTGGGTTCGAAGTTGGAGGAGTTATGCTGAATAATCTTTCTTACGCTGATGACATGTGTGTTGCTGCCCCGTCAGTTAAAGGACTTCGTAGACTTATTCAAATTTGTGAAAATTACGCTTCTGACCATGATATGAGGTATAACTCTCGCAAATCAAAATGTATTCATTTTAAATCGTCAAACAATCTTTCTGTAATTCCATCAATTGAGTTGTGTAACGTTTCAATTGAATTTGTCTCTTGGTTTACTTATTTGGGCCATGTCTTCACACGTGACCTTCGTGATGACACTGATATCTTAAGGCAACGTAGAGCACTGTGTGGCAGAGCTAATATGATTCTTAGAAAATTTTACCATTGCTCTGTTGAGGTGAAATCTCGTCTTTTTAATGCATTCTGTAATAACATTTATGGTAATCATCTGTGGTGCGATTTTAATGTTGGTGTTATACGAAGTATTACTGTTTGTCATAATAATGCTCTACGGAGACTTTTTGGTTTTCAAGATACGCTAGTGCTTCAAAAGTTTTTGCTGATAATTCAATGAATTGCTTGTCTGTTTTACGAAGACGGGCTGCTCATAATTTTAGAGTCCATTTGCAAAATAGTACTAATGTTTTGATTAACAGCCTTGTTGCATGTGACAGGCGGTTCTTATGGACTACAAGCCCATTGGATTAATATTTTATATTAAGTGGTTTTTTTGTTGTTGTCTTGTCATTTTCTTTTATGTTTTTATATGGACTTTTTTTATGTCTGAATTAAAGATTAAATAAAATAAATTAATGATTGACCATGAAATGTCAAAGTCCTTGTCCCTTATTTCTTAAGTTCCATACATATTTTGATAACTCGGTGTCGTTTTTGTATCTCTCGTTGCGGAACGACTTCATGTGATTAGTGTAGCGCGTCTTGAAGGTGTTATCAGTGAGGCCGATGTAAACCCTCTCTCCGTTGTCCTCCGTTGATACGTTGGCCTTGTATACCACGCCTTTGACTTGACAGCCGACTTAACCTGCCATTGCAATCAGCTGGTTGGTCCTTACGCTGTTCTCCGGAGATTACCCTCTTATTGTGCGATTTTATTTATACTTGCCACTGGGTTGGTTTCAAAATGTCGCCACCAAAACAAATATTATTTATCGAATTTTAACACTTCCTACAAATAGAATGGTTCGTCCCGATCATATATGTAAGAGTGTCGAGCTAATAATCCTTTCACTCTATCTGAGGATTGCAAGATCCATGAAACTTAAGTAGTAGATTTCATTACTTTGTACTTGAAGTAATCTATTTATATATATATATATATATATATATATATATATATATATATATATAAAATTTTTGTCCATCTTTTGTTTACCTTTGTCGCGCGCCGGGGGGGGGGGGGGTCACCTTGTTTTCGAAATTTGGAATAGGGGGGTCACCCTGTTTCAAAATTTGGAATAGGGGGGGTCAGCCACTTTTTGACGTCGGCAAAAATAATCCATCCACCCCACCACCCCCCCCCCCCCCAGGCCGAAGAAACTGACCAGTCCCTAAGCACTGTGGGGGAAAAGTCAAATTTTTGATTTTCAAAAAAGGCGGGAGATGAAAACTTACATAATTACTCCACCATGAATTGAAATTGAGCCTAAACAAAATGATAAGACCTACAGAATATTATAAATCATGGCAGGTAAAAGTATCTGTACCCAGCTGCATTCTACCTGAATTTTGTAGGAATGATTAAAAAGAATTTTTCATAAAAATGGCAAATAGTGAAACTAGCATTTCTAACATTTGAACTGCAGGTTGGTTGTACAGCTGTTGTAACTTTGTCAAATCAGTTAATATGCGAAGCAAAGTGCATATTTGTTAATATTCAAGCTACTGAAGCAAGCATCTCTGAAGATGAAAGTTTATACATATCAAGAATTTACTTTTTTAATGTTGAATGTTATCAACATTTTTTTAAAATTTACAAGAGATAAAAACAAAAATTGACATACATCTAAATTCTGGGTCATGAATAGTCAATGCACTGGTCAGATCATCATGCAGATCATAGAGACTTTCTGCGATCAGTTTGGCAGAGTCAGCAGATTGAGCCAGGAGGACCACCTTCTGAAAACAACACATTGCTATGTATGAGAATGAATGGGACAGTACATTATTCGTTGACTTGATATTTCTTATGGAAATGTATGCCTCTGACAGAACAATGCATCAACTCAGTTCAGACAAACATCATATGACCTTGCCATATGGTCTTCATACTATGGACTGTACTGCTTAATTTATTACACATACAAATTGAAAGTCATTACCTAAAATCCAGTGAATAAAGAATCCTACACTTTGATTACAGTTTTTAATAAAAGTAAAAGTAATCCTACATCCCCAGGCAACATATACCTTTATTTGGACTACTGATTCCTGGCTGTCCAACAGGATTACTGCTCATTACCATTTTGTGTCAGTAATGACATTGACATTAAGCTCTCCTTCTATTGTCAATGGTAATGATGCAGAGCAGTACTTTACAATCAAATACAATGAACTCACAGAGTTTCATATACTTCCTTGTTGACTCTGATACTTTCTCTAAGTCATCGGCAATTGACTCAATGTAAACTTGATGAAATTGAAACCATTAAAACCCTTTTCCGCCAAGTCGGTGAAAATCCGCTTGAAATTCGGTGTAGCTAGAATCTGAGCAGCCACGGCCGTTATCCTCCTAAGGCGGTGGAAATCGGGCTACTTTTTGGTACCCCCTTTCCTGCCTAGTCGACGGAACTACGTGTAGCAAACCCTTGCTCACGCTAGGGGTCGTTCGAGGACAGGTTTAGGGCGAGGAACGGCGTTTGCTCTCGAAATGGGTTCACAGGGAGTCCAAGGACAGGGAAAGGTGCAGAAGCTACCCAGCCAGTCCCCTACCCCGTTGGGGGACTGGTTTTTTTTGGGGGGACGAGTAGCGTACTTGGCAGGTTAGCACGGTGACGTATCCTAGCGGAGTTTGGTCTAACTTGGCTCTGAGGCACTACATAGATTGCGGCCGAAATTGACCGTCTCGGCAACGCTAATCTATAAGGCAACCGCCTAAGACCGCCTCAGCTGGCGGTGCAATTTTTGCCAATGGTGCGAGACGAAAATCACGGACTTAGTCCTGATTGACGGGAAGTGCGGACGGATTTGACGGACTCGGCTTGATTAGTCCCTGACATGGAACTGATCCGAACGGACTTGAGCGACATTTGTGAAGGGTAACCACCGCTTTTAACCGACTTGTTACCTTCTCGAAAAGACTACCCAGTCAGATGTCGGACGTTGTCGGCTGCACTTGGCTCTAGACGTTCAAGCCGTGCAACGAAACACACCGCCTCAGCCTTGCCATTCACGAACAAGGCCTCGAAATTCGATCCCATTGTTCACTGACTTGGCGGCTGCGGTTAGGTGCGTGAACCGTTGTTCACCGACTTGTTACGCCTATGTTGTCCCTGTGAAGTTCGGCTAACGGCCGAGTCTAACGGGAGTTGGCAGACCTGTGTTTGGTTTATATCGTAGTATGACCGACTCAGGTAGAGGTACCTGTCGGTATATTCCGAGTTTTACGCACTCGGGCGTCAATGACGGGTCGTCATCACCGCTGATGACGTAGACGTGCTGGCCACGTTATTTGAAGGAGCCATGTTTGCCCAACAGATGAGGCCGAGACAGCTGTTGACAATTTTGGTATCCTTCATCTTTGACCGCCTTAGTTGGGTAAGCCGCTCGGAAGGCAACGGTTATGACCTAAACAAGCCGCTGAAGCACTGTTCGTTGCCGTACAAGAACGAGACGGCCAGTCCATTACTGCTTAATGGGCGATCAGTCGGGTTGGCTTGTCACCGACTTGGATGACAATACGCCCTGCTCGGGCGTACTTAGAAGGGACATGAGGTTAAAGATACGGGTTTCCCACCCATACTGAGCATGGGCTTGGGCCAACGTCCTTGGGTGGCAGGTGCGCATGCCACGTACCCAGCTGGACGGAATGTCAAGTTGAGATGCTAATGACATTGACTATGTTATGCTAAGTGCTCAAGGGATTTGCATTGCAAACGAGTATTATTAGCATATCAAATGGTACGGACAGGCAATTTACATGACGGGTAGGAATGTCAGCGCCGGTTGGTGGCCTGATTGCCGTAGGTTCATTATAATAACAGGTGGCTGCATATATAAACACCCCTGCGTCCAATCATGTCCAGGGCTTTGTTTCCCTGTGGCTTTAAAAGGGTGGGACCTGCTAGTCTGTCGACACTGTTCCAGACATGAGCTTGACGGACCGCAAAAGTTTTCTGAAGGCGAGCAGACGACTGAAGCTCAAAGATGCAGAGTCTCCGGGCGGTAGTGGTAGCGATCGTTGTGATGTCCCTAGTAAACTCTCTAAGAAGTCGGGCAAGAAACGCGCCCGTAAGGCGAAGCTATCTCCGGCTGAAAAACCCAGTGGTAAGCGCAGTGTTCTCCCCAGGCCATTTTAGCGTAGCGGTCCCGCTACGCTTTCGCCTCTCTCCGCTACGCTTTGATTCTCCCCGCTACGCTTTGAAATATTCCCGCCATCCTTTAGTTCACACGCTAGCGCTCTGCGTAGCTACCAGCTGTTGCATGCATTGTCTACACATTAGCACTCACAGCAACTTTCAACCTGGTGAAAGAGTGGAAGGTTGAAGTATGGTATGCGTCCGATAACTTGTCCGTAAGTGTTGAGAGGAACGTTAAAACAATAGAAGAATCGGCTGGGTGTTCACAAGTTTTCATTCTACAACAACTATTACGACCAACAAAGACCTTTAGTCGGTATACATCGAGGACAAGTATTCACAGAGTTAGGCGGTGTAGCACTAGCGGGGCCTTTGATCACATTCCCATGCTTCGATCAACGAAATGGACCGCAAAAGAAACAAAATAAGCAGTTGACTAGTGAGGTTGATTATGATTTTACAACGATGATCGTTTTTTTTTGTCCGAGTACGATCACGATCGCGATCGAGTTCACATTGCATAAATTCCATATGGCGGCGGCCATGTTGGCCGACGTGTTTATAACGTGTTGACATTGATCCTGGCGTCGCGTGTGGTTCCACTCTGACACGTTCTCTGAAAGATTTTACACCTGAAATTCGAGTGATTCTAGTCATACTTAGTTCATGTCTTGTGATCATCTTTGTGGTATTTTTAAAATCAAGAATCGAACGACGATGTTCAGTGGCAGTGGTAGTTACGCGGGGGGGGGGGTCGGCTGGTTGAAATTGATCCCCGTGATGAAACATTATTCGCGGTGTTTGTCGTTCAAAAATGATATAAAACTCAATTACATTTGAATTGTGTAAAGCTTAAACTTATGAATTTTCCTCTTTGTTGGCAATTTTTGACAATTTTATTAGCAATATATGTATTAATGAAACTCCAACCAGACGAACCATTTCTTGCTTTCAATCTGAACTTGCTGTTACTGTTTGAATCTTCTATTTTAATTGCAATTGTACTATACTGTGCAGTGTGATGATTTATTTAAGTGTAATAAAGAGTTTCCATGATGTTCAAATTGCATACTTGTGTGTTACCATTGCATTTTGTTGTGAGTGTACATGAATGCCTGGGTGCTTGTGCAAGCTTATATCCATATGCAAATATAAATTAATGATATGCAAATGATTATGCAAATTAGCCGCTACGCTTTTGCTTGATCCTGGGGAGAACACTGTAAGCGTAAACGTAAGACTGATCGTTCTACCGATGATGATGATGGTGGGTCACCGGTTGCCAGTGGTTCTCACCCGGCTGCTCCGGGAGAGACTACTTCACCTGCAGAGACATCTGCTGCTCTTGTGGGAGATACATCACCTGCACAGACTACGTCTGCTGCTGCTAGTGAGACAGTTAGTAACGAGACGGCTGATGCCATTGGTTCTCCCCCGCTGCTCCGGGAGAGACACCACCTGTTGCGTGCACCATGAGCCCTCATCCTGCGTCAGGAGAGGTTCCTGTGCCCAGTGCGAAAGAGCTTGAGTCCTCGTCATCAGCAGAGGCTGCCCAGCCCGCTCCTGCCATAGTTTCGTGTGCTGCGATGTCCCCGCCGAAAAAGATAGTGCGGAGGGTTCGTTATCAGGATAGCCCACCTGATTTTGAGCCAGATATGATCCTTGATGCCGCTACGGGCGAGTTAAGGCCCAGACGCCCAGACGACGGTGATATCACCGCTGAGTCCGACTCGGAGGTTGACGAGGATGCGGCAGAGGACGATGACTTTTATGACAGGCAGTATGTAGGTGAGGCAAGCTCTGACGACGATGATGACGTTGCTGCTGTGTTGGCGGAGGACGACACCCCTCCTGTCTGGCGTATGTCGGAACTACCGATGCTAATATATTTGAGGAGACCGATTTTGACCATGAGAGAGGACCGACTTTCACCTTGCCCAGCCACTCCCGTGAGATCGATTACTTTTTTAAGTTTATTCCAGCTACACTGATCAGATTGGCAAAGGACGAGACTTAAATACGCCAAGTTCCACCAGCGATATATCGCTAGAAAGATCGATAAATACTGGCGTAACGCTGACTACCGAGAGGTGCAGGCGTTCATTGGCGTCTTAGTCTGTATGGGTATCGACCGTAAATCATCAGTGGAGGATTATTGGTCTAGCGATCCATTTCTGAGAAACCAGGGTATTTCTACTGTGATTACCCGCAGTCGCTTTCAGCAGCTTATGCGATATTTTCATCTGGCAGACCCAGAGAACGATCCACGTCGTGATCCTGATGAGGCACGCCGCCGACGTCGGTGTCAGGAGGATCCCCTTTATAAAATCAATCCATGGATGGAGCCCATAGTTGACAGGTGCGTAAATAATTATAAGATGGGTAGAGAGATCTCCATCGACGAGGGCATGGTGCGATTCAAGGGCCGTTCTAAATTTAAGCAGAGATTACCGCATAAGCCTGACAGAGACGGTTTTAAGATATGGAGCTATGCGACTCCACCACTGCATACATCACTAACTTTGCACCGTACCTAGGTGTGAATTTCGGGATCGGACTGATGGGAGACGGCAGGAGCGAGGTGTGGTGAAAAGAATTACGATGGAGCTGGTCCAGCCATTTTGTGGATATAATCACAGCCTATTTTGTGATAGCCTGTTTAGCACGGTCGTTACTGCTAGAGAGCTGATGGAGACCGGGATCTACATGGTCGGGAGTTTTAACCGCCGTAATCGTCGCACCATGCCCCCTCAATTAATTCCGCCGGGTAAGAGGAAGCGCCTTCCTCTGTCTGTTGGGGATATGAAAGCCACGACCAGAACGGACTCTCTCTTAACATCACTGCTTATCAGGATAGTAACGCTCAGGTGCTGATCTTGAATACGGTCTATCCACCCTTGGAGTGCGTGCCAGTGGGGGAGGGAGACGAGCAGCGACAAGTGCCTCTGTCGCTGTATAATTATCGCCGGTACATGGGAGGTGTCGACCGAGCCCACCAGAAGCGCAAGTACTTTCACACTGGGCGCAAGAATCACAGATGGTGGACATATCTGGCATGTTACCTGATTGATGTTGCCCTGGTAAATGCATATATATGCTTCAAGCATGTACACCCTGATAGTAAGCTGACCCATAAGATGTTCATCTGCGTGTCGGGAAACAACTCATTGGCGGTTATTGTGGGCGATCGCAGCCCAGTGTGAGAGAGGTCGAGGCCACCGTTTCTCTTGCCTCGTACATAAATCCACAAAATCAGCCGATGCACGTTGTCAGCCGTTTGGAGGGGCGGCAGAAATGCTGTAAAGTATGCAGCAGAGAGGGTAAGACCACTGCGAGCGGACGACTGTCTGAGACGTCCAAAGGATGTAGTCTGTGCGGGGTTCATCTTCACGAGGGCGAGTGTTTTGCGGCTTTTCATCATCGCATGATGCTACGAGGTAAGAGGAGCGTTGGCGTGCAGACCTCTACTCACACAGCCCCAACGACACCCATCAGCAAGAGAACCCGACGTAAATAACGGACAGGGGACTAGCTTCGCCTCACAGTGGCTTGACTGTATTCTTAACACGGACCATGATCACATTTTGAGCACGGTTGTGCCGTTTGTTTGTGCTTTACGATCTCGCTGACTGTAAATTGAAACACGGATTATTTTGTACAATCCCCCGATTGTAATCTTTGTAACACGGACCATGCACTCGGACGTCGAGACAGACTCTGAGATTTATTATTCGGCATAATGTAAATTATTCCCGAATAAAATATATCTATGGATCGCATATTTTCGTTTGTTTTGTTTAGACGGATTATTTTGTACAATTCCCCCGATTATAATTTTTGTAACACGGATCTGCCACCCCCCTTTTTAATTTTTGAAACACGGACCATGCACTCGGACGTCGAGACAGACTCCGAGATTTATTGTTCGGCATAATGTAAATTATTCCCGAATAAAATACTATCTATGGATCGCATATTTTCGTTTCTTTTGTTTTTACCCCCACTTTCGTTTTTGGCAGATCCGTAAGGACGCTATAGTAATGGATGAACGTGCGTTGTATCACGTGGGAGGGGCACAGCCCAACGGAGGCTGTGCTCGTGCGACGTAGACGTTGTACCAACCATCTGTCGTTTGGGTTAGTGCATAGAGCAGTTGCACTGTCCAGAGCTAAGGTGGTACAAAACTGCACCTTCGTAACAACTGCACAACTAACCTGTTAGGAAACGGTAACACTAACGAGCTAAGTGTGCACTGAACTGGCCAAACTATGTACACGCCTTCCTTCAATGGCGAAGCTATGTCATTGGCACTACGTCAAAGCAGACTGCACTGTGCGACTCTTCCAAGTCGTTCAAAGTACGTGGCCAAGTGACACAACCCAGGGGGAACAGGACAGGTTTGAGGGTGCTGCCGCACCCATAGCACTAACCCCTGGGTCTTCTACAAACTCACGAGCGAGGTGATGTTTCCCCGATGTGGACGTGCGTGACAGCGAACGAGCTTTACTTCCGCAAAAGTAAGCTAGAAAAGGGCATAAAAGTGCACATCCCCCGGGGCAAACAACGCCCAAGACCTCGTTATTTTCTCGACACAACCTCATCAGCGGTTGCCCCTCTATACGGGCATGCAAAAATTTTTGAAGTCTAACATGTATATGGCGGTAATCGTACCCCGAAATGCGGTATTTTCCCGCCAAATGCCTGGCAGGAAAGCGTGCAGGAGAGCCGATCTTCTTTAGACACGGAAAAGGGGGCCGGTTTTGACCGACTTGGCAGGATAACGGACAGGGGCGCTCGGCAGGAAAAGGGTTAATCAGTCAATCAAATCAAGTCAGCTGTCATTTTTGTCATTCTGTATTTGCCTTTGGAGGCAAGATGTTTGAAAGGAAGATGTAAACAAAGATGACGTGATCTAACCTGTTTAAACTGATCCAAAGCTGGCTTTACCATTGTGAAGAATCTGTCTTTACCATGTTGTTCTGTTTTAGGGAAAAACCTTCTTTTGATAAAGACACTGAAAGACATTCAAGATTTTGATAATGGTCATGTATTTCATTTCCCTAGAGTTGAATCTGTATTTCCTATTGGATCACTGCTGTGACACACAAATGGTGTGTTATGAGACAGCATTTGTAATGTTTTGGGAATTGAAATCAGCTGCACTGATTTTCATTATTCATTTTTGTCTACGGCTATTTTTTCCTTTGGTAACATACAAATATTATGTAGATACGACAAATATGTTGTCTGAACAAGATATTTATAGTTATACTGACTATAGCGTTTATATACATAGTAATGTTATCTAAGTTTTGAACACAATCGTAAACTCAGATTTACAACTCTTATTTGGCAGGGTGTCAAGCAGGATTTCTGACTGCATCAAGAGGGCGTAATCAACAGTTCAGTGGCCAGCAGTGTATAACTGTTCTCTTTATTCTCAATCATCCGGTATTTAAAAATATGTTATTCAAGTCGGTGTTGTCATTCATTAATTGCCCAATCAAGAGTCATAAATTAAAGTATCAGTGTATCAGTGTCTACTTTGAAATATTAAAATGCATCTCATTCAGTCACTTGATATTGAATTTGGATGTGTTTTGAATATAGGCAAGAATTCAATTAAGCTGGTCAGAAGAGGGTATCTGTTGCAATTTACACTTTATTCATGGAGACATGATAATTTTCTGAAAAATGTTTTGAATTCAACAGGACATCAAATTAGAGTTACAAATACGGTGTTTTAAATCAGGTTCAAACTTACAAAATAAGGTATCCAGTCACCAAGCAGAGAAGCAACAAACCAAACAACTTGACCAAATAATCATATCTGAAAGAACAAAATTTAATACATGGAAAAATTGATAAGTTTTTCGGCATTTATCAATTTGAAAGTGTACTATATATTGAAATTTCAAATCAAGAATAAGTTATGGCTACTCAAACAGAAGATATCCTTTGAAAACTTTATGAAGTCTACATGTGATGATGGAATTGGAGAACAAGTATGTCAAGTTGATAAAAGAAACTTAATTTTTATAACATGCTTACCCTTGAGTTTCCATTGTTTATGTGAGATATTAAGGATCTTCACTACCTTCAGAATGAAAAAATGTGCTGTGCAATGAGGAATATATGTTGCTGTTAATAGGTATTCAAAATGCAGTCTGAATGTTTATTTGGTGAGAGTGCATATAAGTTGGGGTTTCAGATGAAAATATCTGAAAAAGTCATTGATAATAATGAATGAATTAACCTCATTAGATTAACAATCTTCATGTGCCATTCATAGTTAATAACACTTGGTACAATACTACATGCTCCTTAATCTCTCTTTCTTCCAAACCCCTCTCTTCTTCCTCTGCCTAGTGAAAACATACACATGGTAGAAACTCTGAAGATAACCACTGACTATCGTGTCAAAAAAACCATCATTCCAAAATTACATGTGCACCTACAAAGATGCAATTCTTATCTATTCTATGACACGCACGTTGTTGTACTCTACATCTGATTTTAATCAGATTGTGCACGCTGGCTATGTTTGTATTTTAGACAAAGAAGGCACAGTTGGGACTGTCAGCAATCTAAGACCTGTACAGGAATATCAGGACTGACACAAATGTAAGATAAAAGAACACAGTTAAAAATCACTATTACAATGTAGACAAGTTGTGTTTTCTGCTGCTGCTTGTATCAAAATCAGCAATTATATTGAAATATTGAATTCTTCTTATGCAGTGTTTAATATGTTTGAGGGTACTTTAGATGTTAATATTAGTTATTGTTATAATATCCCCCTACACTTTAATACAAATTACGATTGTTTAACAAATTCATTTAATACTTTTGCAATGTCCTTTAGAATTATGAGAAAACATTGATGCTGAAACCAGAATTATAAAAGTGTATGAAATTAAACGTACAGTGTACCTGATATAACATGTACTATGGGTATGCAAAATCAACCTGCTTCTTGCCAGAAACCTAGCGTTTAAATCCTGTGTAAAAACCAGATCTTTTTAAATAAAGTTTTAACTGAGGTTGTACTGCTAATACACTTTTGAATTGAAGCTGCTTGCTTTTCAGCGAATTTTAATTGCAATCGACAGTTTTTTTAAGTTTGCCCGAAAAGACATCCTGACCATAGTAAATACAGCAAGCAGTTTAAATTAGTGACATCTTAATCAAGCAAATTGCCATAGCTATTAAAACATCGCTGAAGAAAACATGATAGTTATTAAAAAAGGCATGTTTAATAGACAGTGAGGGTAAGACCTAGAAGACTGCTTTATACCAACAAATAGGAACTTTAAAACATGCATAAATAAATTGCACTAATAAAATCGATGCGATACTGGTTAGCTTGGAAAGTTGCATTGATTTTTTTTAAATTTCAAAGCAATAGAAAATTTTGCACTTACCTCTACCGACTCTGAAAACACACTCCTGGCGCTCGCTTAGTCACAGTGGGCAATATTTTTCTAAGTCAGCTCAGGCATGGGATGTAATAAAAAAGGACGGAGCGACGATTTCAAGGAGCAGGGGTTGGTACCGGTCCATTACCCATTGTTGAAACGCCCACGCAGTTACCATATGTCATGTCATTTTGTCTACTCTGAAGGGTACAGGTTTGAGGCTCAGGTTTGTACTAAATATAGCTGTACGAATACAAGAGAAGTCGGCCAGTTGCGAGCTCGGCCAGTGAGTAAGTGGCCGACTTCTCCTGACCGACTTCTCCAACTGTACTGTGCTGCTGAGCTGTCACTAGCCTTGGCATACATCTTCCAAAGCTCCATCGATACAAGTGAACTCCCCAGTGACTGGAGAAATGCAAACATCACGCCAGTGTTCAAGAAGGGTAAATTGCAGACCAGTCTCTCTTACATCAGTCACAAGTAAACTTTGGAACACATCATTTGCCGACATAGTCTGGTTCCCTGCCCTCATACTACCGCTGGGTGCGCTACACTCACGAGTAGCGCAGCCAGAGGAATGGAAGCTTACCAGTCTGCACGATAACCGGCTTTTGAGGTGCGGCCGGTACCAGCGATTTGATTGGGTGTTGTAGGGTGATTGGCATGTGTGACATTATGTTAGAAACCATTTTCTTTAATGGGTGGGTTCAATCGCTAAGGTATAAATAACAATCAATATTTGTGATCATATGAAGATATTTTACAATAATTTGATATTGTTTGTAATTTATTCAATTAAAATAATTATTTCGTTGATGATTTGAAGACGTTGACAACCTCAGTATGCACGTCTTCTATGACAGTTAAATTTCCCACCCCTCCGCATAAATGGTTGACACTTCGACGAGAGTTGACCGCTGCGCGCTGTCGCTGCTACAACATCAAAACATTAGAACAAGAAACGCACATGTTCTTAAAGTTACGGATCAAATTTAAAGCTAATGATGTTTCTGGAGTAGAAATAAAGATAGGTACAAAGCGTACAAAAATGGCTTTGTTGGAACGAACCTACATTGAAAGGTCTAAATGTAGCGATCACATGAACATCCCGACCGGTCCAACTACCCGTCGACTGCCGTACTGTCAAGATTCGATGTCTAAAACACCAAAGAGTTGCTGTTTAGCCCCTGCTGATGTGTACCAGCCCCCAAAGAGTACAACCACATTTATAGAAAGCTACAAAATATGCGTATGTTTTTACTCACAATTACTGAATCCTGTCTCAAAACTGTCATCCATATAATTTCCTGACGGGCAGTGTCACTGAGTGTGTGGATACCGATACGATCATCGTTGCATGGACATACCACAGATGATCGTTGACACTCGCTGGAAAAACGACGGCTGGGACTATTACTTTGTTTGGTTTTACAGAGTGTAATGGGCTCAGGAACAGAGATATCGACTGATTACAGATATTGGAAGGTAAATTGCCTGTAGGGCAGTGACGGGCAGCAGTATGACCCTTTGATCGAACACTTGCAACACTGCCTGCGATCGCAGACCAGTTGTGAGATCGACAGAAATTTTAGTTGTTGGGATTTTTTCAACAAATACGGGCTACCACAAGTTTAACTCTGAATGCAGTTGTAATTAGCAACCTCTACTACATTACATTAATACAGAAAATGTGCTCATACGCCGACGAGTTATTCCGTATTGTGCAAGTTTTGTACATTTCGAGTGGCTCGCCGGTGAAGCTATGAATGAGCACGCACGAGTGAGTAATACACGACAGCTCATTATGCATGACCTCATTATGTCTAGCCTCTAAACCAATAGGCGCAGCTTTGAGATGTCATGTGATACTATTCATGAGCATTTGTTTACAACATATGCGATTTTCCCGCCACGTCGTTAGCCTTCGTTTTCTTGATTATCTACGCCTATTTTACCTTATTAAGGCATAGCCGATGATTCATACTTTGGGTTTATACCCGGCAGAGGAACCACTACTGCTGCTGCACTCGCAAATGATGTCATTTCATACTGTACTAAACGAGGTTCACCTGTTTATACCTGTTCGCTTGATGCTGAAGGTGCATTTGATGCCGTACCTCATGACATTTTGTTTTGTAAAGCGATAGATGTGATTCCTGATCACTGTTGGTTGATGTTGGTGTACTGGTACAGGCATCTTAATGTACAAATTAAATGGGGTTCTAGATTGAGCGAATCAATTACGGTATCTGTAGGCACTCGACAAGGGGGTTATCATCACCCTTTCTTTTTAATTTGTTCTATCAAGGTCTTGTTGATGAACTCAAGGCGTGTGTTGGTGGCATCAATATCAGTAATGTTTCTTTTAATGTCTTTTGTTACGCTGATGACATAATGTTAGCTAGTCTAACCAGTACAGGTCTTCAAAATATGATTAATACTGCTCAGAGATATATTAAAGAACATGGTTTACGCTTTAATCCAAAGAAAACAGATTGCGTTAATTTTTGGGGGTGTAATCTTACTCCTCGTCCATTTTGGTCTCTGGATGGAGTAAGACTTGCTGAATGTGAAAGTGTGAATTATCTAGGTGTTACATTGTCATCTCTTAATACCAATGTACATATTTTGAATAGAATTAATGCATGCAGAAAGGCATTTTATGGTTTTCAAGGTGCCGGCTTCTATAATGGTAATAGTAAATATGGTATGCTTACCTATGTATTGAATGCTGCCATTAGGCCAGTTCTGACGTACGGTATTAACTGTGTACATGTTTCCAAATCTTCTCTGAGTGAGGTTGAAAAGACTCAAGCTAAGTTGCTCAAAGCTGGTTTTGGTATTCACAAATTTTGTAGAAGCACTCAGTTCCTAAAAGCGCTCAATGTCATGACTATTGAAAAATCATTAGAGATAAGTTCTCTTGAACTACTGAAATCAATCTTCGCTGACAATTCACGTGCTCGTTGTTTTTATTTGCATCTTTTGAACATGAATTTTCGTGGTAATCTGAACGGTCACACGGATTTACTCTCACGTGTTAATAAGATTTGTGCAAAACATAATGTTTCTTTCTTTCGTTACATCTTCGATAAACATTATTCAAATTCTGTATTAAAAAGTATGAAGACTTTTCCTACACCGGATGGATTAACGGACAGTATACGTCATCTTTTATTGACAAGAGGTGTACATAATAGGCACATTCTTAACATGTTGCTGATGCCGTTTTAGCTCTGCTCTGCGTTGTTTTGTTGTATTGTATCTTGTTATTTTTGGTATATTATGTATTTTTTCTCTTCTTTTTGAAGGCTAAATAAATAAATAATAATAATAATAATAATAATAATTATCAGCTAAGCTGCATTCAAGAAAGTGGTAAGGGATTGGCTAGTACCGCGCTTCGCGCCCTTACGACTGGGATTTGACATGTGTCAATCAATGGTTTTCACTGCAAGTTACTCGAAATCGTGTCAATCAGAGCAATTACCGACGAGGGGGCAAGCCCCCGATGAGTAACATGAAGTTGTATGTTGCCAGGAGTAAACCATTGCCGATTGGAGAGGTTTGCATCAGTCTGACATAATCGGCTTGAAAATTTTAGGGTTTTTCATTGTTTCGCTCAAAAGTTAACTGTGCTGAGAACACATTTTAATGAACCACAGAAACGATTAATCATTTTTAAACAATTAGTAATACCTAAAGGCCTAATTTTTTCATACTAAATTGTCTACATGATTTTTAGACCAAAAATTACAAAGTTTCACAGAGAGGTCCTGTCAACCCCATAGAAAATGTACCCTCCATTTCTCTGTGCAGTGAGGTCACCAGCTGAGCGGGCGGGACTTTAGCACCCGTTTACCGTATTGTGGAAGCTATGCCAAAAGTGACACTTGCAGCCTTTTTCAAGCAGCGTCGTGTCCAACAGCAGGATTATGCCACAAAATTGACAAAATTTTCGTATTTTGCCCTATATTCACACACGTGAATTTGCTCCATTTCTGCCAACGATCGCGTGTCTAGTGACCCAGGTGACGTTATTTTACGTTTACATTGACAATGGGGTACGTTTAATCGGCAAAGTTTGGCGATTGTCTGTTTAGACCAAAATTACAAGTTTTGAAAGTTGAGTTCGTTCAAAATCAAGTAATTTTAGCTACCCAATTGAAAATTGATAAATTATATTTTAAAATATGTATATTGCCAAAACATTTGTCGACAATATTCTTCAGACCTATAGCCGACACTTACCATCTCAAAAACAGTGAAAATATACCTTAGTTTATGAGAAAACCGCGTCTTTATTTTGGCGATATTGCTGGCTTTTGTTTACTTTCAATGACGCCGTACTGAAAGACGCCATTCTTGCCAATATTACCCGTCATGCAATGGTACTGGAAAAGCCGGTCGTCGTGCAGACTGTACAAAAAAAATACAAAAAGCACGATTAGAAGCAGCAAAGTGTGCGCATGCGTGCATCCTCGTACGAGGATGTCATTTGAAAGATCAAAGAACGTGCTTCTTGAGATACTTGTTTTGTACCTCTAGAACCACAATCGTAGTGAAATCCACATGTGATCGTATCGTCCGTGCTCTCTGTTTCCAAATACGACTGGTGCTTCTTGCGAGACATATTTCGTATCCTTAGAAGCACACTGTAAAAAGACATGAAAATAAAGAAATTGCACCATTTTAACCACTTTACTCAAAACCCCTTTTTTCCCCCATTAAATTATGACTGGTGCTTCTTGCGAGACATATTTTGTGCCTTAGAAGCACACGATTAAAAACATGAAAATATAAAGAAATTGCACTATTTTAACTTAACTTACTGATGAATTTATTTCACGTTTTATGAAACAATTGTGACTTATCTTCTACTGACCATCTGTAATAAAAAAAACACACTTTTTCCTTATATCTTCCTATTTGTGCTTCTTGCGAGACATATTTTGTATCCTTAGAAGCACATTGTTAAAAAACATGAAAATATAAAGAAATTGCACCATTTTACCGTAACTTATTGATGAAATTATTTCACGTTTTATGAAGCAATTGTGACTTATCTTCTACGAAGACCACTTTCAATTGAATAAAAAAATTTCCTTTGATGTTATGGCTGGTGCTTCTTGCAAGACATGTTTGTTTCCTCAGAAGCACACTATTAAAAACATGAAAATATAAAGAATTTGCACCATTTTTACCGTAACTTATTGATGAAATTATTTCATATTTTATGAAGCAATTGTGACTTATCTTCCAAAGAACAATTTTAATGATTCAAATAAAAAACCACACTTTCCTATTGAATTATGACTTGTGCTTCTTGCGAGACATATTTGTATCCTTAGAAGCTCATTGTTAAAAAACATGAAAATATAAAGATATTGCACCGTTTTAACGTAACTCATTGATTAAATTCTTTCACAGTTTATTAAGCAATTGTGACTTACCTTCTACCGACCACTTTCAATTGAAAAAAACTTTTTCTTTGATATTATAACTGGTGCTTCTTGCAAGACAATTTTGTGTCCTTAGAAGCACACTATTAAAAACATGAAAGTATAAATAAATTACACCATTTTAACTTAGTTACTGATGAATTTCTTTCATATTTTATTAAGCGATTGTGACTTATCTTCTACTGACCATCTTTAATTTAAAAAAACTTTTTCTTTTTATATTCCAATTTGTGCTTCTTGCAAAAACATATTTTGTGTCCTTAGAAGCACACTATTAAAAACATGAAAATATTAAGAAATTGAACCATTTTACCATAACTTAGTGAAGAAATTATTTCATGTTTTATGAAACAATTGTGACTTATCTTCTACCGACCACTTTCAATTGAAAAAAAAACCTATTCCTTTGATATTATGACTGGTGCTTTTGCGAGACATATTTTGTATCCTAAGAAGCACCCTATGAAAAACATGAAAATATAAATAAATTACACCATTTTACTTAACTTACTGATGAATTTCTTTCATATTTTATTAAGCGATTGTGACTTATCTTCTCCTGACCATCTTTTATTTAAAAAAAAAAAAGCACTTTTTCCTTTTATCTTCCAATTTGTGCTTCTTGCAAAAACATATTTTGTGTCCTTAGAAGCACACTATTAAAAACATGAAAATATTAAGAAATTGAACCATTTTACCATAACTTATTGATGAAATTATTTCATGTTTTATGAAAGAATTGTGACTTATGTTCTACCGACCACTTTCAATTGAAAAAAAAAACTTTTTCCTTTGATATTATGACTGGTGCTTCTTGCGAGACATATTTTGTATCCTTAGAAGCACACTATTAAAAACATGAAAATATAAAGAAATTGCATCATTTTACCGTAACTTATTGATGAAATTATTTCATGTTTTATGAAGATATTGTGACTTATCTTCCACAGACCAATTTTAATAATTCAAATAAAAAACCACACTTTCCTATTGAATTATGACTGGTGCTTCTTGCAAGACATATTTTGTGTCCTTAGAAGCACACTATTAAAAACAGGAAAATATAAAGAAATTACACCATTTTAACATAACTAAGTGATGAAATTATTTCACGTTATATGAAGCAATTCGACTTATCTTCTACAAACTGATTTTAATCATTCAAAAAACAAAACAAAACCCACTTTTTTCCTTGAATTATGACTGATGCTTCTTGCAAGACATATTTTGTGTCCTTAGAAGCACACTATTAAAAACAGGAAAATATAAAGAAATTACTCCATCTTAACTTACCTTACTGATGAATATCTTTCATATTTTATCAAGCAAATGTGTCTTATCTTCTACACACCAATTTTAATTAAAAAAAACAGTTTTTCCTCTTATCTTCCGATTTGTGCTACTTGCAAGACATATTTTGTGTCCTTAGAAGCACACTAAGAAAAACAGGAAAATACAAAGAAATTACACCATTCTACCATAACTTAGTGATGAAATTATTTCACGTTATATGAAGCAATTTGACTTATCTTCTACACACCAATTTTAATCATTTAAACCCCCCCCCCCCCACTTTTTCCTATTGAATTATGACTGGTGCTTCTTGCAAGACATATTTTGTATCCTTAGAAGCACACTGTTAAAAACGGGAAAATACAAAGAAATTACACCATTCTACCATAACTTAGTGATGAAATTATTTCACGTTATATGAAGCAATTTGACTTATCTTCTACACACCAATTTTAATCATTCAAAAAAACCCCCACTTTTTCCTATTGAATTATGACTGGTGCTTCTTGCAAGACATATTTTGTGTCCTTAGAAGCACACTATTAAAAACAGGAAAATATAAAGAAATTACTCCATCTTAACTTACCTTACTGATGAATATCTTTCATATTTTATCAAGCAAATGTGTCTTATCTTCTACACACCAATTTTAATGAAAAAAAACCATTTTTTCCTCTTATCTTCCGATTTGTGCTACTTGCAAGACATATTTTGTGTCCTTAGAAGCACACTAAGAAGAACAGGAAAATACAAAGAAATTACACCATTCTACCATAACTTAGTGATGAAATTATTTCACGTTATATGAAGCAATTTGACTTATCTTCTACACACCAATTTTAATCATTTAAAAAAAAAACACTTTTTCCTATTGAATTATGACTGGTGCTTCATGCAAGACATATTTTGTGTCCTTAGAAGCACACTGTTAAAAACGGGAAAATACAAAGAAATTACACCATTCTACCATAACTTAGTGATGAAATTATTTCATGTTATATGAAGCAATTTCACTTATCTTCTACACACCGATTTTAATCATTCAAAAAAACCCCCACTTTTTCCTATTGAATTATGACTGGTGCTTCTTGCAAGATATTTTTTGTGTCCTTAGAAACACACTATTAATAACAGGAAAATATAAAGAAATTACTCCATTTTAACTTACCTTACTGATGAATATCTTTCATATTTTATCAAACAAATGTGTCTTATCTTCTACACACCAATTTTAATTCAAAAAAAAACTTTTTCCTTTTATCTTCCAATTTGTGCTTCTTGCGAGACATATTTTGTGTCCTTAGAAGCACACTATTAAAAACATGAAAATATAAAGAAATTGCACCATTTTACCGTAACTTATTGATGAAATTATTCACGTTTTTTGAAGCAATTGTGACTTATCGACGAAATTCTTTCATGGTTTATGAAGTCATTAATATTGTGACTAATCTTCTACAGACCATTTTAATTTTCAAAAGCTAAAGATAAAATCTAGGTAGACATCCTGAAACATACTGAAAACTGACTATAAAAAGTTGAGAGGTGTAACAGCGAACAAAAATGAAGGATTATCCAGACCTAAATACATATTTTCACCTAAAAGCTTTCAAACGTGAAAAGATATCGATAAGCTTTTGCCCTCCTAACTTCAATGGAGCAAAAACTGATTGATTTGATACCCAAAGTTTTCCTTGCCAGAGGAAATCAAGAAAATTATGTTGAATTTCATCGATGATAAAAGAAGGAGGACAGAGGCAAATCAAAAGATGGAAGAGTTTGGTTACAGCAAGGGGATTATTACATGACGCGGCCTTGGAATTGCATAGCTGGAGCATATCTATCCCGCCATTATTAACACAGTCAATCCAGTTTTTTTTAATACTCACTACTGTTACCCAAATAAGTACCAAGGACTGTGAGACCAATACTATTCCAAAAAAAATTCAAGCAGGTGATCAGTACGCCCACGCCAAGGGCCAACCAAAAGACCCGAGAGACTTACGATTGGTAATTTTTGCTGGCAAGCTTGTAAACAGAAAACCAATATTTTAACCCTAAATTCGGTTTTACGAGTAACAAGAGTATTTATATCATGAGCATTAGTTGAAAGTATACGTTTATGTGCCGTGGGCTAGAGGGGCTACATGCACCCCCCCCCCCCCGGATAACAAACCTGTATTTTTCAGAAGCCTTGTTAAAACCGATAACTTTGTTACTAACCAATAACGTATCAAACCCGATAACGTAGTAATTTTTCCTAACCGATAACGTATCAACAAATTTACCGATAACGTATCAATGAACCAACAACGGATTAAATCAACTGATAACGTAGAAAAGTCAACCAATACTGCATCAAAACAACCAATACTGTATCAATTAACTGATAACATCTGATTCAGTGATTCATTGGGAGCGATAGATCGATCGATTTATAGATAGATAGATATTAGATAGATAGATAGATGGATAGATAGATAGGTCGATCAATGTATCGCTAGATAAATCGATCACTCAATCGATAGATCGATCGATCTATATATTGATGTTTGATAGATGGTCGGTCGATCGATCAATTGATCGATAGATAAATTGATGGGCAGATCGATCGATAGAACGAAGGATCTATCAATTCGATAGAAAAATAGATCAATTAATCGATAGATCGATTTATCGATCGATAAATTCGTCATCAGATAGATGGATAGATATATCTATAGATCGATTTGTAATCACATTGTCTCGTACTCAATTTTCTTTTCTTCAATTTATTTTTTCCGTTTAGCGTAAATTGTTACAAATTTGTTTCCCATACTAGACATATTGCAAAAATGATGCGGTGACGCGGTTTTTTAAATTTCTCCTCACTTTTTTACTCTTTAACCAACAAGAACGCGCAAAAAACATGAAAACGACATAGCAATGCACGCAGAGATTAATGCACAGTAGTGTTGTTTTAGTATTTTTGTATATCAACAGTTCTGTGGTTTGACTTTTAGTGCAGCAACGCACAGTTTTGCCAGCTTAATATAACAGTGAAATATATGTACAGTTCTGAACGGAATGTTAGCGTCAGTTATTTACGTGAATAACGACAGAAAGGATAAAAAGGAAAGAAAAAAGCAATATGTTGTCTGCAAAATCTGTTGGCTTGCTTATACAGGAGTGAATTTTGATAATAAGGAATTCAATTGAGCAATGAGTCCAGATTTACCTAATTCAGCCCTAGAATGAGAGTTACATGAGTGTGTACGGGTACTTTACTATCTGCTCTGTTCTGTCAAGAGTCTATGTTTTAAAACTTGTGTATTACGAATTTTGACCTAGTGTTATCGGATTATGGATTGGTATGATTACGATTATTTCACAAATATGAAATAAGTTTTAACAGGAATATGATATGATTTAGTAGCCATTTGGATCATATTTGGAAGGGTACCCACGTATCACGGCAAATTTGCTGAAACACATACATGTGCCATATCTGGGTGCCCTACCAAATGATCAAAATGGCTACTAAATCATATTATCTTCCCATTAAAGTTTATTTCATATTTGTGACATACTTTTGAAACAAACAAACAAATCAGATTTTATATAAACGTTGCCGTTTGTATCATGTGTAGCAAAAGTATGGCAATTTTTTGCTATTAAAAGTCTTGATATATTTATGACATTTCCCTGCAGCAAATAAAGCAGATTTCATACGAAGTATTGTCTTTGTAATATATCTAAGTAAAACTTTGGTAAAATTTGAGATTAGCTGTAACAGTAATTTCCGATACAAACTTTAGGGTATCGGGTAAATGTTTGTCTTATTTCAGAAACAAAGATAGACAATATTGAACATTACAATATGTCATTTTGAAGACTAACAAATTGCCTTTCTAATACTAAACAAGCCAGGTTAAGCTCATTAGATGACTCACAAGAATAATTTAACAATTTGAAAAAAGGTGGCAGTCTGCAGAACTGTGATAATGCATTACTCTTCAAAATATGGCTATTACAGCTATACAATCCAAATATAAGTCAATTTTATATTTCTGGTATGTTTCTGTAGCAATTAAAACAGATTTCATACAAAGCATTGCATTTCTTATTATGTCTAGCAAATAATTGGTAGAATTTGCGATCCACTGTAATTTGCGATGTTAAACTTTGGGGTATGGGTAAGTTTTAGTCATATTTCATGAATCTGTACGAAGCCTTTGAAAGAAAATGCAACGACCATCTCCATTGGTAGGAGCAAAAACATTGAGCAAATGATAGGAAGTATCATCCATTCAACATGCAAATGCAGTAAACGACCTTGAATGATACTTTTGACAGAAACAACATCAACATTTTTGTTTCGCGGAAACAGCACCGCAACACCAGCAAAATTGCTCGTTCCATAAAAGAAGTAAATAGGCGCACGCCAAACAACTTTCCAATGTGCCTGATTTGCCATTGTAGAATGGGTTTCTTGTAGAAAATTAAAGTCAGCGCAATGGTTACACTTTCATTAAGACAGAAAGTTGTACCGTTATAAAGAGCGTGACATCCATTCACATTCCAAGAAATGACTGAAATACTTGTCATCACCAGAAAAGCAAAAACAAGAGAGAATATACATTCAATGTTTACTAATTGCCACATTTTTACACTATCAGATTTTTGTAATTAAGTCAAAAAATTTTGAATATATTAACAGATGGATTGTCTTTTGTTCACTTAATACTTACCTGTCATAAACCTCGAAATTAGCGCTTAAAAATCTTCAAGATGTGTTTAAAGACGCGATGATAACCAGCAGAATATTGCTATGTTTCAACATCAAACAATGGTTGTTATTTGATACACATGAAGGTAATTTTTAAACCGAAGATTGGTCCTCAGATACACGGAATTATAATAAGAAGAGGGATTTTTTGAATAAAAGGAGGTCTGTAGAAGATAAATCACGATGCTGTGGAAGGATTTCATCAAAGAGCTACCATAAAATGGTGCAACTTCTATATTTCATGTCTTTTAACAGTGTGCTTTTCAGGATATATAATATGTCTCGCAGGAATCACAAGTCAGAATATAAACGGAGAAGTGTTTTTACCGAATAAAATCGGTCTGAACAACATAAGTCACAATCGCTTAGTTAAATATGAAAGAATTTCATTATTGGGTTACGTTAAAATGGTGCAATTTCTTGATTTTCATGTCTTTTAACACAATGTGCTTCTAAGGACACAAAATATGTCTCGCAAGAAGCACCAGTCATAATATAAAGGAAAAAGTTTTTTTTTTCAATTCAAAGTGGTCGGTAGAAGATAAGTCACAATTGCTTAATAAACTTTGAAAGAATTTAATCAATGAGTTACGTTAAAATGGTGCAAGTTGTTTATATTTTCATGTTTTTTAATAATGTGCTTCTAAGGACACAAAATATATGTCTCGCAAGAAGCACCAGTCTTAATATAACAAGAATGTTTTTTTAAATGGTCTGTGGAAGATTAGTCACAATTTTCATTGCTTCATAACCCATGGAAGAATTTCGTCGATAACTTACGTTACAATAATGAATTTTCTTTATTTCATGTCTTCTTATAGTGTGCTTCTGAGGACACAAAATAAACACAAAAACACAAAAGTGTTTGTTTAATTAATAAAATTGGTCTATAGAAGATAAGTCACAATTGCTTCATAAAACATGAAAGAATTTAATCAATGAATTACGTTACAATGATGAAATTTCTTTATTTTCACGTCTTTTTACAGTGTGCTTCTAACAGGTTTGGCCATGCACTTTTCTACTTTCTTTCTGTGTTTCTGAGTGCAAATTATGTATCTCAAGAAGCACAAGTGATAATTGAGAAGAGAAGACATATATTCTTATGTTTGTACTGCACCCACAAAAGTAATACAGTATCCCGGATATGTTTATGTACTATAAAATGACATAATTTGCCAGCCCCATCTAGCCTCTCTTCCTCTGCCCCAACCTCTGCATCCCTGTCCTCACCCTCTCCCTGTGCCTCTCCCTCTACCCCTGTCTCCCTCTTCTTGCTTGGGATTCAGTTATTACAGAATTATCAGTAGAATCGGTCGGTGATGTCTGCAAAATGAAAGAATCAGAAAAAAATAGCGTCAATGACACTGTAGCTCCCATCCTGGACTATTTAGTGTTGTTCTCTGGTCAGATATTTGAACATGTGTGAAAGGGATAAAGTGCATGAAGTGAAAATACTTAAATGAAAATGTACTGGAGACAGTGAAATATGTTTAATGTATTTATTCAGAATATAAAATGGAAAAATACAGAATTAGATATATTGAATACTGTGATACAACCATTAACTCAACAAGGCATTTACAATGACATAGTCCCCACTTGTAATAGGAGTATTAGTCTTGATGAGGCAGGGAAATGTTGTCATTAAGAAGAATCACTGGAGTTGTATATGTTGAGATCTATGGGCACATAGGTCTATGTCGTTGTTCCCAATTTGAAACACATGAGGCATGTCTAAGTTATGGTTCTAAATCGGGGAAAAAAGATCAGACCTCTAGCTGTATTGGCTAGCCAAGAAATACATATGCGCATTATAAATGAGGTACAAGATGTGACATCTTAAGGTCTAATATCCTATCAAAATTGGAGGGTATAGAACTTGTGGTTACTGAGATATGCATATATATGTATAATCAAGGTCAAAGGTCATCGAGGTCACATGACATTTTGGAAAAAAAATTATATTGCTAATTAATCCCTATATGCCAAAAAATCAGATCTCTAGCTCTATTCGCTTGCCCAGAATTAGATGTGTACATAATGAGGTAAAGCGTGTGTTGTCATAAGGTCTCCCATCCTACTAAATACAAAGGACATAGCACTTGTGGTTACTTATTTATTGACATAAACATATATTTTAGGTAAAAGGTCATCGAGGTCACATGACATTTGGTCAAAAATTTCTCTCCTATAGTTATCCCTATATACCAAAAATCAGACATCCAGCTCTATTGGCTTGCTCAGAATTAGATATGTGCATAATTATTGAGGTAAAGTATGTGGGTCATCAGGTGTCCAATCATACCAAATATGAAGGGTGTAGCACTTGTGAGTTATGGACAAATATGTATATTTGAGGTCAAAGGTCACCGAGGTCACGTGACATTTTGTCAAAACAAAAATTGTATTGCTAAGTTATTCCTATATACCAAAAATACCGTCAATGACGCTGTACCTTCTCTAATGTGTGGCCAGGTCAGGTAATGGTTGTTGGGATGGAGTTGTTGGTAAATAGTTGATGATGTAGGGGCATGAGGTGGGATATGGACCCAAAGAACCCAAAAGATGATTAAATATATCAATCAAAAAAATTCTAAGCTACAGTATAAACTGCCTAAAGATAGTTCAATGTGGAAAAAAGTTAAATAATTCAGAAATAAGAATTAACAGTCCAAAATAGTAATGACGCACTTCCCTACTGACCTGAGTGCATGTGAAATACACAACCTGGCATCTATAAATTAAATGTACCGGTATACCAAGTGATCATTTTAAGTCACTTTTAACTGTTTTAAATGGATTTTCCAAAGAGTCCTGTGGAAATGATGAAAAACGCTTATCTGGTCTTGTGTTTGTAAAACCTCATGGCTGATGTCATAGTATTGAAAAAAAATTGAAAGTGAAGAAATTACTGTTTTTGATAGGCATATTTTCCTTGAAATACATGACCGTGTAAATATGCTAAAAGTGTTTAAGAGTAAATTTCTTTTCAAAAATAATTTAATCTGTGACCAAAGGATTTTATTCTTTGAGTTTACAAATTCAAACATTGCAATTTGTTCAATCATCTTGTGCAGTGCAAAATTTATAAAATGACTGAAAAATAAAAAAAATTGGCAGAATTACAGTCTTTGTGATGTAAAATTATGGGTTGACATCACGATAATTGTTAATCTGTTCGAAGTACTACTATACTATAATTTAAAAAAGAAAAGTTCATGCAGAAACGGTAACATATATTGTCAGCAATGTAGTGTTAATTTTGACTTTACATCAAAATATGCCTTTGCTGGATACCAAATATATAGGGCGAAATATTAAAATCAGCCATGTTCAGCAAAATCCACACAACAGCATTGATCCTTTTCTAATTTGATTTGATTTGCTTATGTTATCCTTGTATGACAGTCAGTACAATATGGAACTTGAACACAACACAGTGAATAAGTATGCTATAAATGAAATGGTGTGGCTGCATCCACATGCAGCAATAGGAGTGTCTTTGTCTCTCACCCCTCATTTCCAACCTCTCCCATCCCTGAAAAAATAGTTTGGTCTTATATTTATAATGTTAATAATTTCTGCATTTGTTAAAATGTGCGCATCTCAAAAAGTTTTGATCATAAACAGTTTCATTTTTTGTAGCTGACCAGTCAGTTAACCTGTTTATTTTGAATACTTGCGCATTTTTCCTCAGTTTTTGACATTTTCAGAATACCTTCTTATTCAATTTGTCATTTTCTAAAAGTTAAAATGCTCCTTTGTGTGGTCAAGCTTTCCACAAGCATCAAATGTGGTACTTCATATAGGAAGGTCTGCCTCCAGAGGGCGGGCATCATGAACAGTGTTTGTTAGTTATTTCCTCCACATAAACTTCTGATTGTACTGTAAACATTGAACATGGCCGACGTCCGATTTTCCTGTCTAAAACTTTCACTCATTTTCGTTCATATGACTCTGAAACTCCAGGAAACGATTGGGAAGAAAGAGTTATCTTGAAATATTGAGATACTCGCCGATATTTTGCAAAATTAAGTGAGACAAAATGCAAGGAAAATGCCGACTGGCTAACACAACGACCGTTTTCAGACTCAGAGGCATCATTGATCATCTGCAGATTATGCAACAGGCCCATATCACGTGAGGCCATGAGGGGATACCCACGCAACTCAGTACCAAACACTAGCGCACACAGAGTGAGCAAACACAAAGTGAGTACCCCTAACGTCAGCTCAGTAGTCTGTAATAGATTGTAGTCAACTAAGAAACCTTGGAGAAAGGCTTAACACTGGCTATGCCGCTAAGTCCCATTTGATTTTTGTCACAGCTCAAAATCGTCTCCTACACCTCAACCTGAACCATGAACACCCCCACCAGTTTATGATATGACCCATCACAATGGCAGCACGTCAACTGATCTTGACAGACGGAAGTATTGACAGACGGAAGTAGTTGACACCAGCATATGGTTTTCAACTCTAATACCTTCTCTGTCTATAAATAGACACGAGAAGGTAAAAATCAGACCTCTAGCTCTATTTGCTTGCTCAAAATTAGATATGCAAATAATTAATGAGGTACAATATGTGGCGTCATAACGTGTCCCATCATACATACATGAGGGTGTAGCACTTGTGGTTACTGAGTTATGGACAAATATGTATATTTGAGATCAAAGGTCATCAAGGTCACATGACATTTTGTCAAAATATCCGAGATATCTGCGTGAACGGATGGACTCACGGATGGACGAACAGACGGACATGACCCAATCTATAAGCTCACTGGACTTCATCCGTGGGGACTAAAAATTGTGTCACTGCATCCTTTTTGCAATATGAATACGATGAGAAACTACATTTTTATTTTTTGTGGCCTTATACATGGGAGTCTATGGAGATCTGCCTTATACATGGGAGTCTATGGACGTGTAAACTAAAAATATGCAAATTTCACCACGATTTGCCCAAATTTGGGAAAGGTTACTCCTATGCATATTTTCCAACAGTGTATAGGAATTCCCATGGGCACTAACTGTGCTCCCTTACTTGCCGACTTATTTCTGTTCTCATACGAGGCAGAATTTATCCAGAACCTTATCAAGCAGAAAAAGGTCTCTGTAGCTCGTACTTTCAACCTAACATTTAGATACATAGACGATGTTATTTCATTGAATAACTCTGAATTCAGTAAATATCTCGCTATGATTTATCCTCCAGAATTGGAGATTAAAGAAACTACAGAAACGGCCTCTTCTGCTTCATATCTGGACATTTTACTTGAATTTGACTCCAATGGTCACCTTTCTACTAGGCTATATGACAAGAGAGATGATTTCAACTTTAGTATAATTAATTTTCACACTCATCAGTAATATTCCCTCTCACCTGCTTATGGGGTATACATTTCCCAGCTTATACGATATGCAAGAGCATGCAGTTCATATGGTGATTTTGTAGAGAGACATGGCCATCTCTCTTCAAACTGTTAAATCAAGGTTACACCAGAGCAAGACTTGTCTCTACATTCAAACGCTTTTTTGGCAGGTATCGCAAGCTGGTAGATAAATACAATATCTCTCTTCGACAAATGATTGCTGATGGCATCGGTGACATTGGGCCTTAGTTAGTGACCACTACCTATCTGACTGACAGATTGATATATGGCGGGTGCCACATGTGGGGCAGGATGCGCTTACTATTTTCGAAACACCTGACATCACTTCTTGGTCTTTTGGCCAGAGGTCCATATATCTTTCTTTCATGAATTTGACTTTGTTTGTACCGTCTATTTACTGTCTGTTCTGTGCTGTTTTGTGTCTATGTTTACAACTATTGTCTTACAAATTTTGACCTAGTGTTATTGGATTATGGATTGATATGATTGCGATTATTTCAAATCAATCGGACTTCTGGTTTCAGAGAACAGATTTTTTGACCAAAATGGGAGAAAATTACAAAAAAATTCATGAAAAATAGCAAGTCCAAGATACTGACCCAAGACGTGCACAATCATTTCATGTTACCCAAAGTACTTACATGCTAATTTTTCATGTAATCTCCTCAGTGGTTATTGAGTTTTTTCAATTTTGACTCTTTTTACATTTTTTCACTTAATTTGCATATTTTTGGCAATGACAACTTCATTTGAAAAATCTCATCTACAGCCCATCATCCATGTACACACCAAATATCAAGATGAAATGTACAGCGGTTTTGGAGTTTTTGATGTTGACGGACAGACATACAGACATACAGACATACAGACATACATACATACAGACATTTCCCTAGCCTATAAGAATAGCTTCCATTGCCATATATACATATGGCTATGGGAACTAAAAAAGGAGATTCAAATGTAGATATACTGCACTCTGCCGGTCACTGGTCAGTGTTGAGTTTTTCTTTGTTACCATCTTCTCTTCTAAACAAAGCAAAGTAAAGTAGTCGACACTTTACTTTAATTCCTGACCATAACATGGCAAGTAACTGTGGGTTAACTCTTGGTGGAAATTAAGATGTGTAAAGTCAGACTAAAAATTTGGAAGGAAATATGCTTTTGATGCATAACATATATATTTGACATTTTCAAAGCCACTGCATAAAAGGACCACCTTTCTCATTTATGTTGTATCATAGACCCTCAAAAAATACACTGAAAATGTATTGTTGACCCTTCAAATTTCCCAGCAAATTGTACTTCAATCAAAAGCCATGGCGAAAATACAAATCACAATAAAACAGCTGTTTGTCCTTGTTTTGGTATCACCATAGCAACGTTATAGTCACAAGTGCGAACAACGCCGTTTTCTCCATGCTCAAAGTTCATCGCTTTGAAAAGAAATTTCTAAAACGAGTTGGCATAAGTTTACAGCTGTAGTACACATCACACAGCCTTGTTGTACCTTTCTTTCTACCTCCATGGTTGTAATGCTACCGTAATCATCACGAAGCTTGCTAAACTCGTCCTCTCAAACATAGAAGTAGGATTGGGGCCGTATGTCTCAACAGTTCGATTAGAGCTGACTAAAAACACACGAAAGGCATTGTTAAACTCAAGGTTATTCACACAATAATTCCGAATCTGTGTAAAGAAAGTAATCCGTTTGCAAAATGATTCGGAAATTGACAGTGTTCAGAAATAAGATCGACTGCATTTGGTCAATGCCGCTCATGGTTCAACCGCATGGCTCACTCAAGCATAATATAAGCGAATACGTTCGTAATTACAAAACCCGAACGGCGTATCGTGAACTGAAAACCATTCTGGGTAAATCCAGATTCAAAACGAATTACTAGTTCTGGAAATCCATGCGAAACAACGAACCACAACGAGACTCTAGCGTACGCGATGGGCAGCTACCCGTACGCTTTACCGGACTGTGACCAGCGGCCGCCTGGCCCACAGGTTATCGTAATGTTGCTTGGATAGTCGTTCGAGGCGGGCGGCCGCAGGTCGCCGTTTACTTTTTTCCAAGTAAACGGCGACCTGCGGCCGCCCGCCTCGAACGACTATCCAAGCAACATTACGATAACCTGTGGCCTGGCCGGGCCAAGTTCACAAACAAGCTCTAGTTCCTTGTCATTTCAATCGCATCGTTTATGCCTACAACTGTTGTAATACCCTCTTTGTTCAAATGAAACATCGAACTGGAGAACAATCGGCATTAAATACAAGGGTTGAGGGGGCAGAAAACACGCGAGTTTGTTTACAAAATAAGCTTACATTACCTCATGTGTAGACTCCATTGTTGTCGAGTTGCGAATGGGGTCACGCTCCCACATCGCGCAGTATCACACAGTAAGATCCCGCTCTCGTCCTCCGTGTGACGTTGCATTTGCTGTGTTCTTGGTCACGTGACTGCCTTTGCGGTACATTTAAAATGAGGCGATATCGCGTGAATTTCCTTGCGTTCTGTGTTGTTTGTGACTGTCCTAGTATGTTAGTTGAATGGTATATCGCTTAATTGCAAGAATTCAATCAACATTCGAGACGTTTGGGGTTATTTTAGGGTAAATAAAATGTTAAAAGTTACAGCTCACGGGCCTTTAAGGCAGCTGTCCAGTGCGATTAAGCACCTGCCTCTTCCCCGTTGATCATATACCAGTATTGGTGTCTTCAACGTATTTATTCAGATCAGATTCAGAAATTTTTTGCTCACGTGTTTACACACGTGAGCATATGTCGCAGCGATGTCTGTCTGTCTGTCTGTCTGTGTGTCTGTCTGTCTGTCTGTTGGTCCGATATCTCAAAAAGGCTTATCAGATCAGAATCAAATCTGGTACATAGATTCAGTTAGCAAATGGCAAGAACTGATAGTTTTGGTGGGTGTGGCTTGCATACTTTTTGCTCATTTGCATATTAATGATTTTGTAAAAAAACGGATATACATGTACATTAAAAACGACTACACACAATTTGATGAGATTTGCTACAAACGTTGATCACACCAAGATATATCAGCAGTGGGAACCAGTAAGGGGTGACATAAAGATAAATGCTAATTTGCATATTTAATGAACTTTCCTAACTAGGGATATATGTCTGATTTGACTCGATCAAAATTAACCTAACTTGGTATGTTAAAGATACTATGATTTAACATTATTGAAAGTCATTAAGCGTTTTGACTTCAGCTAATTCCTAATTTGCATATTTCATGAACTTTGTTAATTAGGGATATATATTTGAAATGACTGGACCAAAGTTGATGAAACTTGCTACATGTATTGAAGCCACTATGATACAACATTTTTGAAAGTCATTAAGCATTTTTACTTCAGCCAATTCCGAATTTGCATATTTAATGAACTTTCCCAATTAGGGATATATATCTGAATTAACTTGATTGTAGTTGTTGAAACTTGCTATATACATCAAAGATACTGTGATATAACATTATTTAAAGTCAAAAGACATTTTTACTTCAGCCAAAACCTAATTTGAATATTAAATGAATTTTCATAATTAGGGATATTTATCTGAATTGACTTGATCAAAATTGATGAAACTTGGTATGTATATTAAAAGACACTATAATAAAGTATTATTGAAAGTCATGAAGCATTTTCTCTTCAGCCAATTCCTAATTTGCATATTTTATGATCTTTCCTAATTAGATATATATATCTGAATTGACTTGACCAAAGTTGATAAAATTTGCTACACATATTGCAGATACCATGATACAACACTATTGACAATCATTAAGCATTTTTACTTTAAGGAGGAGCCTCCCTTTAAAAGGACGCCAAGGTATGGCGGCATTCATTGTGTAAGTGCACATGGACACCAAACAGGCAACATGGGGGCACACGCTCCAGAAAATGCCACTTTTTAGTTTTCCCCGGCCACAAAAACACAGACAGACTGCCAAGCGGTCAGTGTGAAGTTGCTGCCAACCGAATTCTGAGGTTATATTCAAAGTCTAACGTGACTGGGAGACAATTTTTAGGAAATTTGAGCGTTTGTGGTGGGGAATCAATGACCGTTGGCAATTTGACCCGACCGTCAATCAAAAGCTTGCATAAACTATGTTTGCAGGATTAGCAAAATGTGACAAAATGTTGAGATCAGTTTGTGTAATTAATGTTATAGAAATCAAACATCGTACTGGCCAGGTGTTGACTGGGAGGAGAACTCCACTAATGCGAGAACCTGGGATTGAAAAGTGCGGCTTTAAGCCAATTCCTAATTTACATATTAATGAACTTTGGCTTGAAGGACTGGCCAACGGTAATTACACTTGCTATATAAAGTGGTGATACAATAAGAGTAGTCAAATAACTTTAATATTTTTATTTCAGCTAATTACATATTTGATATTTGTATACTTCATGATCTTTTAGAATTAATCGGCGGTGATTATTGTTCATTATGTTGATCATAATAATTTCAATGAAGTTGCAAACATGTGGCAAAGGTTCAAATTTACATATAACTTCAATATATAATGAAACACGTGAGCATTTTCAGTTCATATCTGGTATCATGTTGCATACATGGCTGTTTTGGCAGCTTGTACTCTGAGTTGAGAATATGTTTTTTTAGTATTCACTGTTACACTAGCAGTCGCCCACTGAGATGTATTTCGTCATTCTTGCATGCGTAATTTTCAAAAGCGTAATCTAAAATGCGGACAAATATTTTATTTTTGCATATTAATGAGAGAACAGTGACGTAAACTGTGAACAGCCCTAATCAGATATTGTGAATTGTTTTTTTCCAAGTGAGTAATGTGGTGTGTGCTAACTGTCCGATTTATCTTTTTTGTACGTTCTGATTTTGTTTTTATTTTGCAAACAAGGGATATAATTCTGACTATGTAAAACGTGCCAACGAAATGGATATATATATTTTTTTATTTCTTGCCTTTGTGTGAAAGTACCGGTGGATTACGAGAGCGCCATAAAACCACAGAAGTGCATACGGTAAGCGATGGAGTCACGTATCAATGGCGTTCGAAAATGGTGTCAGGCAGTAAATGCTGAAATGGAAGAGCGTCACTCATGCGCTCGAGCGACCAAGTAAAAATACAGACAAGTGCAATTTCTGCCGAAAATCGAAGAAATTAGCGCATGAAAATATTACAAATTTATTGACATGCAAATTAGGGGTTACCGACTCCAATTCTGTTTTGCAAAAATCGCTTTAATTTACCACCGGAACCTCCAACGGGGTGCCGACGACTGATGGAATATTAAACTTTCATCTCTCTCGCAATTTTTTAAACTCCCGTTTCAGTCTCTTTTCTCCAAAAAGAATATACTTATACACAAAATATCTACCACATAAACATAATGCATAAAGATCAATTTTTATTTCAATTTTTAAATGTTTGTTAAAATGGCTGGCAACTACGTAAGAATACCAACTATGTTAAACCACTACTACAAAATACAGAGTAAATTGTCAACTCAGAGAGTTAAAATAAATACAGAGTAAACTACAGTAACTACAGAGTAAACTACTCCAAAAAAATAGAGTAAACTACTAGTACAAATACAGAGTAAACTGCTAATACAAAATACAGAGTAAACAAACTACAGCAACACAACTGTATCTTCACAGTAACTTCAACCGCAACACCAGTCTTCATGTTACAGCTGGAAATCTGAAAGAATAGATTAGTTCATGTGACTGGTAAACTTAAAAAAAATTCAGAAGTACCCACGCAATCAATGATAAGCCTTTATAAGTGGTCAAAATGTTAGTAAAGACAGTTGATTTTGTTTGGTTCATTCGTTTCGTACTTCAGATTGGTGCATGCCAAATCACAGTCGCTTGGTGGGCTATTCAGCTCTGGGACTATTCGCCCCATAGACGAGTGTACAGAAGCGAGAAACACCCCAAGTCAGGAAATGAAATGGCTATTTCGTATAGGGATTGTGCCACCATGTCATCTTCGACGTTCGATTTTACCGTGAAAAGTAGCAAGTTCATCTATCATGTAACCGTCGACCGTTCCCTATCATTCTCAAAACTCATACCTGGTACTTAATTTGCTTCACAAACGCTCGTTTCGTGTGATTTTCGGCCGAATTCGACGGACACATCGCTAAAACATAAGCGTGAGCAACATTCCGGTCACCTCACAGTGGACGTTGGGCACCTCCACTTTACCGATTTAGCGCCGCGTACCCATGAGGGGTGACTGGAAGGTTGTTCATGCCTTATGTTTTGGCGAGGTGTCTTCTGAACTCGGCCGAAAATCACACGAAAATTCATACCTGATACTTCATCTGCTTACAAAATGCTCATTTCGTGTGATTTTCGGCCGAGTTCGAGAGACACCTCGCCAAAACATAAGCGTGAGCAACATTTCAGTCATCCCTCATGGGTAGGCGGCGCCAACGTCAGTAAAGTGGAGGTACCCCCCCTGCATTTTTTGTGAAAAAAGATGACCCCCCCCCCCCTTTTGTCAAACGTAAAAACTGAACGCTCCCTAAGGCGTCGTAAAATGTTGCATATTGATAAGTGCTGACAAATTCTGCGATGTAGGCCTAACCATAGACTTGGTTCAAGTCTGTGATTTGTGAACGTTTGATGTTTTGAGTGGAGTGAACGCAATGATTTGTATTTTGCTTTCATGTGAAACGCGCGCGTGAGTGGACGCGATGAGTAGGGTGAACGCAATGAGTGGAGTGAACGCTATACAGCGGAGTTTCACCCGGAATCCGGCAGAAACTAACTCACTACTGCGCAGACTCAAACGTGACGCATTCAATCGCTGGGAAAACCTGGCGTGAGCTGCCAAAGTCCGGATAGGTTTGTACGAAATAGGAGAGACACAACATGCACAAGAGAAACTATTATAAATGATTTTATTTTTTTAAAATTCACCGACTTGAACCAAGTGTAGCCTAACCACGGCACTCAAGGACATTGATTTGGTTGATAAAATGTGACATTGTTGTCGGGTTTCTTCGGCTAGGCTTTGACGTGATTTTGACTGAAAGGTTTATCGTCATGTCTATATGTTTACTTGAAGTCATGTGCATGTTATAAAAAAGGTAGCCCTGCGTACGATGCTGTGTGTTCCGCTACAGCTAATAGCCCCGCTCACCATAGCTCTGCATGGCAGGGCTGTGTGTTACCGGCGTTACACGGCCTCCCACCACAGCCCTGCAGACTGATATAGAAAGAACCGCTGGTCCACCTGCAGAAACACGGCGGGCAGTTTATCCGCCGAAAACAGCCGATTTTGAATCCAAAACTTGCATTGATCTTCGTTTTCGAGCACACCCACCTCGCCTGGGTACACGATGTGCCCAGCCGCGCTTGTAAACTCACGCAAAGCCTAATTTTCACTCTCTGTGCGAGGGAAGCATTCGTTACCCGCCGCCATTGTTATTGTCATTCAACCCTTGTTAGCAAGGCTGTTTTCGCCCGAGTGCTCATGGGTGAATGACATTAACAATGGCGGCGGTAACGAATGCTTCCCTCGCATAGAGAGTGAAAATTAGGCTTTGCGTATGTTTACAAGCGCGGCTGGGCACATCGTGTACCAAGGCGAGGTGGGTGTGCTCGAAAACGAAGATCAGTGCAAGTTTTAGATTCAAAATCGGCTGTTTTCGGCGGATAAACTGCCCGCCGTGTTTCTGCAGGTGGACCAGCTGTTCTTTCTATATCAGTCTGCAGGGCTGTGGTGGGAGGCCGTGTAACAGTCTGATCGATTAACCATATTAGGAGTTGTCATTTGCATAAAAAAATTGCATTAATCAGTATTCAGAACGTACTCCAGCCAATCACGCCAGTGGATTTACGCGTCAATCGACTAATTTCCCGCCCTTTGTTGTGAAAATCATGACCTTTTCTTTTCAAATGTAGATTTCGGGGTCAAAATATCTGTTGCGGGATACCCAGACATATGAAAACATGAGCTCACCGTCCAAACTTACTTTCACGGCGAGAAGAAAAAATTTCACCGGTGCTTTTTTGAAATATTAAATTTCGATTTTCGCGCCTGCATCGCATATTGACGATATACATACGACAAGGTGCGAATGGCACGATGTCAAAGAAAGATATTGATCTCTTCGAGACATGGTCCTGTGATCGCGGAAAGATGCTAGCTCTGCGTGGCAGGGCTGTGTGTTACCGGCGTTATACGGCCTCCCACCACATGCTTGCTCTGCATGGCAGGGTTCGTTAACGGCGTTATACGGCCAGCGTTATGGAAAGATGCCAGCATGCAGAAGGCAGTTCGTTTGAATGGCACAGTAGGAGAACGCTTTAAATGTTGGCAGGACGTATCGCCTCCGGAGATAGAAATGAACACTCACGACTCGAATGCCGTGGCTATCGTTTAGAATGTAAGGGACGCCCCTGTTAAACAAATACATGGGCAACTAAAGAGGTGCTGAGCGGATTGTTTGCAAGGGTGATCGACACAAGGATCGCTTTGTCACTATGAAAGCTTGACAGCGTCCTGTATTTCGACAGCGGTGTTCAGTTGTGCTATGTTGGGCTTCCCTTGAAAACGGACTCTCTGTCACTTGAAGGAGGCCGACGTTGACTGAGCCCGTGACAATGTTTGACACCACAGTCTCTCCATCAAGAATTTCGTGTCACGTACATTCTTTATACCTCTGATCACATGGTTGTGATCAGGCCTAGTACGGTCCGTACGGTCCGTACGGTCCTTACCTTTTCAAGACCACACATCCTCCAAAAAGAGATATGCCGTTATTTTACGCTTACAATTTTAATACCAACAATATGCGTTCCACTATTTGTCTATTGCATGATTTATTGCATACTGACATTTCGTCATTAACGTATTTGGGTATGGTCCAGTTCAGTCATGATATCAAAATGAAATGACGACATTATAATGTAGAATTGTAGTGACTATTGAATTCACAAACAACAATATCCTAGGTCTCACGCAAAATCGATTCAATCATGATATGTGAACCTTGAACTTTGCATGCAGTCACTGATTTTTAAAATGCTCGAAGAATTTTTGTTGATCTTTGTTCGCCAAGTCAATAGCTCGAAATTTCTAAGGCTTGCAAATTGCAAGTTGTCTGCTCAACTACCAGAATCATGTTTTGTGATATGTCTGTGATAAGATATTGGTGTTGATTAAATAATTTACCAGGAGACCATATTTTGAAAAATGCACTTAGACAAAATATACAAATCAATTCTCCATGGGCAAAGTTTGTTCATCATGTTTTGGGAAGTTACAATCACAGTCGTGTTTTCAGTGAATTTAGAGTAATTCTTACTTTCAGTTATGTAAGAAGTTAAAAACGTGAGTATGAAAATCAATACTTTATAGAAAGTTGGAAGAGAACCCTTTTCAATGATTCAAGGAAGAATGGAAGTGGTAACAAATTGCGCACTTATAGAATCTTCAAGACCAAGTTTGGTTTTGAAAAATATTTAAGAGATATTCAGATTTCAGGTTACGTAGAAGTTTAACAAAAAATAGACTGACTGATCATAATTTGCGTGTTGAAATTGGTAGGAAATGTAAACCTCATTTACCTTTAAATGAAAGAATTTGCTTGAGAGGTGATAGTAATGTAATAGATGATGAGTTTCACTTTTATTCACATGCAAGTGTCATATTTCTGAGAGATCAATATTGTGCCAGAAAAGGTATGTATGGCCGTATGTATATGTAAGCAGGACACTAGCACCACACAGGGAGTTGGAATACAAAGGAAATGGATTGAAATAGTTGCACTCTGAAATGAGAGCTGTGAGTTATGAAATTCTGTGGCAATTATTAGCAATAGCAGCATTCTTATATGCCTCAATATTTTATTCAACTAGATTGAATAAACAAAGCTAAATTTACAGTTTGAATGATTTTACTGCTAACATTTTTCATTTTGCATATCAAAGAAATTGTAATATCAAGCAATATTAATTTGAAACTTACACTTTTCATAACATAATCAAAATCAAGAAAATAAAGGCTACAAAATAAGGCTACAATAAAGGCTACAAAATAAACATACATTCACACAAAGTGACTCTCTGTCTCTCACTCTCTCTCTGTGTGTCTCTCTCAACACACACACACACACAACTTCAAAAACAATTTTATTGATAAATGATAGTAATTCATCACTTATTATCATGATTTTATGTTTCACAAAAAGGATCAAACACCTGCATTTTATTTTGAAAATTGTTAAATGTGATAGCAAATCTGTATATATATATATATATATATATATATATATATATATATATATATATATATATATATATATATATATATATATATAGTGCCACTGATGCCAATACTATATCATATTACATTATAACATATATCAGCTTGCTGGTCTTTAGTGCAGTGACCACTACCATTTTACTTATGTATTGGTATATGGTACGCATATGTTGGGTGAAACATGTGGGGTAGGATGCGCTTACTATTTTTGATACACCTGACATGACTTCTTGGTTTTTGCAAGAGGTCCATATATCTTTCTTTCACGAATTGGACTTTGTTATGTGTAATGGTGCTTTGCTGTTTGTTCTGTGTTGTTTTGTGTCTAAGTTTATAATAGCTGACTATGTGTTATTGGATTATGGAACGGTATAATTGTGATTATCTTGTATGATATAGTATGATATAAAAGTATAAAAATAAAAATATAAACATAGGGCCAAAGTCCCTGAAGCTACTATAGACATGGATACAAAATTAAGTATTTCCTGACTGTATGAAATTATCTCACTAAGGTCATCCTAGGGACATGTAAACCAAATATTAAAGCTGTCTGACCAGCGGTTTTAAAAAAACAAGCGACTCAACAGTTGACAGAGCTCTGCTGTGTTATGTAGAGAACAACCTTTTGTGACACATGTATTGATGAAGAAGGTGGATATCTTTGATAGCTCATTTCAGGATGGCCTGACCAAAAATGGAAAAAATTCCGTAATAATACAGATTTGCATATTTCATCAGACTATATTAGTCTATAATAGCAAATAAACGAGAGTTAATTGCATTCTAATTAGAGTAAACAAGACTTGTTTAAATCAAGATTTACGTCATAAAAAAACAGCATATCTGTCAGGTTTTAAAGAATCCTGAGCTGGTTATCTTTTAATATCAGTATTTTAATCCTATTAACGAAGCACATTTTAACTTTCAAATTAACATCGTAAGTTCTGTTGAATAAGTTGAGACTGTACGTACTCAGAGAAAGCACACTGAAGAGACAAATGTTTGAAACTTAAGAAGTTCAAGGTCATCAAAAGCATTATAAGGAATCATGTTACACTTTCATTGCACTGTTTACACAGATTGCATAATTGCTATAAATAGCACATGAGGAATCTTACAGCCCAGCTTTACCATAAAAACCCTATCACTTTGACCACTCTTTTAATTGACCACTCTATTTTTTTCCTCAAAAAATAATCTTATTTTATCCTTTCCAAGTCAACCATAAATGGAAATTAGAACTTTCTCTATCTCGATTTATTTGACCACCCTATCATGACAAACTATTATGAGCAATTTCCTTTAGATAACATAAATGGTGGTTCAGAATGTATCAAAGTTGGGATTCAGGAAAGTTGCCTTTACATGTTTTAATCCTCAATTCACTATGAACTGTCAAAAAAGTTGAACTTTCTGATAATTCCACACCAAAATTATTTTGGCTTTGATGATTTCCTAATTAATTCAATTATTTAAAATCATATTAATAATTATTTTTCTGGGTGAATTGATACGGTTTATACAGTACAAGAATTACATACAATGTAAGTCAAACTTTGACCAAAAATGACAAAAAATTCCTTAAAAATACACATTTGCATATTTCATCACAATTTTAACAAATCTAAGTTGGGTTATCCCTAGGGACCTGTATACCAAATAACAAAGCTGTCTGACCAGCGGTTATGAAGAAGAAGATTTTTAACCAAAAACACCTTTTTGGCATTAATTTGCCTATTTTCAATAATATCAAAAAATTAAAAAAAACAGTTTCTCAAAACCATATTTTTCATCTACACAACAAATATCAAATCAGTAAGTACTGCGGTTCTCAAGATATTTGTGTGGACGGACGCCTCACAAACGGACATACATACATACATACATACATACATACATACATACATACATACAGACTGACGCCGGACGGATACCTATACCAATAGCTTCTATAGACTATAGTCTATAGTAGCTAAAAGGGACAACACAGAAAATTGCATCAGAGGTATTATTTGACCAGTTCTGAAATGATACACAGTCTTGCCAATCATAACATAATTATTATTTTTTTATCATTCACATATATTTTCCTGTGAAACTGAATATGTTTATTTGTTAACATGCAGAAGATGGTAACAAACATCAAATAAATGAATGAATACAGTAGCAAAGCAAAGTTTTGGTTCACATGAAATAAAACAGACATTATAAAATGTAAAACTTGCACAAGAAGTTTGTTTTATTTTGTAAAAAGGCAACAACTGAATAAATGTTCTTTCATCAACAGAAGACACACACACACACACAACTGTTTGGAGATTGTTGGTAAGTTAATTTGTATTTAAGGAGGAGGTCAAATCGAAAGTTTCACAGGGATTTCTAATAAAAATAGAATGTATATTTCAAAGAAATTCTGGAAAGGCTGTCTGATAATCAATGATAGTCATAGTGACAAGTGTATATTTATTACACATATTGATGAAACTTATATTTCAATTTGACCTCATAAACCTTGGAATTCCCAGTTGGGAACCAAACACTAGTTTTCAAAAAATATGAAAGGTACTTTTCTTTCCTTTCGGTTTCCACTAAACATGAGACATGAAATTATTTTATTTGTATTTCCTGTCGAACAAAATAGATACAATCACAACCTCCGTTTTAAAAGGTCAAAGATCACAAGCGACTGCACTACGTACACAGACTGTATTTGAAGTTGTAAAATTTGACACTATACTATACTATACCATAGCTCTGCATGGCAGGACCAGCCCTGACACGTAGAGCTAACTATACACCATGGATGTACTTTACGAATACTACACCTGTACGAAGATGTTTATAAAAAGCTGTATCCAAACACGATTGTCATAAAAAATTGACACCATGGCAAAATTAGAGAAAACATACTTGTACAGGGCCCATAGCGAACTACAAGTACCAGGCACTGTCATACAGGCGTTTCAAAACATACAGTAACGAGGTCATGTCGCGTAATACGTACAAAGAGTACCAATCACCGTGGATGTACAAAACATCCGAAGGAGAGGGTTACTACGGTGGCCCAAAACTACCTGTTCTCTGCATTCAAAGTCTGCGTCGCATTCAATTGTTTTTCTCTCACATATGTCTCCGCATTCAAAGTCTGCGTCGCATTCAATTGTTTTTCTCTCACATATGTCTCCGCATTCAAAGTCTGCGTCGCATTCAATTGTTTTTCTCTCACATATGTCTCCGCATTCAAAGTCTGCGTCGCAATCAAATGTTTTTCTCTCACATAAGCTTATGTCTCCGCATTCAAAGTCTGCGTCGCAATCAAATGTTTTTCTCTCACATATGTCTCCGCATTCAAAGTCTGCGTCGCATTCAATTGTTTTTCTCTCACATATGTCTCCGCATTCAAAGTCTGCGTCGCAATCAAATGTTTTTCTCTCACATAAGCTTATGTCTCCGCATTCAAAGTCTGCGTCGCAATCAAATGTTTTTCTCTCACATATGTCTCCGCATTCAAAGTCTGCGTCGCAATCAAATGTTTTTCTCTCACATATGTCTCCGCATTCAAAGTCTGCGTCGCAATCAAATGTTTTTCTCTCACATATGTCTCCGCATTCCAAGTCTGCGTCGCATTCAATTGTTTTTCTCTCACATATGTCTCCGAGGTATGCCTCAGTGTACGTTATTCCGCGAAGCATAATTTCTATCGAACAGCACTCTCAGACAGTCGCTATCGACAACGACGAACATTGTATCAAGTTATTTTCAATAGATTATGGATCGAAAATTTGTTTGGACGCCGCTTGTGCTGGGCGCTCGTGTGTTGAGGTCACGTCATAAACATTTCCACAATAACCCATATACTGACTTATTCACTTAAATATCAACATTGAAGGTATCCGTTGGTTTCCTGTACTGAAATTAAATCGACGACAATTTTTTTAGTTTTGGTGATACTTTTACGTACGTTTCGGCACATTTTGGCGCACCTCGGCGTAGTTTGGCGCCATTGTGAACGGGGGACTACACGCGAGTGAGCGAGACAACAATGTATCAATGTCGGACAAAAGGATATCGATCGATAACGTTCACTGCACGATTACAGTGGAGACTCTACGCCCGTTCGCCTCTGTTCTGTGTTATTCTTGCAGTTTACTGGGATTTTCATAGTTAATATTCGCCAAAATTTGGTATAAATTACAACAACCTGACTGGTATTTGGTCTGTATAATTTAAGAGACGCTAACCGATTAAAATGGGTCAATATTAGACCCTGATTCTGCATATGCAAACGCTGTAAGATCGCAATTTTATTGAGGGCAAGAGCAAAAGTTCAGCGATCGGAAAAATAAAATGCAACTAAAACAAGTTTCGTCGAGAAATTCAAAAAACTAAAACGACAGCAATTTTGTATATATATCAAGGAAACACCGTGCCACTTTTCACTATAATTGGTTCAGAATTGAGAAATTTGAACGAGCGATAGTTGTACGGTCTGTTCAGTACATTAAACGCAATTGTTTTCTATGGGAAATCGAGCAGAGTAGACACATCGTAAAATGAAAAATACATCTGAAAAAAACCGTTGGTTTAACTTTTTCATTTCGCTGTTATTTTTTATAATATTTGGTATGACACATATCATGAAGGGTAACTAAAACTCTATGGTTTTATTTTTTTTAGTTTCCCTCTTTTTTTATGAAATGACGAGTTGAAGATCGTTTTGCTGTTGACTGTGTTTTTACTTGATTTTGCATATGTCTCTTATCGCTTACGTATTTTTGGAATTCCCTAACTTGTGAAATTCTTCCCAAAATATTATAATTGTAAGGGCAGCATATACGGGAAATAGGACCTGTTGCTCTTTCATTAATATTTAGATGTGCAGCAAGGAAATACGGCGAAATTTTCAACATGACGCGGGAGGTGAAATTGACTCTCCGAACGCGCATTCCCTGGTGTGCGTTCCTAACACACAGCGTACAACTGCGTACGTACGAAATTGTCCACTAGAAAACTCCCTGCTCACAAGTACGCAGCCGACACTGGCCGATGGTACTAAAATCTAACTTCGCGCCGATCAAGCCTCATGACGATAACGGAAGTGCGATCTATAAATCATTACGCGATTGATAATGTAGTCCCGTTTTTAAATGCTGGAATTGACTCTACATCTGCACCAATCCGTTATATTTCATACCTTATATAGCATTTGATTTATTAGTTAAATGAAAATGGTATTTTTATCATAGAAAGACTAAAAAGAGAGCAAAAATTCTTTCAGCACGAAGAATCAATATCAATGCGCGAACTGACCTTGATGAACCGTGACCGGAGAGTGTAAACATGTCGGCTGCTCGCAGCTGATACACAGGACGCGTTGGACGTTGGTGAAGCGGCGCTTTGAATTTTCGTACAGCGATTCGGGATGGAGTGTAATCCTAAACCTCAAATTTGTGCTCGGCAATATAACTCTAACGCTGAAAACATGGACAAAAGCCTTTTACCTCGACCCATGTTATCAGAAGGCGAGATTTTGTCAGCGGCATCGATGGGACAGACTGTATAAGCTGCAGTGCATTGTACCATGGATGTAAAAAATAGACATGGATGTAACATCCATGATTGTACGTACCGTATACATGTACTATATTGATGGGATGAATAGCTTGGAGCACAGCCACTACTCTGCTTGGAGGTAGTAGCGGAAACATTACTGTACAGATTTGCAGTAACAAAAGTCTACGACGTGTCCTTACAGACCATCATCAAACGCACATTTCGTTCGAAACTGTTTGCATTTTGGTATCATTCGCAGAAAATACAGGGTGTAACTTGCAAGACAGACAAGTCCCTGTTTCAAAAATTTGTTTCCCTAAAAATTCAGTTTTCGATGCAACCATAATTTACCCAACCAGATTGTCAAAGGGCACTTTTATTACATCATATGTCACTACAGTATATACTATAGATGCACTCTATATCCATGCATATGCTTTCACCAGCATAACTGAAGCTGTTCATTATCTAGCATTACCAGTTATTATAATTTAAAAAGTGGATAGTCTGTTATGAAATAAAGGAACATAAATATAAATGAAAGATCAATTTTATGTTGCTTACACATGACTGGTCACGAAGTGCAACAGTACTCAGTGTGTAGTAGTACTCCCTGGTAATGAAATAGTGGGAAATATGTCAATCATGTGTTGCTGCATATTTGCAGCAATAATCTGGTTTGCCGCAAATTTGCAGCAAACTGACCTAAGGGTTTGCAGGAGGGTCACATCTATCTGCAAACTTCTGCAACTCCTTCCTGCAAGCTATATGCTTGCTGCATATTTGCAGCAAACTTACGGCAAATTTGCAGTAGAAATAATTTTCGGTAAGGGTCTTTACCGGCGGGCCGCCTGCGGCGGCCCACTGCAATAAATTTACTTTATGTAATACCCCACGGCAATCTTACCGTAAAATTCCCAATTGAAGCCGCGGCTTGTATTAGAAACATTTTGAGGGACCCCTGGGATCATGCACTGAATAATGGTGATGGCCGCCGCCTTCAGCGGCCCTGTCCAGTAAAGTCTACTTTATGCAATAGCCATGATCGACCCTCTTTACCGGCGTGCCACCTTTGGTGGCCCACTAGAATAAAGTTGACTTTACGTAATGGCCCATGACCCTCTTAACCGGAGGGCTGCCTTTGGCGAACCACTCCAATAAAGTTACTTTATACAATGTCCATGGACATGAGTTGTCTATGGAAATGAAGTTAAAAATTGCCTTACAGTCGTCCTAATTAACAGACCGTTCAATGGATGTGGCTGAGAAGTTTGTGCACTGGCATCGAATAAGTGCGCCGCGTACCGGAGTTCAAATTCAAACCATGTGGGTAAATTTGACATATGGGTTTTGGTTATTTTTCAGGGGGGGGTTATCAATTTTTTTCGTCTGACAAAGGGGGGGTCATCTTTTTTACAAAAAATGCAGGGGGGTCAATATTTTTTTGAACACCGGCGACAAGATTTTGCCGGCCCCCCCAGGCCGTAAAAACTGAACGCTCCCTAATTGATATGTGATTATGTGGCAGTGACACTGATAGACATTTAATAGGGAACATTCAAATGCCCTGATATCGCTGTACATCATATCAAGTGTATCAAAACTTGCAACCGTGATTCGATTGTAAAAGTTATCCAACATTAGATATGATTTACTTACCTTAAGTCCATGTGCATTTCTTGTGTTCAGAGAAAATATTTCGTTCTCTAATTGTTTATTTATTTATTTGTCTGTTTATTTATCGAAATTTTGACTTTTCTAGTCTTAGGACACATTCAATCAATCAATCAATCAATCTTTATTTACTCGACACATACTAACAGAGAGTATGGTATGGTACATTAAGATGTGTTACAAATGTAAGTGAACAATACAGAGAAAGAAAAACAACCATTCATCTCTGTAATACGAAACATGCAATAATTACATTCATTGGAGCTGCTTCAGCTCAGTATAAACATGTGCTCTTTAAGAAAAACAGTAAAGTCTGAACAACAATGAACAAAGTTACCAGGACATTTTTCAGCCCGGAGCTGCTGGAGGGTTCAGCATACATTTGTATTCTTTAGAAATACAGCTAGATCAAGAACATTTCGTTCCATTAACTTTTTAACAACTACTTCTTTTCTAAGAGACTATAACATTTACAAAAATCTGTACCACTACTTTGTCCCAATAAAATTCTTTCTGAAGTATGATTTTTACATGAAAATAATAAATGAAACTCCACCTTCATGAAAGCGGGCTGCAAGACTGCCCGTAGCCTACAGCCCCAACACGGGGAACACGCAACTCTCTTCACCTACACGCATTTCGATAAATTTTCACGTAGTACATGCAGTTTCAGCGACCTGCAGCGCAATGTTTTAAGCCCGATCTCCAGGGCCCGATCGTGATTTTGTGCTATACCAATGCACATCGTTGGGGCCCCCTCGTCCCTCAGAGTCCATTTTTATTGCAGTAACTCTCTGCGGGACGTTCCCTCAAAGTCCCATATTTTACACAGTGCGGGACATCCCTCAGAGTGCCATAAATTACAGTGTGCGTGTCCCGCACTTTGTCCCTCACTCCTCCATTTTTAATACCTCGAAATACCTGTGGAAGTTAACATTTTATTTTATTTGTTGCTATGGAGATTGTTTTACCATGATTTTGCTGTTATTGCTTTTTGATTGGAACGTGTAATAATGCAACGTTAAGTTCAAACTCTCATGTTTTCCATGTGCATTCCATTTGAAAGGTATTTTGAAATGTTTAAAGTGAATTTTATTCATCAACAAAAGTATATGTGAAAAAAAATTACAAGATTTTTGAATGGGTTTTTCATAGTTAACTATATATGATAATTTAACATGTTTTTTTACTATTCAATTTCTATTTGGTACACATTAAAAAAAATTGTGATCTGTATGATCTTCTTTAATGAGACAGAATTTACCATTTTTCAAATTCCATTGTCAGGGAATGTTTTGAATTATAGTGTACTATACATATATGCCAAAAAGAATATATTTTACAGCTCATTTTATGTAGAAAGTACAATTATTGTATGTTTATTATAGTAGAGATATTTTTCTTTTTTCTACAGTAATATATTGTGTTTTTAGTTAACCCCTGTTTGAGATTGTCTGAGAAGTTTTTTCTTTGTACAGTGTAGTTGAATGTGTTGTAGGGTGAGTGCGTGTTGAATGTTGTAATATCCTCTCAACTTTTTCATAGATGTTCAAACCTAGCATCTGGATACATGACTTGAAGGTGAATTTTAGAATCTGCTGCTCACAAGGTAAACATATCTAAAGAGTGTACATTTATAAGCCAGTTTAGAAAGAATCATTTGTATCAGTGGGGAGAAGCAGCACAATGATGTCATGTACCACATGTTGTGTGAGCATTGCTGTGAAAAAGACGCTGTCAGGAATTACAATCATCTAAATCCCCTGAAATGTTACCAGGGCAACAGTATGTCTGCTGTTGCTAAGGCAACAGATACCATGCCCTAGATATTGAATCTCTCCCCCATCCCCAAGCTTGGTGCACACTCCATACAAACAAAAACAAAATGACCTCTACATTCTCTGTGCAAACTTGGTGCAATGTTCATCACACTCTCCACACATACTTGCTGCTAACTTGGCCAATATTTGAATCAAAGTGTATATAACTGACTAGCAAGATTGGTGCTTGTTTGGACGTCAGAATTTGTATCAAGTTTGTAACAAATAAGGAATGCAAACTTGTGGCAAATTTTGATCTTTCTTAAGTTCCCTTTAGAGAAAATAGAAAATGAGTTTAAAGAGCACAAATGCTCTAAAATGTACTCAATAGGCTAATCAGGTTCCTTCAAATTTTGACAAAAACTACCGTGACATCAATTCTGGTGCATATTTTTAGCCATTTGTAGGGTCAAACAGCTTTGAACTTACGTATGCAAGTTTCTTTAGCTATTTTTCAAACTAAAGAAACAAGATATTCAGCATTGTGATGGCAGTTCAAACAAGATTGCTTTTGATCATCACATGGGAAAAAATCCAAACGTACAAGAAGTTTGTTGTCATAGAGGGCGCTCATACATTTGGAAATCTCTAGCCATCAGCCAAAATGTTATTGTTATCTTTAATCTTACATGGGCTATATTATAACAAAGTATGTAATCAGGAAATTTACAAAAGTGTGATATTCAAGTTTCAGTAATTATAGTAAATCTTCATGATGTGTGTAAAATTTAAGTTCTATCATAAAGGGAGACTAAATCATGAGATTTGTGTATTAATTTATTAATTTATTCATAATATTTATTTGTGTTTTTAGCTCTGCTGTCAGCGATGCTGAGCTTATCAAATAGGTTGATTTTCCGTCATTGTCCCTCCGTCCCTCCGTCCGTCATCCGTCAACAATTGCCTTCTCCTCTGAAACCGCAAGTCCGATTGCTTTGAAATTTCATATGCAGTTCACTTGGGATGACCCCACTTAATTTTGTTTAAATCGTGGTGAATTTTGCATATTTGTATTTTGGGGGCATTTTTTGCTGTTTTTGGTTAAAATATCTTCTTCTCTGAAACCGCTTGTTCGATTGCTTTGAAATTCGATATGCAGTTTACTTAGGGTGACTTCAGTTAGATTTGTTCAAATCGTGGTGAAATTTGCATATTTGTATTTTTAAGGCAATTTTTGTCATTTTTGGTCAAAAATGTCTTCTAAAAAAGGACTGGTCTGATAGCTTTGAAATTAGGTATCATAGTACAGGTTTCTACAGATAAACTAAATAAAATATATTGAATTTCCGATGAAATCTGTAATTTTGTAATTTTTTGGCAATTTTTACCATTTTTGGTCAAAAAATATGTATTTCCAAAACTACTGATCTGATAGCTTTGAAATTTGGAATGCAGGTTTCTACAGATAAACTTAATAATATTTATTGAAATTATGATAAAATCTGCAATTTTGTATTTTTAGGGCAATTTTTTCCACTTTTGGTCAAAAAATGTGTTTCTCAAAAGTACTGGTCTGGTAGCTTTGAAATTTGGTATACAGGTATCTACAAATGAACTTAGTAATATATTGAATTTCTGATGAAATCTGTAATTTTGTGTTTTTGGGGCAATTTTTGCCATTTTTGGTCAAAAAAATCAGTATTTCCAAAATTACTCATCTGATAGCTTTTAAATTTGGTATACAGGTCCCTACAGATGAACTTAATGTGATATATTGAAATTATGATGAAATCTGCAATTTTGTATTTTTGGGGCAATTTTTGCCATTTTTGGTCAAAAAATTTGTTTCTCAAAAACTGCAAGTCTGATAGCTTTGATATTTGGTATACAGGTTCCAAGGGATTATTTTAATATATGATTTATTGAAATTATGGTGAAATCTGCAATTTTTATTTCTTGGGGCAATTTTTGCCATTTTTGGTCAGAAAATTTCATTCTCAAAAAACTACTCGTCAGATAGCTTTGGTTGACATGTTCTTAGGGATGATCCAATGTGATATATTCAAATTATGATGAAATCTTCAATTGTGTATTTTTGCAGCTATTTTAGCCACTTTTTTCTGGCTACTGAAATAGAGCTATCAAAGATTTCCACCTTCTTCATCAACATGTGTCAAAAATAGTTATTCTCTACATAAACACAGAGGAGCTATATCGGCCGTTAGGTCGCTTGTTTATATTTTGAACTCCATGCATACGATACAATTTAAGCCATATCTCTATCAGCACCGACAGGAGAGATTCAATGTAAAAGAACAAAATGCAGTTACGTTACATTACAAGTTAGCTAGACAAAACAATCGACAAACTACTATGTTAAAAAACACTGAAATACGGTAAATGTGTTTATGCAATTCTTTGAAATCTCAAAGGAGAAACATAAAAAACTTTGAAAACCTTGATAAAAGCAATTATATAGCCTGAGAAAGTGATTGAAAAGTGCGACCAAACCACTAAAATGCTCTCTTTGTTTCTGGTTGATCACCCAGGAATATGTAATTGAAATCAGTTGACAGTCAAGAAAGGTATTAATTGACTTATGTAACAAGACAAGATCAAAAGAAATGCACGGTTTAGACAACATTTAACATAAACTTTTCACAGACAAAGATAAAATGCCCATTTAATGACAGGGATATACACTACTGTGACAAGCCATTTTTACACTGCTTTTGGTTTTGCTTTGCTTTTACACTGCAAATTTGCAACAACAGTTTGCAAGACCCAAAAACTGACAGAAAACTATTAAAATTAAAATACATATGCAGACAACTGTAGTTTTGCGATTAATTCTATGCAATTTAAAGATATGAATGAAGATTAGTATCCTGTAAGCACAAGATTAGCCTTTCCCTCAGAAAATCATGCCTTTAAATTTTACTTCTTTGGACACTTTTTTGTACACTTTACAACAATAAGTGCTATGAGAGACAATTTCTCAATGACTTCTACTCTTTTACCGGGATAGTCCAAAGAGCTTCAGCATTGATATTCTCAAATAAAATTGTCTGTTCCAGATATAAGCCAACCAAATACATATGTACAACACCAATTTCTCAATTAATTCCATTACTATAGGAAGGCTTCATGTTTGGTATTCTTTCATCGAGATAATAAGAGGAGCTTCATCGCTGATATTTGACAAGGGTAAATTTCATCCTTTCCCTTTGCCACTCCTAAAAATTTCACATTGCCAGGCTACTTTTAGCCATTCTAGTAACAATTCATTCCAAAATGGTTTTGAAAAGTAAATAAATAAATAACCTGCGTCACCATATAACCTTGCCAATTGTCGATGACCAGAATGAAAGATTAAGAATAATCACCTTCCAGACCTCGTCACTTCACTTTATGCACTATATTCATGGTAAAGTGTGCAGCAAGTCACAAAGCAATGAGAGTGAAGAACCAAGTCCATGTCTGTCCCTAGTGCCAGTAGTGCACATTACCTTGACCTTGTATTGGTTCAGTGAAGCGACCAGGTCTGGAAAGCAAGACAATATAGAATTATCCTTCAGTAATCAATTATTGTAGTCTTCTCAGTGCCATCTCAACCAAAATAGTGCAAGTGCACCCTCTAACTATATCCCAACATTTCTTGAAATTATTTGTCAGTCAGGCTGTTCTTCTTGCTATCCTAATCCTTAGCCACCATCAAATTGAAGATTTTGCTAGCTGTGCGCAACTTAACTTTACAGAGTGTTATTGTAAAACATACAGTATAAAGAAAAACGGTTCAGTCAAAGAAGTTTGCCACTTTGGCTCTGAAGATGTCAAGTGTTTCAGCTGTCACAATGTCTGGGGATAAATTATTTCAGCCCTTACAGTTCACGAGAAAAAAGATCCTTCTCTGTAGAGGGAAGATCTTTCCTGTTGAGTAACTGTGCATCAGTATGTGTGTTTTATGACATTCCATCATGTCAACCGTAAATAAGAATAATTTCATTGAAAGAGAAAGTTCCTTCCCATATTCAAAATATTGTTTTGTCTATACAGATGGAGACGTATCTAACTGTAACATTTGTTGAAATTCAAGCACATTTCATGACTTTCAAACAAATCCAGATAAAATCATTTGAAAAATTTCATTTCAAAACATTGAACAGTCAGATCGAGAATGTTTGAGAAATTTTAAGGTGCAGGTAAATTATTCAATCTTTTTATTTTCAAACTGAAAATATTGAAGAAATTAAATTTTATTTTCTGATATTGAAATCTGTTGATTTTTTGTAGATCTGATGTTTGACACATGATGAATACTAAAAAGAGCAGTTGCTTAACTTTTAGGAGAAAGTAGTAGGGTGATCATATAAGTTGTTTGTTTTATATAATTCCTTCCATAATGATGTGTTCTTTTCCTGCATCTTGCATATGCTTATTTTTTCAGATACCTTACTATTAAAAGTTACTGCTGCTGCTGCATTTTGAAAAGTTTCTCTTGTGAATCAAACAAAGAAAACAAATAACGTGAATTGGTATTTTTCTCAAATCCAACTATGATCAGGTTTTAGAGCAACATTGCCATCATAATGGAGTCAGTTTCTATGGTAACATGGAGGAATTCATAAGAAATAGACTGATTCTGGGTTTAGGAACAATCTGTCATTTGTCAACAAACATTACCCCTATAAAATGTATTTGTACAAAAAATTCCTACATTTGCTCAATTGGATTGTACCTTTCCTAGCGTAAAAATGACTTTTCATAAAATATATGCATATTATTAGGAAGTACTTATCTAATTATATTTAATTTTTCCCTTTATAATGAAAATTTTACTTTTACAGATTTTTTTTCTAAATTTTCTATTAATACTCATCCAACAGGCAAATTACAAGATGAGGTACCCATAACCCACTGCCCTATGGTGCAATGAGGAGTAACGTGCCTTACTTGGGGCACAACAACGCACTGGAGTCTCGAACTCACCATCCTCTGACAGTGATCAGTATCGTTAAGTTTTAATATCATACTATAAATTGTATTATATCAAAGCGTGTGGCATAAGTACAGCAATCTCAGATTGGTTGAGACATGAAAATAACTATATTATTGATGTAGCACAGTGGGAACAGAATTTCAAAATACTGTTAAGATACAATAGCAGTAAACCACCTCAGTAATGGCTCTGTATTGCCCAGTCTTCTTTGTTGCCATGGGTCATGCATATATGTTGTGATAGTCAAAATCTTGTGGTATACTGTCACGGGTATGGTTTATTGCTGAAATACACACTATTACAAACAAATTAATTACTCTATAATGATAACACCTTTCTAAATTGTCAATCCACAGGTGCCTTCAAAGTGCTTTCAGGTTTTAGGGCCACGCACTTCCACTTGCATTAGCGCCCTCAATATTATAAACCTTCTCTTGCTTTTGTTTTTCCAGCCACAGGTGATGAAGGAGCAACCTGGGGATATTGTTTGCAGTTTTATATTGTAACATGAAATATCTGTTTTTTTAGTGGAAAAAACTTAAGTGACCTGCATATCCAAATAAACAGCTCTTGGACAAATAATTCATGACTACATAAGTTTTGACTGAGACTGTAACTTGCACAAAAATTAATTTGAATCTAATTTACCTTTTGAAAAATATTCCATAGCCTGTTTTACAACTCCATTGGATTTTTCGACAGGAAAAAGTCAATGAAACCATCAAACACTACAATAAATCAGAATCATGTTTGCCCATATCAGATTTATGATCTCATTTAAGTAATTCAGGCCTCGTAAATGAAAGACTGAAACTTCTGCTTGAACTTCCTCAAGCAAACTTTCAGCATATTCTTTCAAAATCATTAGTACAAACAAGAGTCACTGCACAAATTTTGGCACTAGAGAAACATATTTTTTGTATTTTATGAATTTTTTTATTGAGGTCTTCAATAATGCTTACAACACTTGTAGATATGTGAGTACAGTTCACTAGAGAAACATATTACCCATTGAATATCTAACAATGTTTGAAATTAAAAATGGCTGCCATCTATATATTAACTAAGATAAAATTCCCTATTTTCACAAAACTAAGCCGGTGAAAACTTTGAACTCCATAAGCTTCAAAGTGAGCCCCTTCTGAGTTTCTAAAGAGGTAGGCCACAAGAATATTGCTTTAAGTTTTAGAGTCAGAATATCTGGCTCTGAGGGGCATTCTATCTTTACAGTAGCTTTCAAGTCTGAGTAGTTTTGAGCAATAACAAGTCATCGTTGATGACACAGTCCCCACTTGTTAATGGGTGCTTTGATAGAGTCCTCTTCATTAGGTCTGTGATAAAAACACTTTTGAATAAATTCACTTGATACATGTCTGAGTTATGGTTCCGGACATGAAAAAATAGCGTCAATGACACTGTAGCTCCCATCCTGGACTATTTAGTGTTTGTTCTCTGGTCAGATATTTGAACATGTGTGAAAGGGATAAAGTGCATGAAGTGAAAATACTTAAATGTAATGTACTGGAGACAGTGAAATATGTTTAATGTATTTATTCAGAATATAAAATGAAAAAAATACAGAATTAGATATATTGAATACTGTGTGATACAACCATTAACTCAACAATGACACACTTGTAATAGGAGTATTAGTCTTGATGGGGCAGGAAAATGTGTTCATTAAGAAGTATCACTGGAGTGTATATGTTGAGATCTATGGGCACATAGGTCTATGTCATTGTTCTCAATTTGAAACACATGAGGCATGTCTAAGTTATGGTTCTAAATCGAGAAAAAAGATCAGACCTCTAGCAGTATTGGCCACCCAAGAAATACATATGCGCATTATAAATGAGGTACAAGATGTGACATCTTAAGGTCTAATATCCTATCAAAATTGGAGGGTATAGAACTTGTGGTTACTGAGATATGCATATATATGTATAATCAAGGTCAAAGGTCATCGAGGTCGCATGACATTTTGAAAAAAAAAATTATATTGCTAATTAATCCCTATATGCCAAAAAATCAGATCTCTAGCTCTATTTGCTTGCCCAGAATTAGATGTGTACATAATTAATGAGGTAAGCGTGTGTCTCCATCCTACTAAATACAAAGGACAATTATTAGCACTTGTGGTTACTTATTTATTGACATAAAAATATATTTTAGGTAAAAGGTCATCGAGGTCACATGACATTTGGTCAAAATATTTCTCTCCTATAGTTATCCCTATATACCAAAAATCAGACATCCAGCTCTATTGGCTTGCTCAGAATGAGATATGTGCATAATTATTGAGGTACAGTATGTGGCGTCATAAGGTGTCCAATCATACCATACATAAGGCTGTAGCACTTGTGGTTACTGAGTTATGGAAAAATATGTATATTTGAGGTCAAAGGTCACCGAGGTCACGTGACATTTTGCAAAAAATTGTTTTGCTAAGTTATCCCTATATACCAAAAATCAGACCTCTAGCTCTATTGGCTCGCTCAAAATTAGATATGTGCATAATTAATGACGTACAATATGTGGCGTCATAAGGTGTCCCATCATACCATACATAAAGGCTGTAGCACTTGTGGTAACTGGGTTATAGGACAAATATGTATATTTGAGGTCAAAGGTCACCGAGGTCATGTGACATTTTGTCAAAAAAATTGTATTGCTTAATTATCCCTATATACCAAAAATCAGACCTCTAGCTCTATTGGCTGGCTCAAAATTAGATATGCACATAATTAATGAGGTACAATATGTTGCATCATAAGGTGTCCCATCATACCATACATGAAGGCTGTAGCACTTGTGGTTACTGAGTTATGGAAAAATATGTATATTTGAGGTCAAAGGTCACCGAGGTCACGTGACATTTTGTCAAAAAATTGTATTGCTAAGTTATCCCTATATACCAAAAATCAGACCTCTAGCTCTATTTGCTCGTCAAAATTAGATATGCACATAATTAATGAGGTACAATATGTGGCGTCATAAGGTGTCCCATCATACCATACATGAAGGCTGTAGCACTTGTGGTTACTGAGTTATAGACAAATATGTATATTTGAGGTCAAAGGTCACTGAGGTCACGTGACATTTTGTCAAAAAAATTGTATTGCTAAGTTATCCCTATATACCAAAAATCAGACCTCTAGCTCTATTGGCTCGCTCAAAATTAGATATGCGCATAATTAATGAGGTACAATATGTGGCGTCATAAGGTGTCCCATCATACCATACATGAAGGGTGTAGCACTTGTGGTTACTGAGTTATAGACAAATATGTATATTTGAGGTCAAAGGTCACCGAGGTCACATGACATTTTGTCAAATATCCGAGATATCTGCGTGAACGGATGGACTCACAGATGGACGAACAGACGAACATGACCCAATCTATAAGCCCACTGGATTTCATCCGTGGGGACTAAAAATTGTGTCACTGCATCCTTTTTGCAATATGATACGATGAGAAACTAAATTTTTATTTTTCGTGGCCTTATACATGGGAGTCTATGGAGATCTGCCTTATACATGGGAGTCTATGGACGTGTAAACTAAAAATATGCAAATTTCACCACGATTTGCCCAAATTTGGGAAAGGTCACTCCTATGCACTTCCATACCAAGTTTCAAATCAATCGGACTTGTGGTTTCAGAGAAGAAGATTTTTTGACCAAAAATGGGAGAAAATTACAAAAAAATTCATGAAAAATAGCAAGTCAAAGATACTGACCCAAGATGTGCACAATCATTTCATGTCAGCCCAAAGTACTTACATGCTAATTTTTCATGTAATCTGCTCAGTGGTTATTGAGTTTTTTCAATTTGACTGTTTTTACATTTGTTCACTTAATTTGCATATTTTTGGCAATGACAACTTCATTTGAACAAAATCTCATCTACAGCCCATCATCCATGTACACACCAAATATCAAGATGAAATGTACAGCGGTTTTGGAGTTTTTGATGTTGACGGACAGACATACAGACATACAGACATACAGACATACAGACATTTCCCTAGCCTATAAGAATAGCTTCCATTGCCATATATACATATGGCTATGGGAGCTAAAAATCGTAATAAAATGGCCACATGGTGGCCATATTGGATCGAATCACAAAACAAATCAATGTGCATATGTATGACACAGGTCAATGTCCTTGTACCAACTTTGATTAAAATCGGTTGAAATATGCCTGAGTTATGGCTTTGTACATGAAAAAATCATAACAAAATGGCCGCACAGCAGCCATATTGGATCGTATCACAAAACAAATTAACATGCATATGTATGACATTGGTCAATCTGCTTGTACCAACTTTGAATAAATTTGCTTGATACATGTCTGAGTTATGGTTCTGGACATGAAAAAACGTAATAAACTGGCCACACGGCGGCCATATTGGATCGTATCACAAAACAAGTCAATGTGCATATGTATGACATTGGTCGATGTCCTTGTACCAAGTTTGAATAAAATTGGTTGAGATATGCCTGAGTTATGGCTCTGTACATGAAAAAATCGTAACAAAATGGCCGCCGTGCGGCCATATTGGATCATATCACAAAACAGATTGATGTGGATAGCTATGACATTGGTCAATGTCCTTGTACCAACTTTGAATAAAATCTGTAGAAACATCCTGAGTAATGGCTCTGTACATGAAAAAATCGTAATAAAATGGCCGCCTGGCGGCCATATTGGATCGTATCACAAAACAAATTGACGTGCATATGTACGACATATGTCAATGTCCTTGTACCAATTTTGAATAAAATCGGTTGAGATATGCCTGAGTTATGGCTCTGTACATGAAAAAATCGTAACAAAATGGCCGCACGGCAGCATATGACATTGGTCAATGTCCTTGTTCCAACTTTGAATAAAATCAGTTGAAACATGCCTGAATTATGGCTCTGTACATGAAAAAATCGTAATAAAATGGCCGCCTGGCAGCCATATTGGATCGTATCACAAAACAAATCAATGTGCATCTGTATGACATATGAAGTAATCCTTGTACCAAGTTTGAATGAAATTGCTTCAGGCATCTCTGAGATATCTGCGTGAACGGACGGACGGACGGACGCACACACGCATGGACATGACCAAACCTATAAGTCCCCCCGGACGGTGTCCGTGGGGACTAAAAATTTTCATTACATTTGCTACAGAGGGCGCCCTATCTCTGAGTTGTGTGGTAATGGTGTATACTCGATAATGCCAGTCCATATTCACATTTGAAGCAACTTGATGAAATTCTCTAGTACCTTTTTCTTTCAGTCCTCCACTTCAAGAGAAACCGTCATTGGAACTGTGCCTGAGTGAGTTTCTTGTTTACAATGTATTTAGTGCACAATATCTAGATGCATCTAATCATCATAGCTGCAACATTTTAATTATACGATGTAGATTATGACAGACATGTTTTAACTTTCATCAATCACCATCTTACCTTGGATACATTTACATTGATCCTATGGGTCCCATGCAACATTTGAGG